>NC_089237.1:27269627-27584260 GCF_963924675.1 Phocoena phocoena | reverse complement strand
GAGGGCAGTGCGCTGCCACACAAAAGTTTGTTATTTCTCCCCCCAGCACTGATTTTTAGCCCTCCTTCTCCAACCAAGATCCAACTGCTCTAGCTCTCTTATTTACAGTTGAAACTTTCACCCCATTACTGAGTACAGGATTTATTTCTCCTTTTAATTCTTATCTGGTTTCTAACGTATATACACGTTCATAAGCACAAAGTTATTGTTCAATTTTAAAAAACACAGCAACAATCACTATAGGTATGTTGTGTTTTATTTTTTCACTGGAGAGAAAGTAACTTCCATTGTGTGCTATTTGTCAAAAGTATAATTTTTAATCACAGCAAATTATTCTATAGGGGCAACATATCACAATTTGCTTGACTGCTACTGACATCTGGGCAGGCTACAATTTTTCACACTGAAAAATGTCAAAATTTCTCACTGAAATGAAAAGTTCTGAGTTTTAATTTATTTGCTGAATTTTTTAAAAATAAATTTTCAGAAGTACAACTATTATATCAAACGGCACAGTTAGGGCTTCTACCAGCTGTCAATGACATCTGTGTCAATGACACAGTAGGAACTCACTCTATTTATGACAGCTGAAGAAGCTGATACCAGTCTAACAACACATTTTCTCCCTTTTAGGCATATCTGGAGACCCAGAGAATAATTTCTAAGCTCCACGAATTTGGTAATTCCCAGAATAGGGCAGGAGTTGGAACATAACATCAGCAAAAATATATCATTTTCCAAATGTATCACCACAAATTGCCAATGGGGGATTACAGATTAAATGTGGAAAAAAGGAGACCATGGGTCACCAAATCTGGCCACGACCTGTGTTCATAAATAAAGTTTTATTTTAACACAGCCACACCCTTTCTTTTACATAAAAAGCAGTGCTGCGTAGTTACAACAAACATTGTATGAGGGACTTCCCTGGTGGCGCCGTGGTTAAGAATCCACCTGCCAATGCAGGGGACACAGGTTCAAGCCCTGGTCCAGGAAGATTCCACATGCCACGGAACAACTAAGCCCGTGAGCCACAACTACTGAGCCTGCACTCCGGAGCCCACGAGCCACAACTACTGAGCCCACATGCCACAACTACTGAAGCCTGCGTGCCTAGAGCCCATGCTCCACAACAAGAGAAGCCACTGCAATAAGAAGCCCGCGCACTGCAACAAAGAGTAGCCCCTGCTTGCTGCAAATAAAGCCCGCGCACAGCAACAAAGACCCCACTCAGCCAAAAATAAAAATTAAAAAGCAGGGCTTCCTTGGTGGCGCAGTGGTTGAGAGTCCGCCTGCCGGTGCAGAGGACACGGGTTCGTGACCTGGTCCGGGAAGATCCCACATGCTGCGAAGCGGCTAGGCCCGTGAGCCATGGCCGCTCAGCCTGTGCATCCGGAGCCTGTGCTCCGCAACGGTAGAGGCCACAACAGTGAGAGGCCCGCATACCGAAAAAAAAAAAATTAAAAAGCAAAAAATAACATTGTATGAATTGCAAAGCTTCTCTGGCCCTTTACAGAAAGAGTCTGCCTGATGGCTACCCTAGACCATGAAGCCTTAAGGACAGGCACTGAGTATTCCCCAACTTAAGACAGCACCTGACCAGTAGTGCCTGAATTTTTGCTTTCTTTCCACAGTCACTAGAATGACTTACCTAACATAAATTTCTTAAATGAATATTCTAATTCTTAGATCCGGGACTACAACTTTACTTCTGAAGTGACTTAACCCTGATCCCAGTCTTCACAGTCAACTGCATAGACTATCCCCTTTCTAATGTATAATCCTCATAAAAACTAAGTTAACCTTCCACCTTCTGGCATTTTTACCCTATCAGTTTTAGCAGCCCCCTATTTTCAATCTATTGCTCAACCCAGTATTCCTGTTTCTCTAGCAAACTCTCCAACTACTCCCTCAAAGCCTCTGACCGCAGCCTCTCTCCTCCAGCCAACAAAAACTGCTTGCTACACAGGGTTTCCACTAGCACAAAAGGTGCCTTTGTAAAAATCTGATAAAGGGGCACTCTATAGCAGGCAAATTACCAATATTTTTAAATGCCCCTTCCTTGGAACTAGCCTCACGTCAGGGCTCAGGGCTTAAGAGAAAGGTGCAGTTTGTAGAAGACCAAGTTGGATTTCGGCCCCTGATTGTTCTCGAAGTCTGTACTGTACAGAGTACAAGATTCTCCACAGCCACAGCAACGCTGCTGCCTACCATATCCAGTTGGGCAGTTTCCTTTACCATCAGATTCCCAACCTTGCCATTCATTTCAACTAACGCTACTTCCAATGTCCTTTGGAACTTGACTCCTTCACGCTTTCTTTGCTATGCATTCCCTTAGCAATTACATATTCAGTCTGTACTATCATGTGCAACACTTAGTGATAGGTTGCTATTACCTCTGACTGCTTCAAGCCATTTGACTTCCCTTCTTAACCAAGTTCCTCAAGAAAAGAAAGCATTTATTTTTCCTTACATGCCCCACAGACCTTGTCATTGTGGCCTATTTTCATTAAAGTTGACCGAACATAATAAAGGAATACCAAACATGCCTTGATACTTTCCCTTATTTGATGAATACAATTTATTAATACAACTGAAATCTGGATTTTAGACTTTTCTAGGTAGGACCTTCTCATAAAGCTGGGACACTGGACCTATGAATGTTCTTTTTTTTTTTTTTTTTGCGGTATGCGGGCCTCTCACTGTTGTGGCCTCTCCCGTTGCGGAGCACGGGCTCCGGGTGCGCAGGATCAGCGGCCATGGCTCACGGACCCAGCCGCTCCGCGGCATGTGGGATCTTCCCGGACCGGGGCACGAACCCGTGTCCCCTGCACCGGCAGGCGGACTCTCAACCACTGCGCCACCAGGGAAGCCCTGAATGTTCTTTTTGAACAGTGCAATTACAGATACCACAGCAGTCTGAACACTGACATCATCACAGGAGAAAACACAGAAACCTTTCCCTTCAGTAGTTCCACTAAACAGTGTTTCCCAAAGATACTGTTTCACAAGAATCACCTGAGATTCTTCCTAGAGACACAAGTTATTGGATGCCACCTTAATTCCCCTGAGTCAAACTCACTGGGAGATGGGCCTGGAAATTATTATTTTTAACAAGTGTGCCAAGTGACACCTATGTTAATTTAAGTCTGAGAGACGGTGCACTAGAGGTGATCCCAGGAGGGTTCCTCTCATTCTTTATTCTCACATTTACATAGAGGGAACAGTAAAGGGCTTACTCTCTTATAAGTTAGAGTAACAAGGCAAGCTATAATTGACATAAAACTACTGCTCAATGGGAAAGTGATATAGATTTGACCTCAGTGTAGTATTTAGTTAATATAGTATCTAGTTAACCAGATGCAAAGCATATATTGCTTATTTCACTTCCAACAGGCAACATTTAACTAGGACAAGAGAAAGATTTTGGAAAGAGAACCCAAATAGACAGTTCCAAACCCCATCTCTCAGCTAATATCGCACCTTGATTACTCTTAGTAAAGCAAGGGCTAAGGAATAATAATTATGCCACCGTCAGCACAAAACTAAGGCACATCTAATAATAACAGCAAGTATGGTTCTACCCTACCAACGCTTGGGATGCTAAAACATCAGAAGTCTTTCTAAAGTTGGCGATACTGGTGTCAAGTTTAGGGAACAGAATATTTCAGAGCTTCCCTGGCCAAGAGTGAAGCCTACTATTTCTGAAACCACACAGACACTTACCTGGGGCACAACATCCTGCAGAAAAGTCACGACACTTTCCATGTAGGACTGCTCCCTGAAAAAGGGTGAAATGGATAAAATTTATCATGACAGCTTAATATGAAACATGGAAAAGCTCTTTCTACAAGCCCTAATAAAGTTATTCATAATACTAAAAAAAAGAAACAACTCTCATCGTCTGATAATTCTGCTAACCTGCTTTCTTAATATCTTTGTATATGTTATTAAATGCAAATGAGATTTAAAAATTTTTTAACTTTATCTTTTCTTTTCTGTTTTTTTGGCCGCACCATGGGGCTTGTGGGATCTTAGTTCCCCAACCAGGGACTGAACCCCCGCCCCCTGCAGTGGAAGCGTGGAGTCCTAACCACTGGACCGCC
Source organism: Phocoena phocoena (assembly GCF_963924675.1). Lineage (NCBI taxonomy): Eukaryota > Metazoa > Chordata > Mammalia > Artiodactyla > Phocoenidae > Phocoena > Phocoena phocoena. The sequence continues at coordinate 27,580,154 of NC_089237.1, read as the reverse complement.
AAGGAATTCCCAAACATTATCTCTTCTTAAAAGTCATGCTCCATTTTTTTTTTTAGGGACTTCCCTGGTGGCACAGTGGTTAAGAATCCGCCTGCCAATGCAGGGGACACGGGTTTGAGCCCTGGCCTGGGAAGATCCCACATGCCGCGGAGCAACTAAGCCCGTGCGCCAAAACTACTGAGCCTGCGCTCTACAGGCCACGAGCCACAACTACTGAAGCCTGCACACCTAGAGCCCGTGCTCCAAAACCAGAGAAGCCACTGCAATGAGAAGCACGCGCACCGCAACGAAGAGTATTCTCCACTCGCTGCAACTAGAGAAAAGCCCGCGCGCAGCAATGAAGACCCAACGCAGCCAAAAATAAATTTAAATTTTTAAAAGTAAAATAAAAAGTCATGCTCCATTTTTTTTAATTGAAGTACAGTTGATTTCCATTATTGTGTTATTTTCAGGTGTACAGCAAAGTAATTCAGTTATACATTTTTTCGATTCTTTTCCATTATAGGTTATTACCAGATATTAAATATAGTCCCCTGTGCTATACAGTAAATCCATGTTGTTTATGTATTTTATATATAGTAGTGTGTATCTGTTAATACCATACTCCTAATTTATCCCTCTCTCTCTCTCTCCTCTTTGGTAACCATAAGTTTGTTTTCCATGTCTGTGACTCTGTTTCTGTTTTGAAATATAAAAGTTCATTTGTATTATTCTTTAGATTCCACGTATAAGTGATATCATATGACATTTGTCTTTCTCTGCCTGGCTTACTTCACTCAGTATGATAATCTCTAGGTCCATCCATGTTGCTGCAAATAGCAATAATTGATTCTTTTTTATGGCCGCACGCTCTCTTACTTTGATACAGATAGAACTTTTAACTCATATTTGAAGGAGTGCTGACAGAAGACTTGGCTAAAGCAAGACCGTCCTCTTGAGTCAGAGCAGAAGAATGCCCTAGTTAGAGCAAGAAAAACTGTTGCTCATGACTCAGTATTTAGTGACCTTCTCTTTAGACTGGTTAAGAACCTAGTCCCTTGCCTGCATCTAGCCAAGTGAATCTATATTTTGCTGCAGATGCAGGCATTAGAAGGAGTTATTAAACAGTCCTCACAGAACTTTTGGTGTGGATAAGGTATGGGAAAATATCAAAATGCATAAAGGTGAAGAACTATTAAGGACACTAAGATATTTTAAATGGGAAATACATGGAGATCAGCAAATGGAGGAAAAAAAATTTTCTTCAAAATATATACCAAATCAAATTCATTTCAGAGAAATGTGAAAAATTACATTTGAAGAAAATAATGTGAGTTACCCTAAATCCTATTTTTTAAAAAGACAATATGCCTTAGATACCTATAAAAACTGAGTAGGCCTTAAAAAAAATTTTTGATTAGGCCTACCTCTCCAACCTCACTTTTCTCCCACTCTTGTAACTTACTCTGCTTCAGTCACATGCAACTTCAATTCTTAGACTACACCAAGCTCTTCTTTGAATCAAGACCTTTACACCAGCTTTTTTTCTGCATGGATCCCTTCGCAAATTCTTCCCTGCCTCTTAGATCTCCAGCCTAAGTGTTACCTCCTCAGAGAGGCCTTCCCTGACGGCCTTAAATCATACTCCCTAATGCTGTTCTCTAACATAGCACACCGGGCACTGATCAGAGCCTGTAATTACTTACTGTGTCCTCCACTAGAATGCAAACTCTATTACAGAAAGGAATCCATCTCTCATATTTACCTTATATCTCCAGAATCTATAAGCCAGTACTTAGCCACAGAGTAGATGCTCAAGCATTATTGTTAAAAGAATACTGAATAAATTAAAGAACTTCAAAAAACACTAAAATTATGTATTGCGTAACAAAAAGCAATATATGTGGAATACCATATGGTGAGGCAGCATAGAATAGGGCATAAGCACACAGACTCTGGAGACAAACTGCCTGGGTTTGATCCAGGTTTCCCTTCTTGGATGTTACCAAGGAAAACTTTTCTCTCTCTGCTTTGGTTTCCTCATCTGTAAAATGAAGATTGCAACAGTACCTAACTCATAGCTAATAATATGCTTAGCCTGTTGCCATGGTCCACAGTTAGCAAAGAAAGATATAGCCCTGGGAAATGCAGGAGGGAAAAAAAAGCAAGTATAATGGTGAAACATCATACTATACATATATTTTTTGTTAGTCTGAGAAGGCAATTTTATGTAACATGCTAAACTGCTCAAGGGAAATAATTCAAAATGCTACAATTCCCTTATTAACACTTTGAAAGACAGAAAGCAAACTTTATCTCCTTAGCCAGGTATTCAAGGGTCTTAATTGTCCACCCCAACCTCCTTTAAATAGGTCAACTTCCCTAGATTCCATTTATGAAAATAGCTTGCCTTTCCCACCTCTGCTTACTCCATTGCCTTTGCCGAAAATGTGCCCTTGATTCTAATTGCCCAAATTGTATTCAGCCGTTAAATTACACGATAAATGTCAGCTTTTTCAAAATTTATTTATTTATTTTTGGCTTCATTGGGTCTTTGTTGCTGTGTGCAGGCTTTCTCTAGTTGCGGCGAGCGGGGGCTACTCTTCGCTGCGGTGCGTGGGCTTCTCGTTGTGGTGGCTTCTCTTGTTGCGGAGCACGGGCTCTAGGCACGCGGACTTCAATATATGTGGCTCACAGGCTCTGGAGCGCAGGCTCAGTAGCTGTGGCGAACGGGCTTAGTTGCTCCACAGCATGTGGGACTTTCCCGGACCAGGGTTCGAACCCATGTCCAAATGTTAGCTTCTTAATGAAACCTTTTCAGATCTAAAATACTCCCACTAAAATATTCCCTCCAATCAAAATTTTAAAAAAATAATAAGGACTTCCCTGGTGGCACAGTGGTTAAGAATCCGCCTGCCAATGCAGGGGACATGGGTTCGAGCCCTGGTCCAGAAAGATCCCACATGCCATGGAGCAACTAAGCCCGTGAACCACAACTACCGAGCCCACGTGCTGCAACTACTGAAGCCTGCGCGCCTAGAGCCCATGCTCCGCAACAGAGAAGCCACACAATGAGAAGCCCGCGTACCCCAACGAAGAGTAGCTCCCGCTCACCACAACTAGAGAAAGCCTGCACATAGCAAAGATGACCCAATGCAGCCATAAATAAATAAAATTTTTAAATAAATAATTAAAAAACACAAAATATTCCCTCTAAATTCCCATGCTGTTTTGCTGGCATCTTTTTTATTCATTAGAGTGCTTGCAAGTATACACAGCTTAAAACTACATTAGGGACTTCCCTGGTGGTCCAGTGGTTAAGAATCCGCCTTCCAATGCAGGAGACGCCAGTTCGATCCCTGGTCAGGGAACTGAGATCCCACATGCCGTGGGACAACTAAGTCTGTGTGCACTCTAGAGCCCGCACGCCACAACTAGAGAGAAGCCCCCACACCACAACAAAGATCCCATGTGCCGCAATTAAGACCCGACACAGCCAAAGAAAAAAAGAAAAAAAAACTACATTAGATTATAAGCTACTGCAAAGTATAGCCATGCTTTGTCAAAAAAATGCTTAAAATATAGAAATGTACTCGTTATGACATTCACTTTGAAACTTTCTGACTGAGACCTAGAGTAATACATCACAATCTAGAAAACATATACATACATATGAATGCATATTATCTTTGTGCGTGTCAGAACACAATACTAACTCCCAACTATATTTTCTACTATATTCTATTTCATTTTTTGAATAATGGTCTTGATTCACTAAACTGATTTAATGACACTAATTGTTAAACCTGAGGTTTGAAAAAGCAGTACTCAAGGACAAAATACTGTGCTTTTCAAGTACTCTATAAATGTGCTAAATACATCAAACTGACCCTCCAATTATTGCTTTTATTTGGCCTTGGCAACGATGTTTATCATCCTGTAAAGCCAAAATTAAACAGATTTTACAAAAGTAAGTACTGCTTAGAAAGGAAACCTAAATGTTAGTTACTATTCTGAGTAATCTTTCCTTTACCTATCAGGCTTATCTGAAATTTGCTTACGTGACAGCCTGAGGGCGAACCACGACTCCACCAGTACAACGACTGGGTCTTCTGGGGGAATCTGTAGCCATTTCTTCATTCACAAAACCTGTTTCCGGAACAAAAAGACAGAAAACAATGGATCATTATTGTTGGGGGTCGGGAGAAAGATACATGGTTGCTCACTAGAGATCCCTTGTCACAAATACCTAAATGTTAGGTCCTAAAATGTAGGAAAATTTCCCAGCAATTCCTATTACACCTAAAAGAGGGGAGTGCAGAAGAGGAAGAAGTAGATAAAAGATTTTTCAAACTACTATGAGGTTTTCTTATTTGGACCAAGGCTCAGAACCACAAAACTAGTTAAGACCCTTGCAGGACCCTCTGACCTACTGCTTTTTTATTGTTTTTGTTTGTTTGTTTTATTTTTGGCTGTCTTGGGTCTTCGTTGCTGCACTCGGGCTTTCTCTAGTTGTGGCGAGCAGGGGCTACTCTTTACTACGGTGCACAGGCCTCTCATTGCGGTGGCTTCTCTTCTCCGTGTCGCAGAGCACAGGCTCTAGGTGCGTGGGCTTCAGTAGTTGTGGCACACGGGCTCAGTAGTTGTGGCTTGCGGGATCTAGAACATAGGCTCAGTAGTTGTGCAGCACGGGCTTAGTTGCTCCGCGGCATGTGGGATCTTCCCGGACCAGGGCTCGAACCTGTGTCCCCTGCATTGGCAGGTGGATTCTTAACCACTGCACCACCAAGGAAGTCCCTGATCTACTATTAACATAAACTAGGAAGGGATGGAAAGTCTAGCACAGGATCACTTTATAAAAACAAATATGCTAACTTTGTGAGCCAAAATTAAAAGAATTTACTGAAATCTTATATTGAGATAATAAAAATATACATGGTATAATATTTTAAGACCAAATGGAACAGTGAGGTACTACCTTCCAACTAAGAGTGTTGGGAAAATAGGAGTAAAATGGCCTACGTATCCTGATGGATGTTAACTAGTCTTATTGTGGTGATATTTTGCAGTATATACAAATATCGAATCATTATGTTGTACACCTGAAACTCATGTAATTTATATGTCAAATATATATATTTTTTTAAAAAAAGACTGCAGTCACAATTTAATAAGACTATCAAAATCATATTTGTAATCATATTTGTAACCTCTGCTATTGTAACCTAATCACCAGAGTCTAAATAAGTAATAAAAACATATATGACGTTAGAAGCCCTTCCAGTCTCATCACTGAATCCTGATCCTTGAATGTCTAATAAGCATCTGAATCACTGGGGAAGTTTTAAAAGCATGGACTGTATGTGGTTAAGGTTAAAAGAGACAGCAATATTAAAGATCTCTTACACGGCTCAGGAAAGCCCACAGCCTGGAACTAATCTTGAAAGCCCTTAAAACCATCTCTTCTAAGCAGGGAGCATTCTATCACCTTATCTGAAAACTCGCAAACTGATGAGTCCCATCTGCTACAATCAAAACACCCTGTGCCCCAACTAGCCCAGGTACCCCTTCCTCAGTGGGTATCTTCACCTCCAGCCCCTGAGCTCTCTCATTTCCATTCCACCCTTTATTTCTCGAAACACAGGCTCCCAAGAACTGTCTTTAAGGGCCCTGTCTCCTGAGGACGACCCTCGCCAGCCCCTCAGGCCCCACTCTCCTGAAAGACATCAGCACGGCGTTACCCATTTCACCTCCAACGCTGAGCCACCGCTGTCCCCGGCCGCCCTCTGGCCCCTTGCCCTCCCTCCCCTCCCCCTCCGATTTCCACAGCTCTACCTCGTCGAATTCCTACCAGCCAAGCCCTCTCCCCTCACGCTGCTCGTCCCACGTCCTCGCCAAGCCTCCTCAAAGCAGCAGCACAGCCAGCCCTCTCACCGGCCGCGCCGCCGGTAAACGCTGCTCTCCAGCTCAAGACTCACTGTTTGGAGTCTCCCCTCGTGATTGACGGTTACCACTTCCTACCACGCCTCAGCGGAACTACCTTTCTAGCCAATCCCAGAAGCAAACTGGCCGCGGCTGGGCACCGCCCTTAGAGGTCAGCTTCGCCAACCAGCAAGTAGCAAAGAGGCGGACCCGCCTCCTGAAGTGATCCAATCCGCTGGGGCTCGAGGGAAAACATAGCAGTATGTGAGTTCGGGTGAAGCCGGGGTGTAAGGTTCGGTTGCGAACGCAGGCAGGTAGGGAGGAGTTACAAACATGTCTGTTTTCCTTTGGACACAGCACCTTCGTGGCCTTGTCAAAAAGCATCATGCCGCAGAAGCCTGTGCACGTCACTTGGGTGACTCAGGCTGGGAGTCGTACCTCACGGGGACCGGTCTGTTTACATCGAATTCTCGCGACAGCTGGTTCGAAGCTCAACGCACGTGGACATGGCAGCTGCCAATCACTTTTAGCTGGCCAGTCAACCATCCCGAACGCGCCTTCTGCCCCGCCCTTTTCAATGTGTTTACCTTCCGGGAGCCTAGGCTGGCTGACGCTGACGGGCTGCCCTGCAGCTAGGGTGGTGATCTGAACGACCGGTACGACTTGTATTGTTTTCAATTTGACCTGGGTTTGTGGACCACACCTGACTCCTTCCTAACTGTTTAGACTTCCCGTAAGGAACATATTGAGATTGCCCTGGTGTCATTCCGTCGGTTTCATTTCTTATATAATAATATTTATTGTTCTATCGAAGGAACGCTCAACATAGACTTAGGAACTTCATAAGTACTATCAAATTTAATACTCTTGACAATCCCATGAAAATATGGTTTATTAATAGGCATGGGGTTTGTAACAAAGTGGCTGATACAGCAGTAAAAACTTTTAAAAGGTTTTAGCACTGTGAAGGAGGGAAAAGTTTAGTAGAGAAAATACCTCACCAGAAATATGCAGTTAATCAGGTGCTGGACAGATGGACGATGATATAGATATAGCCAAGAAACCACCCATTTGCTTGTGATGCTCAATTAGTGCCAATAAAAAGAACACCCAAAGTAATATTTATCAGGCTAATGTTTGGACATTCATGTTCTTTCACTACACAAATTACCAGCACTGTCGTCCTTTTAAGATTTGCTTCCTACATTAAACCCAATAATGAAAGAATCTTTCCAGTATTTTGAATTCCCTTTGTTCTTATTGCTTTCACTGGCTTACTTCCTTGTTGTCTTTGAAATGTTTTTTGTTTATTTCTCTAATACATGTCTCATTTTCTCCCACTAGAAAGTTAAATTCCTCCTAGGCATTAATAGACTAAGGCTTTCATGTTGTTGAATCCCCCTTTATACCTAACTACCCTGAACACAACAGATATTTCAAAATTCAGACTTACTTGAATTAAATAATAATTACTCTCATGTTGTCCCTGACCCAGAGCAGGAATAAAGAGAAAATCCAGAGGAGACCAATAGGTAATACTCACAAGTAGGATAACCAGCATTTGTATAAGGTTTTTCAGTTTAAATAGCTGTTTTACATGCATTGTTAAATTCCATAACTCTTTCACTATTCCTCTACAAAGTTGTGGAAGAAACAAGAAAACAAAAATCATAAACACAAATTCATTCATTCAATAAATATTTGAATGCCTACTAAGTGTCAGGCATGTTCTAGGCTCTGGAGATACAGCAATAAACAAATCAACCAATGTACTTGTCCTCAGCCAGAGAATTTGCATTCTGGTGGGAAGACAGAAATAAACACACAAACAGAGAAATTCAAGGAGTGTAAAATGGTATGGGAAAAAAAATAAGCCAAATAAACAGAGGTCAGAGCCGGCTTATTTTAGGTAATGTGGTCAGGGAAGGCCTCTCAGGAGATGGCACTTGAGCAAAGACTTCAATGAAGTAGTAAGAAAGCTGCTCTGAGGGAAAAGCAGTCAGGATAAAAGAAACAACAGGTACAAAGGCCTTAAGAAAGGAATGAATTTTGAGGAAGAATGAGAAAAACATTGTTGTTAAAGTGAATTAAATAGAAAATGATAGCAAACTAGTTAGGAGAGGTAAGCAGTGGCCAAATGGAGTATAGTGTATAGAATTATAAAGAGTTTTAGTTTTATTCTAGGTTGGGCCTCTATTGGAGGACTTTCAGCTAGGAAGTGTCATGATCATACTTATATTTCTAAAAGATCGGTCTATCTACTAAACAGAGAATAAACTGTCATTAGGGAGGGGACAAGAGTGGAAACAGTGGGTCAAGTAGGGAGGCTATTTCACTAGACCAGATGGGAGAGCTGTCTAGAACTGGGCCTAGAAGTGAAGCAGCAGAGGTGAAAAGTAATCACTTTCAGAATATTTTGGAAGACAGAACTAAAAGAACTTGATAATGGGTTGGATGTGGGATAGAAGGAAATGAGAGAATCAGGGACGATGCCTGTGCTTTGGGCTTGAACAACTGAGTGATGACATTTACAGATAGGATGAACCCTGTTGAAGTTATACATTTTTTAGTGGGGATGAATTTCTGTGCCCTGGTTTCATCCTTTGTAAATTGTAAAAAAAATAATTATTAGCCTGATAGAATTTTTTTTATTAATGTGATGTTTTGATAGGAGGTTGTGTTTTATTTTATGTTTATTTTATTTATTTATTTGGCCACGTCATGGCATGCAGGATCTTAGTTCCAGACCAGCCATCGAACCTGTGCCCCCTGCAGTGGAAGCACAGAGTCCCAACAACTGGACCCACCAGGGAATTCCCAGGATTTTAAAAAATTAATTTATTTACTTATTTATGGCTGCATTGTGTCTCTGTTGCTGTGCAAGGGCTTTCTCTAGTTGTGGTGAGTGGGGGCTGCTCTTCGTTGCGGTGCACAGGCTTCTCGTTGCTGTGGCTTCTGTTGTCACAGAGCACGGGCTCTAGGCGCGTGGGCTTCAGTAGTTGCAGCATGTGGGCTCAGTAGTTGTGGCTCACGGGCTCTAGAGCACAGGCTCAGGAGCTGTGTCACAGGTTTAGTTGCTCCACAGCATGTGGGATCTTTCTGGACCAGGGCTCGAACCCATGTCCCCTGCATTGGCAGGTGGACTCTTAACCACTGCACCACCAGGGAAGTCCCAGCAGGACTTTTTTTTTTAAGTTTTAAAATTTTGCAAAGTTTAATGTTGGTACTGTTTCTTTCCATATCAGTTGGTACAATTTACATCATATTTTATACTATTTAATCTTTGCAAAGACATCATATACACAAAGATACAAATTCGATAACTGAAAAATATGGAATGTTTCATGAATTTGCATGTAATCCTGTGCAAGGGCCATGCTAATCTTCTGGTACCTGGTACCTGGTACCACAAAAAAAAGAAAAAAAAAAATCATCATCAAGTGTAAGTTCATCAGTTGTGTCATTCCAATTTTAGTATATGTGCTGCCAAAGTGAGCACAAGCCTCACAGTTCCACAAGTGGGATTCTTTTGAGGTGTAAATAAATTTAAACTTCTCAGAACCAGTTAGAAATTTATACAAATTAACTCGTTGTAATTACTAACTTGCCAGTCTTACCAGGTTGAGAAGTTCCGAACCTTAGGACCTGCTTTCCTTTCTTATCGAAGTTTTCCTGCCAGAACACCATATGTCATTACTTGCCTTGAGTTGGAAAACAGTTTGCATTCACATCTGTAAATGTATTCATCCTCTTAACTTATGTAAGGTTTTTGCACACAATTCTCAATTCTTGAAGAGATAACAACAGATTTTGGTTTTCTACTGTCATGTGAGAATATTAGGCCCCAGCAGTGTGCCATTGTGAGGAAGTAAAAGTGCTGCAGTAAACCGAAAAACAAAACAAAACAAAAAAACCCCAGCTATACTCCATTTTTTCTCCACAAAGATGGTGTTCGATTCTCTCATCAGCCTTCAAATAGAGAGAAAATAGAATTTGTGGTGATCATGTTTTGAGGACGTGAATTGTGGGTGCTTTGTCCATATTGCCAGCTGATGAGTCACTTCAGATTACTGGGACGTGGGGAAACGTTTCACAATCTGTTCTTGGGATTGGGCAATCCCAGCTAGGAAACTCATTTTCAGTATATAAGAAAGTAAACGTCAAGCTAGAGTCCTTGTTCTTCCAGTTGCTATAATGGCCCATTGTAATAAATCACTGATTACTAAAACTGCCTCTCCGGTGGCCATGCAAATCAAAAACAAAAGTTCCCAGTTCCCAGAGATTTGTCAGAGAACTATCCAAATGTCAAGGTCAGTTTATACTTTCTCCCCTCTTTTTGTTTGGTAGGATTAGGATTCTTTTTTCAGCCTCAGACAAGCCATTGCCTCACTTGTTTTGGCCACCAAAAACACTTGGACAAGAATCACATAATTTAAGCAGTGGTGAAATAATCTGATTTCACACAGAGCTATGGTGAACATTAATATTTTAATTGTCAGTCAAGCATAAGGAAAAACAAAGAGGGAATTCCCTGGTGGTCCAGTGGTTAGGACTCTACACTTTCACTGCTGAGGGCAGGGGTTCAGTCACTGGTGGGGGAACTAAGATCCTGCAGGCCGCGCCAAAAAAAAAAGAAAGAAAAAAGGAAAACAAAGAGGTGAAAAAATCATCATCGGGCTTCCCTGGTGACACAGTGGTTGAGAGTCCACCTGCCGATGCAGGGGACACGGGTTCGTGCCCCGGTCCGGGAAGATCCCACATGCCGTGGAGCGGCTGGGCCCGTGAGCCATGGCCGCTGAGGCTGTGCGTCCAGAGCCTGTGCTCCGCAATGGGAGAGGCCCGCGTACCACAAAAAAAGAAAAAAAAAAATCATCATCAACTGTAAGTTCATCAGTTGTTCAATGGTATCACTCTGGTTGGGGATGTTGTAGCAAGGGTGATTGTACGTGTGTTAAGGCAGGCCATATATGGGAAATCTGTACCTTCTGCTCTAATTTTGCTGTGAACCTGAAACTGCTCTAGAAAATGTCTATTAAAAAATTACATTTCTCTAAAATCCTCTAATTGTGAGGTAAAAATACATTAATTACTCACTCCATAGACATTCTCTCGTGCATTCATCAGGCTGAAACTTTTGAACACTACCATTTGTGGTAATCGCCTAAAAATTATAATTCTAAACTTCAGAATTGCAAAACCAACATAATCCAAGGTTATATCACCTCACATCTCTTTAATTACAACGCCTGCCATTTGTCTGCCCTGCATATTACTAGATAACTGTGGTTTCTGAAACACCATTTCCCACATTTCTATTTGAAATTCTAAGTATTTGTTTACTATCTTGGGTCCCTTCACCCTAACCCACAGATCTCTTTAGCCCACTCTGCTCATTCTCAGGCCCAGCAAACTTTCTGAAAATACAGTGATAATTTTTTTTTGCTTTGTCATTCTCTTGAAACTAGCATTTATAAAGTGGCCATGTAATTTGTCATCCTGCCTAGGAAACCTTCATGAAATGAGGCTCTATTAATAATTAAACCAAAAAAATAAGGTAAAGTAGGACTGTCTCCTGCAAACCATGAAGTATGGTTACCCTTTATCTTTGACACATTAGTACTACTTTGTAACTGTTTTGTGCATGATTATATATTTCTGCATGATTATAATTCTATTGTCTATTTAGCTAAAATGTAAACTCTTTGACAGAAGTGATTATTTGTTTCATTTCTATTTTCCATAAGACTCTGCTCACTAACAGGAAAAATTTCATGTCAGAACCCCAGTAATTTATCCTACAATTTGGAGCTGGTATTTATAATTAAAGATACCAGAAAGTAAAACTATTAACAAAGACCAAAAATTAGTTTCATCAACTGTTTTAATGATGGCCATGGCATAATTTATCTTCCCCTCATATACATAAACCTGGATAAAGATTGCTTTAAATCAGTGAAAACTGAATATGTAGTAACAGTTTTGAGAAGCTAAAATTTTAATATTAGGAAACATTTATAAACATTTATTTAGCGCTATATACCTGCCATTGTAGTAGTATTATCTGCATTTTACAGGTGGGGGCCAAAACTCAAAGATGTTAAGCCATTTAGTCCCAAGTTCAGGCAAAGTGACAGAAGTGCATGGTTCCTGAAGCCTCAGCTTTCTGCCTGAAAAAGAAGAACCCCAAAGAAAGGGAAGGTACCATGGAGACTGTAGAGAGGGAGGAGCTCAGGAAAGCGACCCCACTGAGTACATTAGGCATGAATCTGATCCTAATCAGCATATTAAAGACTTTGAGAACTTAACTGGCAGATAGATCACTGCCCAGGTCCCCAACTAGCTACTGGGTGATGAACACATGGGACAGATCAAATTACACAATGGGAAAGGATTTGGAAAATGAACTGGTATTGAAGCCACAGACCACAGAAGGTGTGTTGGAATATGTGGCATTGAGACAGGAAGGGGGCAGGGCACAACCTTTTAAAGAATGACAGCCATTGAGGATGTGACATAAACTGGTTAGCACAAACTAGGTCCAAGATGGCAGATGACTGACTTCCGCTAAACCTTGAGCCTCAGTATATGCTCAATGTGATATGTCAGCAAGCTAAATGACACACCCACAGGTGCCGTGACAGTTCCAAGGCCCACCATAAAAGGCCAAAAAATGGGCGGTGGCCCAATTCCTGGAAATTCCCGCCCCTTCCCCAAAATAGTTGGAATAATCCTCCCACTCATTAGCCTATGAAATTACCCACCACTATAAAACCTGACAACCCCATACCCTTAAGCCTCTGGCCTTCTGAGATGACCCACATTCAGTGTGTATCTCCCTGCATTAAGCCTTCTTTCACTTTATTATGGCTCGCTCTTGAATAATTTCCTGCACGAAGCCAAGAACCCACACTCAGCAGCCGTCCCAGGGACTTGCCCGAGACCTGGGATGGGACGTGACCATCCTCTTGTGCCCCACTTTCTTTCCTGCAACAGCGTGAATTAACCAGATTGACTACCTATTAAAACAATGATCTCCATAAGAGCTAAATAAGATTGTCATAATATTCAAATGTCTAGGATAGAATCCAAAATTACATGGTATACAAAGAACCAGGAAAACCTCAATTTGCATGACAAAAACAATTAACAGATGCCAATACCTAAATGACAAAGAATAATATCTGACACTTTAAACCAATATTATACAAATGCTCTTGCAAGCAACTGTGAACACTTGACATGAATGGAAAAACAGAAAATCTCAAAAAAGAGAAGATATAAAGAACTGTAAGCAGATAGGGTAGGGGGTCCTTGGAGAAAGAGAACCAGGCCTGGCTTTCTTGACATAAGAGAAACTATTTTGGCGTAAGCCATTTTGTGACCTAAGCCTGGTCACGAAGCTTGCCCTTGAACAGGTCTCAGTAATTAATGATATTAAGGGAAGTGAGGGAATTCAGGAACAAGGGAAAAGCAGTCAAGAAACAATAGTTCAGTGATAAAAGTCCTAGTTCCTCCCCAAGGGGTGTACATAACAATCGGATACATACCCTCTGATACATATCTGGTACAAATCCTCTCCGTGTCCCCCATTTCTTGTTTGTAGGAAATAGGATTCATTCAGCCTCCTGACCTTCCCTGAGTTCCAAAGAGCAGTTTCAAACTGCTGCTTATCAGGGAAGGGGAGGGAAAGCAGAAACAAAGGGGGAGCAGTCAAGAAACGATAGTGCAGCTGTGGGGCAGGGTCCTGGTTTCTCCTCAAGGAATATGACAATATCTTTGAGTTCTGTAGGAACTATGGCCCCCACTCGGGTGGAGAATGGTAACTTAAGGCTGAGCACAAGATTCCTTGAACACGGCTGTTACCTCACCATCGACCAATCAGAAGAAAGTCTGCACGTGGGAAGTCTGATCCCTCTTCCCAAAATGATTCTCCCTTTAAAAACTTTCATGGTCAAGCAGAATCTTCAAAGTTGATTTTTGGACACCAGTCCGTCTTCTCCCCAGATTGCTGACTTCCTGAATAAAGCAACTCTTCCTTTCCAACCAACACTCTCATCTCTTTTTTTTTTTTTTTTTTTTTTTTTCTCATCTCTTGAATATTGGTTTTCCAGCGGCGAGCAGCAGAACCTGAGTTCGGTAACACCACCACCTTCCTCCTGGGAGAAGAAGCTGGAGATTAAGTTAATAATTGATCATGCCTATATAATGAAGCCTCCATGAAAATCCCTGAACTGTGGGCTTTGGAGAGCTGCCAAACTGGTGAACAGACTCATGTGCTGGCAGGGTGGTACAACCCAAATCCGTGGGGACAGAACCTCCTACACTTGGAACCCTTCTGGACTTTCCTGATGTCTCTTCATCTTTATTACATGATAAACCAGTAAACACATTTCCCTGAGTTCTGTGAGCTGTTCTAGCAAAGTATGAAACCTGAGGTGGTGATTGTGGGAATGCTGAATTATAGTCAGCCAGTCAGAAGAGTAGGTGACAACCTGGGACTTGCAATTGGCATCTGAAGTGGGGGCAGCACCATGAGACTGAGCCCTTAACTTGTGGGATCAGATGGATAGTGTCAGACTGAACTGAACTGTAGGACACCCAGTTGGTGTCTGCAGAATATGGCAGCATTGCTTGGTGTAGGAAAACCCACACATCTGGCATCTTAAGTATTTTGAGTGTGAGTAAAGGAAGAAGTAGTGTTTGTTTTCCTTTCAGTGGACACGGTTAAGTAGTGGCATAGGTAAATAACATATCCAGAGTAGAATACGAAAGAATGAGGAGGTGCTGTGATGTACTGATGTGGAAAAATCTTTAAGATATAAGATTAAGAGAGAAACAGATGTATAGTTGCATGTCTATGTACAGATTGGTTGGCTAACCTGGGGACTAAGGTGAGGGTAGTTTCATTATGTACCCTTTTATAAATCATGAATTTTGCATCATGCATTATACTACTGATGTATACATTATAGGCAAAAAAAATTTAATAAAAATAATATAAACATTAAAACATTGTTAATTGCATAACATCTTTAACTCGTTAAAGAAAAGGCCTAAAAACAGCCCTAGGTACACATACAAAAGAGAGCTAATTTTACCTTTTAGTTATGTATCTCAAACCAAAAATGTTTCCAGTATTAGACAGCTATTAGTATGGTATGGAACTGGACTCTATGG
Source organism: Phocoena phocoena (assembly GCF_963924675.1). Taxonomy (NCBI): domain Eukaryota; kingdom Metazoa; phylum Chordata; class Mammalia; order Artiodactyla; family Phocoenidae; genus Phocoena; species Phocoena phocoena. The sequence continues at coordinate 27,565,076 of NC_089237.1, read as the reverse complement.
CACTATAAATGTGACCTAGGAAAGAATGCTATGACATTTACATTAAAAAATTAATCTGAAAAATAAAGATGGAAAAATTCTTCACAAAAAATTGACTCCAAAAGTGTATGCTACTTGCTATATGTCATTACCTTGGAAAGATCTGAAAAACAAACTCATTAGTTTTGAAAAACTAGCCAAAATTAATGTTTCACCTGAACCACTGGTTCTCAATCTTTTTTTTTTTGAAGGAAATTTTTATTTATTTATTTGGCTGCATTGGGTCTTCATTGCTGCACGCGGGCTTTCTCTAGTTGCGGTGAGCAGGGGCTACTACTCTTTTTTTTTTTTTTTTTTTTGCGGTATGCGGGCCTCTCACTGTTGTGGCCTCTCCCATTGCAGAGCACAGGCTCCGGACGTGCAAGCTCAGCGGCCATGGCTCACGGGCCCAGCCGCTCCGCAGCATGTGGGATCTTCCCGGACCGGGGCACAAACCCGTGTCCCCTGCATCGGCAAGAGGACTCTCAACCACTGCGCCACCAGGGAAGCCCCGGGGCTACTCTTCATTGCGGTGTGCGGGCTTCTCATTGCAGTGGCTTCTCTTGTTGTGGAGCACGGGCTCTAGGCACGCAGGCTTCAGTAGTTGTGGCACACGGGCTCAGTAGTTGTGCTCGCAGGCTCTAGAGCACAGGCTCAGTAGTTGTGGTGCACGGGCTTAGTTGTTCTGTGGCATGTGGGATCTTGCCAGACCAGGGCTCGAACCCATGTCCCCTGCACTGGCAGGTGGATTCTTAACCACTGCGCCACCAGGGAAGCCCTCAATTAATCCTCTTATGGAAAACTGGTGTGCTTCCAATTGCACAGTTCCTAGGATACTGTAGGTGCATGGTCAATGTTGAATGCATGGATTAACTCTTCAATGTCTCATTTAGAGTCCTATTCTAAATTAATAAATTTAAAAAATTTCTCTTTGTAGAACAATTTATCACACCAAAAGAACATACTCTTAGTATTTTGGTATTAGTTCCTTTTAGTTTTTTCTTATATTACCAAATAATAATTTTATTCATTTTTAATTGCTATGTAATATTTCATCAAACTCTTATAAGCCATAACTGATCTAACCATATACTTATTATTGTATATTTAGCCTCATTTGATGTACTCTAAGTTAAAATTAAAAAGTCAAGATTGCAAAAATGAACATTACATGTATTTTAAGTTGTTACTCTAAAGCTTGATCATGGCCTAACAAAAAGTTAATATACACCATTTAAACAAACCACTAACAAAAATCCAGCAACATCAGTAACAGTTCACTGATTTTATTAGATGAACAAACATGTCCATATAATCAATGAAAACCATAGGATATATAAAATAATTTAAGAAATGTTGGGAATTAGCAGCACCATCCGTTATTGACATAGCAAGAAAAACTTCACATATTTTATGCAAACACTAGAAGAGGATATAGCTACTTTTAAGACCTACTAATGCCACTGAATGTCTGGGATGATTGAGAAGGGCATCTTTTTAGGCAAACCTACCTCCTTCTACTTCAAAGATTTGGTGAGCAAATCTGATGATTAATGTTTAGAAAAAATGCTACTGGATGAAATAAGAGATACTGCATAGTATTTTAATTAGGACAAGGAGACTAAAACCCAGCTGCTTTTGCATGGCTCAACACTTCTGCTTCTATGAAAAATTTAGTTCTGAATTATGAAATCAGAAATAAAGAATAATTTTTAAAAGACTAATTGTCTCTAAGAAACATTAAGTGGAACACAGATCACTATGAAAATACATCACTTTTCCAGTTTGCTTCATAATTTACTTTAAAAAGTTGTGTAGTTTTCATCACAAGTGACTTATACAAATTTCTTAATAAGCATTTTTAAAAGTTTAAATGTATTTCTAAAATCGAATAGATTCTTTTGATTTTTTTTTAAACCTTTAGCCCTGTTGTTACATTTACTGTGTATCAGAGTAAGAGACTGAGTTTGTGTGAAGGATACAAATTTACACACATTTTATAGCAACTTATACCCTAACATCTACAAAATTCACATTTATAATACAAGCAAGTACAAGGCCAGGATAAAACTGTTGAATTCCAAAAAGTCAAACTGTATACTATTTTTATTTTGTCCCCTTAAAAAAAGTTCAACTTCGGCACCAAATTCAAAGAGCCCTCTTAGAAGTTTGGAAAAAAAAAAAAATTCCAGATATATTTCAGCAAACACAAACAGTTTTTCTGTGCTGATGAAGTAAAGGATTTCCAATTTTCTTCTGGCCCCTAAGTCTGCGTCGCATGGTAAGTTTAACAGAGTTCTTTCGCTGTGAGTTTGTGGGGAGGCTTGCAGGCTGAGCACCACTACTTCGACTTAAACCATTTCGTCTATGCTTCTTCACAAGAGGGCCAGAGTTGGATTCTTCTAATGTCCTTTTGAAGTTTGTTGGAGGGGTTCTTTCAACTTCTTGAGCTTTCATTTGACCTGGGATCGACATCTTTAAATTTTTTTGGTCCATGATGGTGTTTGTTGAATTGGTAGGCACAAGGCCAACTGACAGGCTGTTATTCAAAGAATCATGTATCCTTAAAGTCAGGGCTTTAGTGCAATTTTCTTCAAGTGGCTCTGGATCTTTTGAGGATATGACTGCAGCCTGGACATTCCCTCGAGCTATCTCAGCTGGGACTTCTAAATAATTCTCTGAGAAGGCATTACTACGAATAAGGGCAGGTATGTGGTCCTTAGAGTTCAGCCTTGGCCATGGGTCCTCCTCCAATGACTGAAAAACAAGAAGGTAAACCAAGTAAGATATAATTTATCCTAGAATTCAGCGTAACCATTGGGGAAATGAAAAGATTTCATTAGAATAAGTGACAAATTTGTTTATTTGGGGGGTTTATTTCCTACTTTCTATATTTTAATTTCTGAATATTCAGTAGTGTGGAAAATGTGAAGTGCAACATTAAAGCAACTCTGTCATAATGGAAATTCAGACTGTTGCTTTGCACCCATCTCCCAAACACTAGATACTGTTCTGTTATTTAAGAAAACAGGACATATGGGAATGTACTGAGTATGGCTGGGGCAACTTTCAAAGATAGAAGCGAGGGCTTCCCTGGTGGCACAGTGGTTAAGAATCCGCCTGCCAATGCAGGGGACACAGGTTCAAGCCCTGGTCCGGGAAGATCCCACATGCCACGGAGCAACTAAGCCCATGAGCCACAACTACTAAGCCTGCGCTCTAGAGCCTGCAAGCCACAACCACTGAGCCCACGTGCCACACCTACTGAAGCCTGCACACCTAGAGCCTGTGCTCCGCAACAAGAGAAGCCACCACAATGAGAAACCTGCGCACCACAACAAAGAGTAGCCCCCGCTCACTGCAAAGAGAGAAAGCCTGCGCACAGCAACAAAGACCCAACACAGCCAAAAGTAAATAAATAAAATTAATTTATTTTTTTTAAAAAGATATAAGTGAAAATCATATGGAAACTTTCAGGTATTGTTTTTTAAAAAGCTTCACAGGAGGTTCAGATATGCACCACTCCTTTAGGTGTAGTGCCTCAGATCTATATGTATTCAGAATATCCTCCCATCTCCAGACAGATAAGAACATTCTTCCTATCAAATACAAATCTTCCACTATAATATTTTAGAAAAACATTGCTTTAATACTTTCTTAAGTACAAATTTTAAGCATAAATACTATCTCTTGCCCAAGTGTGTAACATTTCCCTCAATCATTTCCTCTCTCAATCAAATCAAATTTATTAAAATAGTAATATATTCTGAAGAGCCCAAGTAAACCATTTTGTAGAATGGTAAACAAAGACATATTATCTGGTCGCCCTCTGATATAAAATCCCCTAGGAATAAACGCCTTTCGAGAAAGTGCTCTATAAAAAAGCATATTTATAAAACTAATGTTCCCTTTAACGTTTCTAGATTTAAAAAGAAAAAGGCAAAACTGAAGCAATCAAACGCATTTCAATTTAACCATGTAACATGAACATGCTTTACTGAAAAAAAATGAACTTTAGGTCCAGTGGAGGCTAGAGATGAGAAACCCTAAAGTTCCTATTTTCGTACTGCCCCAAATAGAATGCTGCTACCTTTTTTTAAAAAAAACTAAGAATATATTCTTCCTTTCTGGGGTCATTGGCTCATTTATTTATTTTATACTACATGGTTTACTGAAAGCCCAATTCTTATCTGTTTTAACACTGACTAGATGTTGGGCAGCAACCTTATTTCAAAATACCAGTGTTGAGAACGGATAACAGGACAGTCTCTGTTCTAGAATATTTACATCTGGCTTTCAATGATATCAACAACAACTTGTCTGTGAATTTATCCCCACTGCATTAGGTTGATTCCAATGCCTACTACCCTGATCACCAGCATGTTCTGACTGACCACAGAAAACTAGTCATTAGTAATTTTTGACTAAAAGTTCATCTTGGTTTAATATAGAAAAAGGATTTGCAACAAGACCAGGCAGCAGATAAATTCTGTAGACAGAAGGCTTCCTACTACCAAACAAGCACATCACTAATTTAGGCACAAGAAGAAAGGTACTAATCAAGCCACTTACAGAAATAGAACATATTGCTCTAGTTTATGCAACAATGTTAGACATTAGATGGAATTCCTTTACAAAAGAAAAACAATGGGATGATGTCAGAGTCAACACAATTTATTGTAATTTCTGTTGTGCTGTGTCTTTTTAAACTCACAAATTATTCTGATACTACAGGTGCACTGGCTTTTCTTCCCCCACTTTTTCCTTGAACTTTTCCTTCTCTTTTTATTGGCATTCTGTGGAAATACATTGCATCTGTTAGCTCAGGCAACTGCCTAGACTTCCTAGACTGATCCCAGATTAATGACTACTGTATTGCTAAGCCTTCTTACATGCTCATAAAACACTTGTGATATTGAGAGGTTATGTCCTAAAAACTCACACTTTAAAAGTTTCACTACTTCAGAGATCAGCTTTCTTGAAAGCTCCATATATTTTACAATCCAACAGTAAACAACGAATTACAAATTGTGCCTAGAACACAATTGAAACTAAGTGTTAATCCTCTGGAAGAACTCTTTTCCTCATTCCTCCTTCCCATAGCTCTTGGCTTATTTAAAAAACAGCTAAATTTAGTTTTGCCCTAAAGAAAGGATAAAGAAATCTGTGCCATAGTAATATATCACAAACAGAAGTATTTCTACTATTATCTGTGCGAAAACAAGGATTTGACTACCGATTTAGCTTACGATTCAAACAGAAGTTCACATGTCTATAGGTAGATAACCTAGTCTCAAGTGCCTAGTCTAAATGTGGGTAGGTCTTAAAAACCATTCAAAATCAACCAAAATGTCATTTATATCTAGATGTTACTAAACATAGGATTACTGTAACAATGAAATACATCAGAGATACTTGTGAGTAGCCATGGTTAAGATAAACAAACGAAACACAATCTTTGGGGCAGAGATTTGTCTTTATCTACTTGTTAGGCCAGAGCCAACAATACTGATTGTTCTGAATGGCTCTAAATATTCTTTCATATTTAGGTGGGGCCAGATGGTTAACAAACAACCACGCCTACATATAAGTCAGTGCATACATAAATCTCCTAAGCTTTACTTTAGTAAAATTGTTAGATCATTATTTTTCAGAATTTTAAAATATGTTTTAAAAATTATTTCTAGGTGCAATTTATGTTCAATTTTACTAATGCCAATCCACAGACGGCAATAAGTTTTGAGATCAATATTAAGAGTATTTATTCCTATCACAGTATCTTCTATCCCCTCATCCTTACCTCCACCTTAACGCCTCCTTCTCTGTACTGGCTAAAGTTCAGTTATTCAAATACAAACACATTAGGAAACATGAAAGTAATGAATACATTCAAATACAGGAACCAGCGAATTCTCAAATGAACATAAGCTCCTTCATAACACTCAAAGAGAATGAAGAGACTTTAAAAGATTTCAATCCGCATTATTATTCAAGAGTTTTCAAAGCAAAGAAAGCTTTGACAAGAAATTCTTTTAAGAAAATAAGCATAAAATATTAATTTGTCAATTTCTAAATGAAGAGTCTATGTAAGGAAAATTAAGTTGCCATATATATAGTGAAGTAAAAGACAGGAAAGTGGTAATAGTAAACTTCCAAGTACTCCATATAGGATCACAATATCCAAAATTAAATAAATTCTTTGTGCTGTGTAGCTTTGAACATCTTAAAAAGCTGCCTGAATACATGGCATAAAATTCCACTGTGTTTCCCATTTTATTGGTCATTCTTCTGAAAGCACGTCCTCAGAAGGCCAGGTATATCAAAACAGTTATCCATATTACTAATTATTAGCAGGAAAAGATTGGGATGAAATCAGAAAAAGGGAAATACAGTAGCATTTAAACTTGTTTATTTCACAGCACATCTTAAATTCATTCAATATTAACATGGATAAGAAACAGGAATGATGTTTCTTATCCATGTTAATAGACAACCAGTTCTGAAGTCTGATATCCTAAGGTCCAGTTCAGTCTTGATTCTGTATGATCTTATTCAAACTGCTCAATATCTCAGTTATATTATCTATAAAATGGAATAACATCTGCACTATTTAGCTTTCAGGGTTATGAGGTTCAAATGAAATACCACATATGGAAGTGCATCATAAAAAATGCTTACAAACTTTCATACTATCAGACGGGAATCAATAAGTTCCAAATATTAATATTGTTAATATTCTTCAGGGGCCATATCTAATCACTTTTCTATTAGGTGCTCTACATACAGCTGGCATTCAGTATAGTACCTATGTGTAGATGGCCTACTGACAATAAGTCACACGGCAAAGATCTATCACTTTCTTGACGGTAGCTCAAATCTGAAATTCTATTATATAAAGAATCTGAAAACTGTTTTCAGGTAATACTAACAGAGAAATTCTATTACAGCTTAAATTCTAGAGAACTGTGTACCTTGACTGGTGGTGTAGAACACGGAGAAGAAGTCATCACGCAGGTTTCTTGACTATTATAGGAAGGGCTATCAGTCAGGTTCAGATAGAGCTCGTCTTCATTGGTGAAATCTCCCTGAGTGCCCGCTCCTGGAGAGATGCAGATTACTATGGCACTGGTATTATCCGCTCGAAGCATACGCTGCCTCCAGCGGCCTAGAGCTCGATTCACAAGCATTTTGGCACAAGACTGTCCATGCTCACCCTGTATTTAAAAGAATAAGAAGGAAGATAACAACTCAGACCTTGTTGCCACTACACCTGTATCAAGTGAAAAATCACGTGTTCAACATGGCCTACATAAACAATTAAAATTTCAAACTTTATCCACAAACCCCATAACTATGCTAAAACAGTATTGCTCTGAATTTAAAAAATAATAAGACAAGGTCTTATCCTGTGGTTAAATTTCACCTGTATTTTTATCTTTTTGGTAGCAAACTTGGACTTCATTGTAAACTTACTTAGGAAAAGTTATACAGAAGTTATCTAAAAAGGGGAAGTAAATATCAAGTTATAACAGATAAACAATTCACAAGTGAAATAATCACACATGGCAAAAATACTCATTGCAAAGGGCCAATTTCCTCCTAAAATAAGAGCTTCGGCAAATCAAAGACAATCCCAACATAAAAACTGTCAAAGGATATGAACAAAATTCAGAGACAAGGAAATAAAAGTGGTCATTAAATATATGTATACATATTGACATATATATATACATACATAGATATATGTATATATATTGACATATATATACATACGTAGATACATACACACATAGCCATTTATAGATATATAAATGGCTAATGTCACTCCTATGAAGAAAAAAGCAATACAATAAGTGGTTATAGTATAGAGATCAAATACATACAAACAGAGTAAAAAAACAAAAAAAAAATTAAATGAACTTGTGTTATACAAATAAATGTGGCTTGGAATAAAACTTACAGCATCATACATGGATTTAATAACTGCTAAGTTTCAAAGAACAGAAAAGGAAATGATGTGCTCCAGAAAAGAATTACTTATCTTAAAAAATACCTCTAGAAATAACTGAATAATGAAAATGAGTGGAAATGTTTGAAAAAGAAATGTGTCATGAACTATAAGGGGAAAAAATTTTAATTAATATGTTATTTTATGTAATGTAATAAAATCTATTAATGTCACAGGGAGCTCAGCTCGGTGCTCTGTAGTGACCTAGATGGACAGGATTGGGGGGTGGGAGGGAGGTACAAGAGGGAGGGGATATATGTATACATATAGCTGACTCACTTCATTGTACAGCAGAAACTAACACAACATTGTAAAGCAACTATACCCTAATTTAAAAAATGCATATATTAATGTATTATAAGTACAAAATATTAATGTACTATAATGTATACTATGTAATAATATATAATGTACTACCGTACTATAAGCACTTTATTAAAAAATATATAACGTATATGTCATTTAACTGTCAGCTATATGCCTCAAGTTTATATATTGAAACCGGATAAAGAACTGGGCTTTTTTCATTCTTTCCTTGGGAAACAGGGAATCATTTTTATTTGGGATTGTCTGATCTTGGTCATATTACAGTATTCCAACACATTAATGATGGCAAACTGCAAAAAATTCCTCTCAGCTCCTTTAAAATCTTAATATTAAGCCATCCTTGCATTCGCAAGAAAAGTACCACTTTGTAAAGATGTTTTTAAACATTGCTTTGTTCCCCCCTTTCTAATATGAAAAAATATGCACTTCACAATTGATGAAAGGCAGCATTAATCTGTAATTCATGAATCTATTACATTCCCCAGTGTATGTGTTGCACCACTCTCCAAATACTAGCTCACTGAGAACTCACTGAAGGACTCCTTTACCTTTCCCTTTTTCAGTGTGCCTGTTTCCCTCCCAGCAAAGCTCCATAAAAAAGAAATCTACATAAGCCATTTCTACTACCTTACTTGCATTCTCCCTCAGCCCACGGATTCTGTTGATTTGGGCCGCCCTTAATACTGTGTCCTTTTCTTCCACCCTACTGTCTCACTAGTGATGTCATAAATTGTCACAACTTTAACTCCCATTAACACTGAAATTAGCATTTCCAGGCATTGCCTTTCAGTAACTGCCTACTGAAAATATCTATCTAGATGAACCAAAGGCACGTCCTATTCAACATGCCTATATGAATTATCCCTCCCTCCCCACAAAATAATGTGTTTCTTCTTGATAACAGCTTCCAGCCACCACTAAGAAATTGGGGTGTCATAATATTCTCCCTCCTTAAAACCCAAGTTCTGTCAGTTCTACCACTTATGTATTTTTTTTAACATCTACATTTCTATTTACTTACTTACTTATTTATTTATGGCTGTGTTGGGCCTTCATTGCTGCGTGCGGGCATCCTCTAGTTGCAGCGAGTGGGGGCTACTCTTCGTTGCGGTGGCTTCTTTTGTTGTGGAGCACCGGTTATAGGTGCGCGGGCTTCAGTAGTTGTGCCACAGGGGTTAATAATTGTGGCTCACAGGCTCTAGAGCTCAGGCTCAGTAGTTGTGGTGCACGGGCTTAGTTGCTCCACGGTATGTGGGATCTTCCGGGACCAGGGCTCTAACCCGTGTCCCCTGCATTGACAGACGGACTTTTAACCACTGCCCCACCAGGGGAGTCCCATATTTCTTTTTGGCTTGTATGTGCATATGTTTTTTTTTCTTTTTTTTTTTTTTTAATCCATTGCTGCTTTAGCTCAAGCTTGCAAAAATTTTCATTTGGAACATAACAGTAGCTTCCAAAGTGGAAGCCTAATAGATCCATTAATAAAAATCAAGTCAGGGACTTCCTTGGTGGTCCAGTGGTTAAGACTCTGCACTCCTAATGCAGGGGGCCAGGGTTCTATCCCTGGTCAGGGAACTAGATCCCACAAGCCACAACTAGACCGGGTGCAGCCAAAAAAATAAATATTTTTTTAAAAAATTAAAATCAGGGGGCTTCCCTAGTGGCCAAGTGGTTGAGAATCTGCCTGCCAATGCAGGGGACACGGGTTCGAGCCCTGGTCTGGGAAGATCCCACATGCCGCGGAGCAACTAAGCCCGTGAGCCACAACTACCGTGCCTGCGCGTCTGGAGCCTGTGCTCCGCAACAAGAGAGGCCGCGATAGTGAGAGGCCCGCGCGCCGCGATGAAGAGTGGCCCCCGCTTGCTGCAACTGGAGAAAGCCCTTGCACAGAAATGAAGACCCAACACAGCCATAAACAAACAAACAAATAAATAAATAAATAAAATTAAAATCAGGACTTCCCTGGTGGTGCAGTGGTTAAGAATCCTCCTGTCAATGCAGGGGACGCGGGTTTGAGCCCTGGTCTGGGAAGATCCCACATGCCGTGGAGCAACTAAGCCCATGTGCCACAACTCCTGAGCCTGAGCTCTAGAGCCCACGAGACACAACTACTGAGCCCGCATGCCACAACTACTGAAACCCTCATGCCTAGAGCCCATGCTCTGCAACAAGAGGAGCCACCGCAATGAGAAGCCCATGCACCACAATGAAGAGTAGCCCCCACTCACTGCAACTAGAGAAAGCCCACATGCAGCAACAAAGACCCAAGGGAGCCATTAATTAATTAATTAATTAATTAATAAAACTAAAATCAAATCAGATACTGTCAATAGGAATCAACATGTGAAGAGACGCAGAGACAGACCTTATAAATATGATTCCATTCATCAAAATTCACCTTCTCTCAGGGATTCTTCACTAATCACTCACTGCTGACACCCATTCTCTTTCATTGCCAACTTTGCATCAGTTTAATTTAGTTAGGGGCAAGATGTTTTTCCTACACCTCCTAATAAATAGAATTCTCACATCCATTATCATCTGCCCTCTATTCCACCCTGCCATGAGTATGCTTTCTAAAATGCGTATCTAAAATGCAGCTTTTCAATACTCTCCACTACCTGACTATTAAGACTTAACTTCATAACAGACCATTCAAAACCGTTTTGCCTCCTGTCTTCGAATCACATCAAGTTACTTGTGAAATCTGAATGTGCTGTACTTGTCTCTTCCCTCTGACTTTACACATTCTATTCCTTTGCCTGGAAAGCTTCACTCTCCTCGCTTCATCTCTTTACCTGGTAAATTCAACTCCACCTTTAAGACCTGCTCAAATACCACTCTCATCCATGAAACTTCCTTAGGCAGTCCTCATAAGTTTCCTATCTTCTCCCTCTCAGTTCTCAACACTTGTTCTCAATATTGTTAGATGAATGCTTCCTTCAATACTCATTCTAAAAACACTTAGGTGTTTATGACACTTAGGTTCTCCCAACCCAATAAAACTGGCTTTTGGCCTCATCATGCCACTGAAATGTTTCTCTCTTCCTCTCTCATCATTAAAGAATTCTAAATCCAATAGACATGGGAATTCCCTGGCAGTACAGTAGTTAGGACTCCGCGCTTTCACTGCCAAGGGCCCAGGTTTGATCCCTGGTAGGGGAGCTAAGATCCCGCAAGCCAGCGTAGCAAACAAACAAACAAACTCCAATAGACAAAATAGTCTTTATTTTATTTAATCTTTCTTTTATATCTGACATCACTGACCAAATGCATCATGCTAGCCCCAAGTTTGTAAAATTGAATAGATACATGACTCTTATCTTTAAACAACTCACAATCAAATGGTACTGATAGCTAGCTATATATCCTATTTGTAATAATATGGTAAATGCTAAGCAAGGAACATATTCTATTTACCTTTGCTTCCTTTGTACCTAGTGCCTAACATGTTAGTTGAGAGAATGAATGGAGGCAATTTAATACAAGTTCTTTCATGTTGCCTCCTTATCACCCCAAAATATAGCTTTACCATTCCTCCCATCTTAGAAAAAGATAATCTTTTCCAAGGAGCCATTGATTCCAGTTACTTCGATGTGCTCTGGACCTTCATTCCATCAACATCCCTTATTTCTCTTGTTCTGTCAATCTTTCTTGTAAGACTATAAAACTACTTTCAAGACCCTCACTATCTTTTCAAGCTAACAATGGCGCATTCCCTTGTCTTCCTGAACGCTCACTACATCTATTTCCTAGGCTCACAAAGTACTGTTTCATCATCCCTCCAGTCTGCTAGCTAATGCCCTCATCACTTCAACCGAAACTCTTCATCCTTGAAGGTCACTAATAATAAAAGGTCCTAAATGTAAAACCCAATACCCTGTTTTCATTCATCTGCCTCTACTTCTTTGTAGAATTTGACATTGCTGGCTACTACTCCAAAACACTCTCTTTCCTTGCCTTCAATAATACTGCACTTTCCAAATCTCCTTACTTTGTCATTGCTCAGAATGAAGATCAACTTTTAAGCAAGCCAGGAAGGAAAGAAAAGAATTTTCTCATTGATGGTTGTTTCTAGGTTTGCAATCGACTAAAACAATATAGGTGACATAGAGTTACCACATGACCCAGGAATTCCACTCCTAGGTAGATACCTGAGAGATCTGAAAACATGTCCACAGCAGCATCATTCAAAATAGCCAAAAAGTGTAAACAACTAAAGTACCCACTGACTGATGAATGGATGGATAAATAAAACGTTATATATCCATCAATGGAAAATTATTCAGTCATAAAAAGGAATAAAGTACTGATACAAGCAACATGAATGAACCTTGAAAACATTATGCTTAAGTGAAAGAAGTCAGACACAAAAGGCCACATATTGTATGATCTCATTTATATGCAGTATGCAAAACAGGCAAATACCTAGAGACAAAAAAAATTAGTGGTTGCCAGGGAACGGGGTGATAGTGAATGACTGCTAATGGTTATGGGGTTTGTTGGGGGCAGTGATGAAATGTTCTGGAATTAGTGGTGAGAGTTACATAACTTTGAGAATATCCTAAGAAACACTGACCTGAATACTTTAAAAAGGTAAATTTTATGGAATGTGAATTATATCTCAATTTATAAAAAGAAGGATCGGTGAGGGTTCCATAGGCCAGGAAGTCAAGGGCTGCTCATAACGAAGTCAGTGGCTGTATGTTTTGTTATCTAGTTTCATTCATCTATTTCCTGTCTTGTTCTCCTAATAAGCTTCAGAAATCTATATTTTACTTTCTTCTACAGTCAGGGCAAATACAAAAATCTACTCAAGGTGAACATCCTTAGTTCATATTCAAGACCCCTGACAAAAGTACCAGAACAATGTGTAGATAATAATATCGAATTGAGTTACTTCTCACCATCAAGTATCTTTTCTCCTCTTGGTCCTGGCACATTGAGATGGCATCTTGAGGTGGAATCATATTCCAAAGACCATCACTCCCCAAGATAATATACTTGTGCTTCTGGGGATCAAGAGTGTGGACACTTGTGTCTGGTTCAGGTGACACCACAAACTCACCACTGAAGAAATCATAGCTCCACAAATCACCTGGGAAGCAGGAGGCAGAAAAAGCAAGAAGTATTATTTGCAAGCTAGTAGTATCATATCAACAGATTAAAGAAGAAAATCTACATGTTCATCTCAACAGATGCAGAAAAGCATTTGATAACATTCAAAATCCATTCATGATTTAAAAAAAAAAAAGACTTCTTAGCAAACTAGAAATTTGAAAAGGTAACTCCCTTATGAACCTGATAAAAGTATGCCTTCTATCACCACGTCTCTTCTAATTCTATATGAGGGATCCTTCTCTACACAGTAAGATAAAAATAAATGATATATGTGAATTGGAAAGGAGAAAATAAAACTATCATTACTTGAAGATAATTTTATTTCTACATGGGAAACCAAAAAGAAGTTAGATAAATTATCAGAACAGGAACACTTAGCAAGGTTGTTAAATACAAACCCAATATATAAAAGTCAGCTGTATCTCTATATAATAGCAAGAAATGGAAAATGTAAAATTTTAAACAATTCCATTTATAACAGTGAACCAAATATCAGGTACTGAGAAATTTAATAAAAGGTGTGCAAATCTTTTATGGACAAGATTATACAATTAGATTCCAAAGACTATCTAAATAAATGGGGAAATAAACTATAATCAAAGATAGGAAGGGTTAACATTATGAAGATGTTAATTCTTCCAAAAATAACCTATAATGTCAATGTAATTCCATCCAAAATCCCAAAAGGACTTTTGTAGAATCTGACAAGCTGATTCTAAAACGTATAGGAAGGACCTACTCTATATATAGCACAGGGAACTCTACTCAATACTCTGTAATGACCTACGTGAGAAAAGAATCTAAAAAAGAATGGATATATGTATAACTGATTCACTTCGCTGTACAGCAGAAACTAACACAACATTGTAAATCAACTATACTCCAATAAAAATTTTAAAAAATATATTTAAAAGTAGAAAAAAATAAAATGTATGGGGAAGAGCGAAGGGCCAAGATTAACTAAGATAACTGTAAAAAAAGATAAAATGTGGAGACCTTGCTCTACAAATAAGAGTCCTAGTGGCTAACTGAAAACCTCCTGTTAACCCCCTAGGTCAAGAAAATACCTACATCAAAACTGAAAGGATGGGTGCCAGTCACTTGGAAGAAAATTCCAGAGATAAAAATGAGCATTTTTATGCTTTCAACCTACCTAGCCTTTGGAGATCAATGACTAGCCTTTGGAGATCAATAGTTCACCCTTTCAGTGAGCCAGTAAAAGAAGATTCTTAAATAATTATCTTCCTTCTTGATTAGCTCCACATAAAACAATGCCTAACACTTCTGCTTTTTAGACGCATTAGATGTACACCTCAAAATGTTCAACATAAAAGAAGCTTTAGTTGACTCAGGTCATCTAAAAGATCAATAAAACTGAAATAGAAAAAAAAATTTATAGAAACCATCTACTCTTTTGTGATACATAAGATAAATAAGTAGGACAATATAAACTCTTCTGCGTCCAAAAACAGGAAGGAGGAGACAAGAAGGAGAAAACATTAATTTCTGCCTCTTTTGTTTGTTGTGAAATACTTTGGGGAAAGACCTAATTAAGAGCAAAAGGTTTTCAGACAAGAGGATAAATTGTTTTTGCCACTGTTAAGCAGGTCTGACTTTTGCTAAACAAGAGGAAGCTTTTTGTCCTCTCCTTTCCTTATTTAAACGTCACCATACCTCTCATCAGAAATACTGGCCAATCCAAATATGCTCAGAGTCCAAGGAAAGAATAATTCAAATCAATTACTCTACTCTGAAATAGCAAAATTCACTGCTAAACCAGCCTCTTGAAAGGGGCAATTCATCCTTCAGAGTAACAAAAGAGAACACATATGACCACTAAAAGCTAATTATAATCCAGGTCACCTCACAAAGACACATTTATTTCTTTATACCAGTAAAACAAAACTCCCTGGTTGATGAAACTATAAAAATGAACATGGATGGAAACAGTTAAGATAAATTTTAAGATAGCAATTACAGGGTTCATATGTGATGCTAAAAGCTTTCAAAAGCAATTCCCCCCCAATATTTGAAATTAATATTGCCACTCCAAGTAAAAACATAAATTCATATAAAGCAGAATCCCTAATATGTCTAAACTTAAAATCTAGGTTAAAAAAAGAAATTCCAATTTTGAATCTAATGCAAACTATATGACCTCAAAGAAGGGTCACAATTTCTCATATATAAACTAACATTAATATTGTTATAAATTTGAAAATATTTTAAAATAAGTTACTTGTTTATTTCACATGGCATGAAAACCAAAAGATACAAAAATCTCCTTTCCCATTCATGTCCTTTCTGGTTCTCCACTTAGGGAACAACTATTGTCCTTATGTATCCTTCTAGAGATGTCTACGGATATATACCCAATATATATGTATACTCCTTCCACAAAATTGTCCTCTCAAGCTCGCAACTCCGAAATCACTAGCCCCCAATATGTTGCCAATCTCTTTTTTCTTTCTCACTAAACCTCAATACATTTCCAGAAGAAAGGCGCATTTCTCCTAACTTAAATTTCTGAAACTGTTTTTTAAATTAACTATTTGTTTGTTTATTTCTAGTTTTTGGCTGGGCCACGTGGCATGGGGGATCTTAATTCCCTGTGAACCTGTGTCCCCTGCAGTGGAAGCATGGAGTCCTAACCCCTGGACCGCCAGGGAATTCCCAAACTCTATTTTTTTTTTTTTTCATAATATTTACTGGAACTTCCCTGGTGTTCCAGCGTTAAGAATCGCCTTCCAATGCAGGGGACACGGGTTTGATCCCTGGTCAGGGGACTAACATCCCACATGCTGTGGGGCAACTAAGCCCATGCACCACAACTACTGAGCACGTGAGCCACAACTAGAGAGAAGCCCGTGCGCCACAACAAGGAGCCTGTGTGCCGCAACGAAAGATCCCACATGCTGCAACAAAAATCCCATGACTAAGACCTGACGCAGCCAAAAATATTTTAAATATATTTTAAAAAATAATAATATTATTATTACCTTATGTATTTAGGCTGCACTGGGTCTTAGTTGCAACATGAGGGATCTTCAGTTGTGGCAGCACGTGGACTCTTAGTTGCGGCATGCAAATGCTTAGTTGCAGCATGCATGCAGCATCTAGTTCCCAGACCAGGGATCAAACCTCAGCCCCCTCTTTGGGAGCATGGAGTCTTACCCACTGGACCAGGAGGGAAGTCCCCCCAGATTCTGGGTTTTGAATGCGATTGCACTGAACCTATAGATCACTTCAGGGAGAAATGCCATCTTAACAATATTATATCTCCCAACCCAATAACATGGTGTATCTCCTATTTAATCTCCTGAGCATAAGGATATCCCCCTATGTAGCCACGGTCAGAAAATTTCATGTTGATCCAGTATTGTGTAATATAAAATCTATGTTCAAATTTCCCCAGTTATCCCAATAATGCCTTTTCTATTTTGGCCGCACCACGTGGCTTTCAGGATCTTAATTCCCCCAACAGGGACCAAACCCAGGCCCCCTCAGTGAAAGTGCCAAGTCCTAACCCCTGGATCACCAGGGAATTCCTGCAATAATGCTTTTTTAATACCCAGGATCCACTCAGGGATCATTCATTACATTCAGTTGTCATATTTTTTAGTTGTTTTTAACCCAGAACAATTCTCTAGGTTTTGTGATTTGTTTTTGTCATTCATGACACTGACAGACAATTGTCAAAAGAGTCCAGGCCAGTTGTCTGCAGAGTGACCCTCAATTTGGATTTGTCTGACTGCTTCCTCGTGTCCGCAGGCTAGATATAAGGGTTTGTGTTCAGGTTAAACTTTTTTTTTGGCCAGAATACTACAATGCTGAAGTCATAGCCTTCTTAGTATGTCACATTAGGAGGCACAAAATGTCAGTCTGTCCTATTATTGGCAATGCCAAGCCTGATCATTCAGTTAAAGTGCTGCCTACCAGCACTGTAAAGATGCCCTAAGTAATCTGTACGGTGATAGTTTGAGATTGTGTGAAATATCCTATTCCTCACCCAAATATGCCACATTTTAGCATTCATTAATGATTCTTGCACGAATCAAGTGCTATTGTGACGGCTGTAAACTGATGATAGAATTAGGACACTAACTACATTTATTAGTTGTCTTTTCTAAAGAAGAACTTTCCATTGTTCTCTCTACCTCTTTATAATCTTTTTGTACCAGTATGGACTTAGGGATTCTTTTTTTCCTCATTATACTATAACTTATCCTGTTATTGTTTTGATGCTCAAGTTGCTTTATATTTGCCGGTAAAAGTCCCTAGAATTTGAATTTTTAACGAACTCACCATATGATCTGTATTCATAGCTAGATTTAGGAACAGAAGACAGAGCCAGTTCCCTTATTTTGCCAGTTCAGGTAATCTACATGGCTTTACCTGAGATCAAATGAGTAAGAATCAGAATTGAACTAAGTATTTTATTATTGGCCTAGTGTTTGTGCACCATTATAGGATCACAGGAATGTCATTCCTCTATATATTAAAGGGAGGGGTCTTGAACATTGTGGCAGAGGTTGGTTGCCTGCTCAATGGCCATTTCCCTTTTGTTTTCAGTAGGGGCACTGGAGTGATACCAGATGAGAAAGAGGCCTTTCTTCTGGTTTCAGTATGTTCTCTGCTTGCTGCTGGGGCATACTGCAGCCAGCAATGTGCAGGACACCTAGTGGTCCTTATCCTAGGGAATTTCAACATTCCTCCTCCACCCCCCTCCAGCTCTGTGAGTGGCTTCCCGTGGAGAGCTTCCCAGCAACTTTTGCCTCACCTAATCCATCCTCAAAACTGCAACCAAAATCATCTCTTTAAAACACAAATTTAAGATTGACAGTGGTGATGGTTGCACAACAATGTAAATGTACTTAATACCACTGAACTGTATACTTAAAATGGTTAAGATGGTAAATTTTGTTATATGTATTTTGCCGTAATTAAAACACACACACACCCCTACCTAGTTATATGTTTCCCACCCCAACTCTGCAATAGTTTACTCTTGCATAACTCTTAACCACAGCCTATAAAAATGCAGTATTTTCTGACTTTATCTATGCCTCTTGTTCCCATATCTTTCTTCCACCTACCCTTCATCAGAGTCCCTTATATTCACCATGCCTCCTCCTATCACAGAGCTGTTCACAAATGCAGTTCCTATGCCTAGAACACATTTTCTTCTTCTATTAACTTTTAGTAATTCTTAAGACCTCAGCTCAAACATCACTTCTCTGGCCTCTCCGGTTAGGTAAAATACTCCCATTTTAAGTTCCCATTAACAGATATACAAATAGTTAAGAGTTGTAATGTTTCAGTTCTTTTTGTGATCATTTGATGAATGCCTCTCCCCTCTCTAAACTGTAAGCTTCCATGAGGACAAAGACCCTGTGCTTGGCACATACTGCACTCAAATATCTGTTCAAAGAATAAATGAATTGCAAGACTCACATGCAATTCCATCGGACAGCCACTAGGAGACACCTTTGCTACATTTGCACTCAGGTAATTTTGATCATCATCAGTACAAATTTTGATAAGCAAACTTCTCTCTTTCCCAAAAAACTGGAAGAAAAATGACTATTAACCATAAGAGTGGTGCTAAATTCTATAATTTAATTTACTATGGGCCAATAAGAATTACCATGCAACAAGTTAAACTTAAAAAGAAAGCTAGAACTTAAATAATTAACTTTTTTCCCCCAAGTGCCAAAATAAAGACAGGAAAAGTAATATGACAAAGCATTTCTTTCAGCTTAAATGTTCATATCTAAAGGATATTCTCTTTTAAATGCTGTACGCCTTAAACTTATATACAGTGCTGTATGTCAGTTATATCTCAATAAAGTTTAAAAAAATAAAAAAGATATTTGAGAAAATACGTGATAGAAAAATAAAATCAAGAGAAAAAGCAGAAGCAATTTTTTTCCATTACTAAAACAAAACCATCTCTCCCACGTCTTTTTATATGAAAATATTCATTTATTTCCATACATTTGTTTACAAAATTATGTTACAATAATGTAATTGTCATAGGAAATTACTATAGCAATTGTATTTTATCTCCTACATGGAGTTTTCCCTGGTCTAGACGATCTTTCCCATCAACTGTTATTATTCCTCCCTTTTAAAAATAACAGTAGCAAACCCTCTCTTGACGCTATTCTTTCTACTCCAGCTAAAGCCCCATCTCTTCCTTCCCAACCTAGGAAGAGTGTCTAAAACTTGTTATATCAAAATTTCTCCATCTCACTCTTTCTTGAACCAACTCCAGTCACGATTGTGGTCTCAATATCCACCAAAAGCTACTTTGTCAAGGTCACCAATGACTTTCACATTGTTAAACCCAAAGGTCACTTCTCAGTCTTTCCTTTACCTGAACTATCAACAGTATTTGAAATTTTTTTTTAATTGAGGTATAACTGACATATAACGAAATACCTTCTTGAAACAGTTTCTTCTCTTAGCTTTCAGGACACTCTCCTGAACTTTCTTGTATTTTACCTATGGCTCTTTCTCAGTCTTGTTTTACCTGTTCTTCCATTCATGCCCCCACCTCTTCACAGTGACAGTATCTCAGGGCTCAGTCACTGGACCCTTCCCTTTTCTTTTTTCCCCCCTTTTTTACCTACACTCAATCCCTTGATTCAGCCACAGACTGATATCTCTAGCCTGGCCCTCACCTAGTCAATTTTCATAACCAGAAGCCCAATGGATATCACCACTTTAATGTCTGATTAGCACTTGAAGGTAAGTTGTCCAAAACTGAACTGACCTCCCCCTGCTACATATACTCTGGTCTTTGCTACATCAGTTAATAGCAACTCCACCTTTCAAGCTGCTCAGTTAAAAAAAAAAAATCATAAAAAGGACACTTTGTATTTGTTGTTCCTTCTGCCTAATATATTGCCCCAAACACCCACAGACCTTGATGCCTCATCTCTTAACTTAAATGTCATCTTTTCAGACCTCCTCTGACCATCCCATTTATTTATTTGTTTGTTTTATTTTTGGCTGTGTTGGGTCTTCATTGCTTCTTGTGGGCTTTCTCTAATTGCAGAGAGAGGGGTCTACTCTTCGTTGCAGTGCACAGGCTTCTCATTGTGGTGGCTTCTCTTGTTGCGGAGCATGGGCTCTAGGCCAACGGGCTTCAGTAGTTGTGGCTCGTGGGCTCTAGAGCGCAGGCTCGGTAGTTGTGGCGCACGGGCTTAGTTGCTCCACGGCATGTGGGATCTTCTCGGACCAGGGCTCGAACCCGTGTCCCCTGCATTGGCAGGTGGATTCTTAACCACTGTGCCACTACGGAAGCCCCCTGACAATCCCATTTAAAATTACACTCCCACCCCCACAACGTTTCCTGCTTTATTTTTCACATTAGCACTTTTTACTATATACCACAATATATATTCTACTTATTTATTTTAGTTTATCATCTGTTTCCCCTCACTAGAAAGTAAGTTCCATGGGTCCAGGAATTTTCACCTGTCTTGTTCATTGCAGAATCCTCAGAACCTAGAGCAATACCTGGCACACAGCAGGCATTTAATAAATATTTGGTGAATGAATAAACAATCACAAAGAAGTAGGGACTCTGTATGTGGTTTTATCCTTTTTTTTTTAAGTTTATTTCTTTTTTGGCTGCATTGGATCTTTGTTGCTGCGCACGGGCTTTCTCTAGTTGTGGCAAGTGGGGGCTACTCTTTGTTCTGGTGCGCAGGCTTCTCTTTGCAGTGGCTTCTTTTGTTGCTGAGCACGGGCTCTAGGCATGTGGGCTTCAGTAGTTGTGGCATGCGGGCTCAGTAGTTGTGGCTCATGGGCTTAGTTGCTCCGTGGCATGTGGGATCTTCCCAGACCAGGGATCGAACCCCTGTCCCCTGCATTCGCAGGCGGATTCTTAACCACTGCGCCACCAGGGAAGTCCCTCCCAGCCTATTTTAAAAAACATTTCACCTGGAGATCATTTCAAATGTATAAAGCTATAAAAATAAAACTATGACAAAGAACACCGATCTTTACTCAGATTCATCTATTGTTGACATTTTGCCCCATTCACTTGTTTTCAATCTACATATATATAAAGATTCTGGGGCTTCCCTGGTGGCGCAGTGGTTGAGAGTCCACCTGCCGATGCAGGGGACACGGGTTCATGCCCCGGTCTGGGAAGATCCCACATGCCACGGAGCGGCTGGGCCCATGAGCCATGGCCGCTGATCCTGTGCAACCGGAGCCTGTGCTCCACAACGGGAGAGGCCACAACAGTGAGAGGCCCGCGTACCAAAAAAAAAAAGATTCTTGTGTATATATAAAAAATATTATAAATAATAGTTCTTTATCCCTAAATACTTCAAAGTGTATTTTCTAAGAATAAGGACACTGCAGTTATCAGCTTCATAGATTTATATTAATATAATATTTACCTAATATACCATCTATCATCCATATTCTGAATTATCAGATGGCCTAATAATATCCTTTATAGGATCCAGCCTAGGATCAGGAAAAGCATATACTTGTAACATTTCTTTTCTTCTTCTTTTTTTCTTTACTTGAACATTTCTTTAACCTCCTTTATTCTAGATTGAGGCTATGCATTTTTGACCAGGGTACTACATAGGGGATATGTGTACCACACATCTGGAGGCATACAATGTCCAACTATTCCTCATTAGTGATGGTTACTGTCATCACCCAGTCAAAGTGTCTGATTTCTCTACTCTCTAATTACTATTTTTTCTCTCTGGCAACTAAAAGTAGTTAAACAATGCTAATATCTTGCTGCCTAAGTATTTTTGAATATTTGTATAATATACAAAATCGAGGACCATGCACATTATTTCTTTCTCTAGGTAGTTAAAAAATGTTGAAACTAAGCTAATAAGAAAAACAGCATCACATCAATCAAGATCTCTGTCTCTAAATACACAACAATCTATTAATCAATACCTTTTGTATTGATAAATACATTTCACCAACAACTCATCTAATGCTATTATTCAGTCTCCATTTCCCCACCCTTACACCATCCCAATAAAAACCAACAGAGTACATAAAAGAGAAACTTGACCTGGTAGCAGTTCATAAGAGAAATATCTAGAGATCTGAGCTTAATAAGCCAACTAATGTGTTAAGATTACAAAAAGCTAATGAAAGGATTCTTGGACTCCATTATTAGAAGTACAATGTTCAGGTAGCAGGAACTAAATATTTCCATTGTACTTCAAACTGGTCAGACCACATCTTGCAGTGTCCTCAATTCCCAAGTCACATTTATTGAAGGAAACATCTAGAGGAATACGACAAGAATAATGAAGGGTCTGAAAATAGCCTAGAGAAACATGCTAGCCAATTCTGAATAGGTAAATGACTGTCATTATGCAAAAAGAAAAGGAAGTACACTGCCCTGTCTGAAAGCTTCATGGAAGCAGATTTTAACTCACAGAATTGTCTAATAATACAAGAATTTCTACTTTAAAATATTAAGGAAAGATTACTGAAGATATTCAAGCAGGTTGAATTACTTCTTGTCTGAATTACTCCAGAGCTATATCTGAACTAAGTAGGAATGTCTGAAACAGGAAAACCAGTTGGTTTTTCTGCTCTTTTTGCCACTCCATCACCTGTTCCTTCTCTTCCTCTCCACAATCACTTAAGGGTTTCAAGGCTTACTTGAAATGCTTGGCGCACACACACTTAACATATACAAAATAAATTGGCATCTACTTTCTAAAATGAAGTTTCACGTTACTTTTGAACCTGGAGTAAGACCTTGTCCTCAGTCCGTGTTGAGTTCCCCCCAAAAGTTCCCTCTATTTCTTTAGTAATATTAATTCCTTGCCTCCCATGCCTTCCTCCTAAGCTCACTAATGTTACAAATGGCAACAGTTAACTGGAAATTTACCATCTACCTGAAGTGTCAATAGCAGCTGACTATCTGTCATCCACCTTGCCCCCTTTTTCTCCTTGCTAACAATTGGAGGATCAATTATATCACATGTATACTATGAATGAATGGCTTGGGAAACTCAGACAAAAATCTGTAAAATATGTAAAGTGCTTAGAATACTGCTACAGGTCCCTAAATGGGACCCTGGCCTCCAATTTTATTACCCTATGATTTTAGCCATTATGATCTTTTAAAAACAAACTGGATCAGCTAAAATGATCCTTTAAAAACATACTGGATCATGTCACTGCCCTACTTCAGTACACAACAGTAATGAAAACAACTAACATTTACAGAGCACTTACTATGTGCCAGGCACTATTTTAAGCACTTTACATGTGCTAAGTTACCCAATACTCACGACAGTATGAAGCAGGCCCCACTTTACAGCTGAAGAAACAGTGCCACAATATATTAAGTAATTTGCCCAAGTTTGTACAGTAAATAACAGCACTGGGATTGGAAACTAGGAATTTTGGCTCCAAAGGCTACCTCTTAACCACTATGGTTTACTTCCTCTCCTATTCTTCAATCGCTTCCCAAAAGCATTTAAAATAAAATTCCTTATCATGGTCTAGAAAGCCTTGCAGGATTTAGTTCTTGCCTACCACCGGTAATGTCTTCACCAAACTCCTTACCTTAGCCTGCGCCACCCTCTTAATCAGGCAAGTGTCCTCATCCCAGCCTTCATCTTACATCTCTACCTCCTCTCCCTCACACTGGCTTCATTCTTGGTCCTTAAAGACAGCAAGTCCTTTCCTTTCTGCATTAGGATTCATTGCTAACAAACAACAATTTCCAGCTCAGGTTAACCTAGGCCAAAAAGGCAACTCAGAAGAAAATCAAGTAGCTCACACGGTAGACAAGAAGCTGGAGAACCAGGCAAGGAGACAGGGCAATTCCAAACAACTAGGCAGGAAAACCTAACCACATCAATGAGCACTGCCAAAGGAGGTCAGTATCACTAGGATGAATTCATTCCAACACGTTTTTGGTTTTTAATATTTATCCTTTCTAGATTCACAACTCAAAATCATGGAACAGGGAATCTAAATGATCTAGCTGGGGTCATATGCCTGACCTTTTATGTTTTATAAAAGGACCCTGAATAGGAATGTCTAAACTAAAACTGCACATAGTAGGGGAGATACAGTTTCCCAAAAGGAAGTCAGGGCATTATTCAGTAGGAAAAAAGAATATATGCTACACAACCCGCACCACCATCCCTCCCAAATCAAATGTCCACTAATTGCCTAACAGCCTTTGCAAGTGCTATGGCTTTGCTTTGACTTGGCCCCTTCTCCTCCTTTTAGGTCTTACTCACTCAAAATATCACTTTTTAAAAGAATGTTCCTTGGGCTTCCCTGATGGCCCAGTGGTTAAGAATCTGCCTGCCAATGCTGGGACACGGGTTCAAGCCCTGGTCTGGGAAGATCCCGCATGCCGCAGAGCAACTAAGCCTGTGCGCCACAACTACTGAGCCTGTGCTCCAGAGCCCGCGCGCCTAGAGCCTGTGCTCCGCAACAAGAGGAGCCAGCGCAATAAGAAGCCTGCGCACTGCAACGAAGAGTGGCCCCCGCTCACCGCAACTAAAGAAAGCCCACGCACAGCAATGAAGACCCAACGGAGTCAAAAATAAATAAATTTATTTAAAAATAAATAAATAAAAGAATGTTCCTTAATCATCCTCTCCAAAGTAGCCCTCCTCTGCTACCCACTATCCCTCCCACCAATCAGTGGCATATCATACTGTTTAATTCCTTTATAGTGCTTTTTAAAATAATTTTCTCATTTGTTTATTATCTATTCTCCCCATTAGATTATAGGCTCCATGAATATTGGGACTATATGTATATGATCACCAAAGATGAACAAAGGTAGTAACATGATAGGTAGCATGATCTTTTAAAAATGCAAATCATATAATGTTACTCCTTAGCTTAATATCCTTCAATGTTTCCCAGTGCCCTTAGACTAGAATGAAAACATCTGTGGCTCATGTTTGCCTCCTTAACTCCTGCTTTTTGATAATTCCTACAACAGGCCACGCTGTTTCCCAATTCAGTAATGATGCCTAGAATATTCAACAGGCTCTTCACAAGAATAACTCCTTCTCAGCCATCAAATCTCAGATAAAATAACACTTCCTAAAAGGATCATTTCCATCACACTATCTAAAATAGATTTTCCCTTCTAAATTATTCTTTATCATAGGACTTTCATATTTCCTAACCTGTAATTATTTCATTTACAAGCTTACTTTTTAAAAAACTAAAGTATAATTGACTTGCAATATCATATCACTTTCAGGACAAGTTTCCTTCTTTATTGCCCATCTCCCCAACTACTTAGTCTTGCTCCCTGAGGGCAGAGTCTATGTGTATAATCTCTCCAAAGCCTAAGGCAGTGCCTGGCACCAAGTCAGTTCTCAAGTTAGAGGAAGAAGGAGAGAAGGGGAAAAGTGGTGTTTTCTAAAAGAAATTTTCTTTAGAAGAAAATTTAATTAGTACATCCAAGGTAAGATATTTCTATAGCTATAATCCTCTAGCCTTCCTTTCAAAACCAGGTAGAACAGAAAATAAGTATGTTTATTTTGTCATGTACAATTTACTTTGCTAATGAAAAAAAAAGAGCTTTGAAGGCTCTTAAGAGAAATATGAAGGGCTGAAGTAGGGAAGGACATTTAGAAATAGTTTTAAGGCTAACATCAAGCCTAGGCATACATTTACTTCCCTAGAAATAAATGGGAACTAGCAAAACATTGAACATAATTCATGATCAAAGAGCAATTGGCACTGAAACCCATACTTTAATCAGGTTTTCAATCATTTACTATAATTAGGTTTTCAATCATTTACTATAGTATCATATTTATACCTTCATTACGTGCCAAATGAGGGTTTAATTCTCAGTCTTCTCTTTTATTTTACCACCATATATTATAGAAAATCCAAGATGATTTCACCAAATATAAGTCCTACTTACCAAGTGCTCTTGCTACTGCCAGAAATGGAATC
The DNA here is from genome assembly GCF_963924675.1 of Phocoena phocoena. Taxonomy (NCBI): domain Eukaryota; kingdom Metazoa; phylum Chordata; class Mammalia; order Artiodactyla; family Phocoenidae; genus Phocoena; species Phocoena phocoena. The sequence continues at coordinate 27,538,639 of NC_089237.1, read as the reverse complement.
TGGTCAATGACTGTGCTCCTTCTCACAGGTCCACTGTGAGTGAGCCGAGGTCGTTTCCAGACTACACGATTCACCCCAGACTTGTTCATCACGCTAAAAAATAGAGTTCACATAAATACTCTAAATGATTAAAATATAACAACTAAAGTAGTTTAACATGTTAAATAGCTAATAAAATCAGATTATTGCAAAATAATGACTTATCTGTTTCAGATACAAAGATGCATAAACCAAAGCTCCTGTTCAGAAGGCAAAGACAAAATAGGGTAGATTAATATGAGAATTTGGAGATTATTGAGGTAGGCTAGACAGAATGGAATGGAAGCAATGGGAATAGAAATGAGTAGATATCATGTAAATTAAAAAGCAAGATAATTTTTTTAAGATCCAATGACAGGTACACACACACACACACACAAATGGAATTACACAGAAATAGACTACTGCAATAGGACATAATACATTTTTCCCTTTTCAAATCCATTTCAGTGGGATTCAGTGGTCTTAGTAATCTCTGCCATGATATTCATTTTGTGTTTCTTTTGGATTTTTTAAAAACATCTTTATTGGAGTATAATTGCTTTACAATGTTGTGTTAGTTTCTACTGTATAACAAAGTGAATCAGCTATGTTTACATATACCCCCATATCCTCTCCCTCTTGCGTCTCCCTCCCACCCTCCCTATCCTACCCCTCTAGGTGGTCACAAAGCACCGAGCTGATCTCCCTGTGCTATGCAGCTACTTCCCACTAGCTATCTATTTTACATTTGGTAGTGTATATATATCCATGCTACTCTCTCACTTCGTTCCAGGTTACCCTTCCCCCTCCCCGTGTCCTCAAGTCCATTCGCTACGTCTGCGTCTTTTCTCTTTTTTTTAAATAAGTAAAGTTATTTATGTATTTATTTATTTTTGGCTGTGTTGGGTTTTTGTTGCTGTGCACGGGCTTTCTCTAGTTGCAGCGAGGGGGGGCACCCTTCGTTGTGGTGAGCGGGCTTCTCATTGCGGTGGCCTCTCCTGTTGCGGAGCATGGGCTCTAGGCATGCGGGGTTCAGTAGTTGTGGCTCGCGGGCTCTACAGTGCAACCTCAGTAGTTGTGGCACATGGGCTTAGCTGCACCACAGCATGTGGGATCTTCCCAGACCAGGGATCGAACCCATGTCTCCTGCATTGGCAGGCGGATTCTTAACCACTGCGCCATCAGGGAAGTCCTATGTCTGCGTCTTTATTACTGTCCTGCCCCTAGGTTCTTCAGAACCTTTTTTTTTTTTTTTAGATTCCATATATATGTGTTAGCATACAGTATTTGTTTTTCTCTTTCTGACTTACTTCACTCTGTATGACAGACTCTAGGTTCATCCACCTCACTACAAATAACTCAATTTCATTTCCTTTTATGGCTCAGTAATATTCCATTGTATATATGTGCCACATCTTCTTTATCCATTCATCTGTTGATGGACACTTAGGTTGCTTCCATGTCCTGGCTATTGTAAGTGGTGCTGCAATCAACATTATGGTACATGACTCTCAAAAAGCAAGAAAATTTGATAACTGAGGGGAGGAAGAAGTGGTTAAAATTGAAGAGGGATTACATAATGATAAAAGAAATTGAAAAGGTTGTATACTTTTTGAAGGATTTAGGGGTATTGAAAATAGAACTTCAAGTTTAATATTTTTGATCTGAGGAATTAATAATAAATTTCTCAATAGAAGTACCTATGTATTTAGATACTTTTGTATTTAGAAGTGAGACTAGACTTTGGAAACAGATCAGCTGTAGAAATATAGATTTGGGGGTTACACAACAAGAAAACCCGCCTAGAAATTTGGTGTTGGAGCAACAGAAATCTGTAATTAATACACAAGAAGTCAGTACACTCCAGGGTGCCTAAAACATTGAGATATAGTCAAATATTGGAGCAAAAAAGTAATAAAACTCAACAGAGATGGTCTCTCAACCTATGCCTGAACGACTGAAATGGGAAACTGGCCCTTAAATCAATTTAATAATAATCTGCCTGGAATTTAAAAAAATAAATAAACAGAAGAAAAATGTTCCCCTGGAAGGCTTTAAAAAGGTGAGGGGAAGAGTGGCAAAGAGCATTCCCAAGAAACAGTATTAGCCTGCCTGATATTAGGTTCACCTGACAGATACATGCATCAGACACAAGTGGATTCTGAACTCTCAAAGATAGATGACATTAAGATAACTGAATTAAGTCTTCACACTAAGATCCCATGTGCACACTGAAACCCTCTGATTATAATCTGAAATTTCATTTCATCTACGGCAGGTCAGCTGACAATAATATGTGGTCTTCTTGTCAGTTACTGTTCTCATTATTAATGAGTACTATGACATCCTGATGTATACATGAGTCTCTTAATAGCTTACTATGTTGACTGTGAGTAGTATGACTCTGTCCCCGTAAACCTGAACACTGAAACTAAACTGGCTTCAAGATACGGAAAGCTGAAGACAGGACAGATAGTGGTGACCATCTCCACAGGAATGTCAGTATGAAATGCTGTAGACCTCAGCAGCAGCCTCCAAGTTAACCTCCATCTATGGCTTATCTATTTCTGCTCTAACTTCAAAGGAATGAAGATACTAGGGAGAAGAGATAACAAATGGAATACAAGTTCTAAGAGAACCAAAATAAAGGCATAAACCTTCATAAATGAGAAAAAAATCTTCCTCTGAGCCCAGAAAAACATGAATATGACAGAAGGAGAACAGCCTCAATCATCTTTCTTAAGTAGAAAACAAGCTCACGAGACAAGGGCAGGCCAGGAGATTTGAGCAGCTCTGTCTCATGAAACTTCCTGCAGTGATGGAAATGTTCACTAGGCACAGTCTGATACAGCAGGCACTAGCCATGTCCGCCAACTGAGCACTGTCAATGTGACTAGTGCAAATGAGGAACTGAATTTTTAATTTAATTAATTTATATTTAAATTCAGACAGTTATATGTGGTTAGTGGCTACTATACTGGACAGAACAGGGGGGAATGCAGCAAGTACAGGATGAGCAGATAACTTTGTCAACATTAACCTAGAAGAGAAATTCAAGAGAGGTGTTCATTTACTAGCCCTTTTGAGAATTAGTTTAATTTGTAATACTGAAAGCAACATTGTTCTTGGTCATAGTAAGAGTATCGAAGGCCATCACTCTGTTATTTTATGCTTTCTTCAATGCTGATCCTCAAAAAGCAAAGAGGAGAGTAAAGATTGAATCTATAATTGACAAGAATCTGTGAAACATAAGAGTTCCAGGAGAAGAGACACCAACATTCTGCCTTCCTAACACCTTATGCCCTATTGTTCTTCCCTAAACCAGCTCCCTAAAAAGTAAGGCTTAATACTTAAGTAATTACAGTACCTACGCAAATTGCTTCCAACATAACTCTCCTAGGAGCTCTCTAGATACTTAATATTCAAAGTTATTATGGTCTCTGTGTTTCTCAGAAACAAATGACAAAATAAGGGCACTGGCTAAAACAAAGTTTTAAATCCAGTATCAAAAAACCAAAGAAATGTTGCAAAAGATGCTGCTTTTATTGCACTTCCTGCTGTTGTCCTGCATGACTAATGGCATACACAAAGGATCAGCCTGATATGCAAAGGGCTGACTGAGCAGCAACAGAAGGCTGGAAAAACAGAGCACTGGCCAGTTGCCCAGGGTGAGGACAGAGGGAAAGGAGTAAATAACTTACAATAAAACAGTTGAGGGACTTCCCTGGTGGCACAGTGGCTAAGAATCCGCCTGCCAATGCAGGGGACATGGGTTTAAGCCCTGGTCCAGGAAGATCCCACATGCCGTGGAGCAACTAAGCCCGTGTGCCACGGCTACTGAGCCTGTGCTCTAGAGCCCACGAGCCACAACTAATGAGCCCACATGCCACAACTACTGAAGCCTGCGTGCCCCGAGCCCGTGCTCCACAACAAGAGAAGCCAACACAATGAGAAGTCTGCGCTCGGCAACGAAGCGTAGTCCCCGCTCACCGCAACTAGAGAAAGCCCGCACATAGCAACGAAGACCCAACACAGCCAACAACAAATAAATAAATAAATATTTATTTATTTTAAAAATAAAAAAAAACAGTTCAATTTGTGCAAAAAGACACCTGCTTTCAAATGGCAAACAGCATCTGTCCAACTATCCAGATGCTATTTTAAGTAACAGGACAAAAAATAAACTCTAAAAGAAGTTATTAAAATAAAAATAATTTTAATATTCATAGTGAAAAATAAAGAACAGTCAAGAAAAATATTTTTTAAAGACTAATGAGAGGAGTCAGGCCTACCAATATTAAAAATTAAAATAAAGCCTCAATTTAAAATAATATGGGCTTCCCTGGTGGTGCAGTGGTTAAGAATCCGCCTGCCAATGCAGTGGACACAGGTTCTAGCAGCAATGAAGACCCAACGCAGCCAAAAATAAATAAATAAATTTATTAAAATAAAAATAAATAAAATAAGTATGGTACTGGTGCACGAATATACAGTATTAAAAAAAGAAAGCCCAGGGGCTTCCCTGGTGGCGCAGTGGTTTAGAGTCCGCCTGCCGATGCAGGGGACGCGGGTTCGTGCCCCGGTCTGGGAGGATCCCGCATGCCACGGAGCGGCTGGGCCCGTGGGCCATGGCTGCTGGGCCTGCGCGTCCAGAGCCTGTGCTCCGCAGTGGGAGGTGCCGCAAGCAGTGAGAGGCCCGCATACCGCAAAAAAAATAAAAATAAAAATAAAAAAATAAAGCCCAGAAAAAGACCCAAATATATATAATTGCAAAGCTCATTTTGCATAACTACCAGTATTGGTCTCAGATACATACTGACCTTCACACTCATAGGATCAAATAAACTATAGCATGAAACCAGGCTCATTTAACTTTGTAGCATACAGGACAGGAAACAAGAGTATGCCAGCACTGCAGCTTCAGTCGTGCTGTCTTCAGAAGTGATCCTTACAGAAATCCAGGAGCCAATTTCTAGGTACCACAAGTGAGCTTCATATGCCATAAGAATCAGTATCTTAACAGCCCATGACTTGCTCGTCCCTGCACAAGTCAAACTGCATGTACACAGGGCAGCTAAGGTCTCTACTTCCCAAGAGAAATTTGTGGTCCATTCAAAATCTTTCCTATCCAGATGCAGTTCCATTCAAGGGTCATTCTACAATAAGCAATGTTGCCTTATAACAGAGCTGACATTCCATATTTATCTTAACCAGAGAAAGAGTGCTAGAAGAGGATAAACTCAAGATCATCTTCCCATTGAAGAAGGGTTTTATGCCTGGTAAGCCTTCTAATCACTAAGGAATGGTTGTTAAGTGGCTACCAATGGCCAATGAGAAAAAAATATTAACTCATATCCCTACTACTCAGGTTTAATTTTAAAATTCCAGAGCTATAAGATTAAAATGTAAATGATGGGACTTCCCTGGTGGCACAGTGGTTAAGAATCCACCTACCAATGCAGGGGACATGGGTTCAATCCCTGGTCCGGGAAGATCCCATGCGCCACAGAGCAACTAAGCCCGTGCACCACAACTACTGAGCCTGCGCTCTAGAGCCCACGTGCCACAACTAATGAGCCCACGTGCCACAACTACTGAAGCCTGCGTGCCTAGAGCCCATGCTCCACAACAAGAGAAGCCATTGCAATGAAAAGCCCGTGCACCCCAATGAAGAGTAGTCCTCGATTGCTGCAAGTAGAGAAAGCCCACGCCCAGCAACAAAGATCCAACACGGACCCCCCCCATATTTAATTAATTAATTAAAGAAAAATTTAAAAGAGGGACTGCTTAAAATGTAAATGATAAAACCACACAAGTAATAGAAAAGTGGTTCTCAAAATCTGGTTCAGGGACGCCAGGAGTCCCCCAGACCATTTCAGGGGGTCTGCAAGATCAAAATTATTTTCTTTTTCTTTTTTAAAATTTTATTTATTTATTTATTTATTTATTTTTTGGCTGTGCTGGGTCTTTGTCGCTGTGCTCGAGCGGGGGTTACTCTTCGTTCTGGTGTGCAGATTTCTCACTGCGGTGGCTTCTCTTGCTGCAGAGCCCAGGCTCTAGGCACGAGGGCTTCAGTAGTTGTGGCACACGGGCTCTAGAGCACAGGCTCAGTAGTTGTGGTGCACAGGCTTATTTGCTCCACGGCATGTGGGATCTTCCCGGATCAGGGCTTGAACCCGTGTCCCCTGCATTGGCAGGAGGATTCTTAACCACTGCGCCACCAGGGAAGCCCTCAAAATTATTTTCATAATAATACTACGACCATGTGTATACAGTGGACTTTTTGAGCAGTTACAGGATTTGCTATATTGTATAATAAAATGTGTCAATATTTGGATGATCTGCATAACTCAGCTAACCAATACTTTATAAATGACCAATACCTAGGTTTCAAAATCATGCATGGGGGCTATATACTATATGATTCCAACTATATGACACTCTGGAAAAGGCAAAACTATGGAGACAATAAAAAGACCAGTGGTTGCCAGGAGTAAGAAGGGAGGAAGGGGGCTTCCCTGGTGGCACAGTGGTTGAGAGTCCGCCTGCCGATGCAGGGAATACGGGTTCGTGCCCCGGTCCAGGAAGATCCCAAATGCCGCGGAGCGGCTGGGCCCGTGAGCCATGGCCACTGAGCCTGCGCGTCCAGAGCCTGTGCTCCGCAACGGGAGAGGCCACAACAGTGAGAGGCCCGCGTACCGCAAAAAAAAAAAAAAAAAATGGAGGGAGGAAGGGATAAATAGGCAGAGCACAGAAGATTTTTAGGGCAGTGAAACTATTCTGTATGAAACTATAATGGTAAATACCTGTCATTACACATTTGTCAAACCCTAGAATGCACAACACCAAAAGCAACCCTAACATAAACTATAGACTTTGAGTGATAATGATGTGTCAATGTAGGGTCGTCAATTGTAACAAATGTACCACTGGGGAAGGATGCTGATAGTGGAAGAGACTATGCGAGTAGAAGGAGGCAGGGAGTATACAGGAACTCTCTATACTTTCTGCTCAATTTTGCTATGAATCTAAAACTGCTTTAAACAACAAAAATCTACTAATTAAAAAAATCATGCATGGATAAAGATATTATTTAACCAATGGCTCTTAACTGATACACCTACGGCTCTCAGTGAAAGAGTATGAAAAAAGTCATTGATATGATTTCAGATACCACACTATTATTAACCTTTAAGAAACTCCCTCTTCGTGAATTTTAGAATAATATCAAAGAAGAATACCCCCAAAACATGGAAAAGCTTTTGAAATACTCTCCATTTTCCACCTATAAATCTGTGTAAAACCAGACTTTACTTCAGATACTACAACCAAAATACCTTATCACAACAGATTGAATGTAAAAGCAAATACACGAATCTAGCAGTCACCTATTAAGCGAGACAATAAAAAGACTTTTAAAAAATGTAAAACAATGCCAATCCTCTCAAATGTTTGTTTTGGGGAAACAGCTATTTTTTCATTAAAAATTTTCTTTATATTAACAAATAATGAGCCTAACATTGTTATTTTTCAATAAATTAACAAATATTTGAAAATGTCTCCATTTTAATTCCTAATATGGTAGAATCAATACATATAACCCAAATAAACAAAAAGCTCTTTGAGGGCCTTAATTTTTAAGAGTGTAAAGGGTTCCTAAGACCAAAGTATTCATAACTGCTGTACAAGAAGAAAATATAGAAGACTTTTTAATAACCTCAGAGTGAAGGAACTGTATGTATGGCACAAAACCCAAAAGTCATAATGGTAGAGATTGATCAATTTAACTACATTAAAATAAACTGCCACATGGAAAAATATTCCAGGAGCAGAATCAAAACACAAACTGTGAAAACAACATCTGAAACTCATCGATTATATTAGTCTAATTTCTCTAATGTCTAAGTGGCTCCTACACATTAATACAAAAAAGGCTAACTACTCTCCCCCAAAATGAACAAAGAATATAAACAAAAAAACACAGAAAAGGAAGTATAAATGGCTCTTAAATAAAAAGATATTCAAGCTTTCTCAAGATAAATGCAAATGAAAACATCACCAAGATGCCTTTTTTTAATGTACAACTGGATATGATCAACTGTTGTCAGGGTCATCCACGTATCCTGATGATATAAGTATAAATTTGTACAATCTCCATGGAGACAAAGAGTTAGCAATGTAATTTTATATCCTGCTTATTGACCAATAACCATTCTTATTAACCTGCTTATTGACCAATAAGCATTCTCCTATATTATTAAAAATTCCTGGTAGGGGAAAGGGGGAATTGGAGGAATGTGGTCAAAAGGTACAAATTTCCAGTTATAAGATAAATAAGTACTAGGGATGTAATGTACAACGTGATGACTATAGTTAATACTGCTATATTATATACAGGAAAGTTTTAAAGACAATAAATCCTAAGTGTTCTCATCACAAGGAGAACGTTTTTTTCCTTTATTCTCTCTTTTCTATTTATTGTATCTATATGAGAAAATGGATGTTAGCTGAACCTATTGTGGTAATCATTTCACAATATAAGTAAACGAAACCATCATGTAGCACGTCTTAAATTTATATAATTGATATATGTCAATTATTTCTCAGTGAAACAGGGAAAAAAATCATATATTAGGGCTTCCCTGGTGGCACAGTGGTTGCGAGTCCGCCTGCCGATTCAGGGGACACGGGTTCGTGCCCCGGTCTGGAAAGATCCCACATGCCGCGGAGCGGCTGGGCCCGTGAGCCATGGCCGCTGATGCGTGCGCATCCGGAGCCTGTGCTCCGCAACGGGAGAGGCCACAACAGTGAGAGGCCCCGCATACCGCAAAAAAAAAAAAAAAAAAAAAAAAAAATCATATATTAAAGAAAAATTCCCCATATGTATGGGAGTTCATTACACTATTCCACCTTTACTTTTTTTTTTTTTTTTGACTGCGCCACGTGGTTTGCAGGATCTCAGTTCCCCAACCAGGGATTGAACCCGGTCCCTCAGCAGTGAAAGTGCAGAGTCCTAACCACTGGACTGCCAGGGAATTCCCCTACCTTTACTTTTATGTTTGAAATTCTTCATAACACCATGATTTTTAAAAATTTACATATAAAAATTAATGTTCATATCATATCCAATGTTATGAATATATATTAAATGTACTTAACCATTTTCCAGCTGTTCGGCTTTCAAGTTATTTTCAGCTAAATTAACAGTCAATAAACACAGCTGCAATCAATAGCTCCATTCAGATATTTTGGTCCACATTTCATATGTCTTCTTTAGAGTAGATTCCTTAAATTACTGAGTCTATATACATTTAAAGTTAGTGGTATGTGTTATATTTTGTATAGGTCATACCAATATATAATCCTATCAACAGGATACCCATTACAACAAAAATATTGCTAACCCAACAGCAAAAAATATAATTTCATTTCAATAATGTTAAACATTTTTCCGAACGTTTATACTATTCTTTTGAGAATCTGTTTTTGTTCAAACTTCCTCTCCATTACCCATCTATCTGAAGGCAGCAGAGTTTTAGTGTTTTCCTTACTTATCTTTTGAACTCCTGGTAGTTTAAGGATGTTAATTCTTTCCTTCAGTTTATTATTTCTCTGAAAAAGACCATTTTGATTTAATAAAAGCAAGAAAGAGGGCTTCCCTGGTGGTGCAGTGGTTGAGAGTCCGCCTGCTGATGCAGCGGACATGGGTTCGTGCCCCGGTCCGGGAAGATCCCACATGCCACGGAGCGGCTGGGCCCGTGAGCCATGGCCGCTGAGCCTGCGCGTCCGGAGCCTGTGCTCCACAACAGGAGAGGCCACAACAGTGAGAGGCCCCAGTACCGCAAAAAAAAAAAAAATAAAAAAAAGCAAGAAAGAGAGGAGGGACTTCCCTGGTGATCCAGTGGTAAAGAATCTGCCTTCCAATGCAGGGGACACAGGTTCAATCCCCGGTCAGGGAACTAAGATCCCACACACTGTGGGGCAACTAAGCCTGCACACCATAACTACTGAGCTCGCGCATCTCAACGAGAGAGGCCACGTGCCACAAACTAAAGAGCCCACCCACCGCTCTGGAGCCCGTGCCATAACTAGAGAGAAGCCCGTATACCATAATGAAAGATCCTGCATGCCGCAACTAAGACCCGATGCAGCCAAAAAGAAAAAAAACAACAAAAACCTGGGGCTTCTTAAAAAAAAAAAAAAAAAGCAAGAAAGAGGAGGCAAGTAATAATATCATTGTAAGACTTGAGTTAGAATGATTATTTAGAAAACACCAGACTCTGTTTAACTTGCCTTAATCCTTGATTTTTAAAAATTAGTATTGGAATAATTTTTAAATTTTCTTATGTTACTCATTCCTCTGATTTTTAGAATAATCTTACATTTTAGTTTGTAGCATAAAAATATTAGGCTGAAGTCAAATTCAGTTCATAGTTTACAAACTATCTCTATACATATTGAGACAATAAGTTGAAACAGAGGTTTGCAGCATATATGACTCAGAAATAAAAGGGAAAAACTGAAAGCTAATTCTAACAAAATTCTATTCCCAAAGACAGATTCAAATTGTTCTACTCTGGGGGACTTCCCCAGAGTAGGTGGTCCAGTGGGTAGGACTCGAAGCTCCCAGTGCAAGGGGCCCAGGTTTGATCCCTGATCGGGGAACTAGATCCTGCATGCATGCCGCAACAAAGACGACCTAAGACCCAGCGCAGCCTAAAGAAATAAATATCAAATTGTTCTACTCTGGAACTATAAGGGCTGCTCTGTCCAGATTCTGAAGGGCATGCTGATCAGTATTTATGTAAAAGGTTTTAAATAAATCCTTGTATGTTTTGTTACTTGAGTAACAAAATTATTATTATTATTAGTTATATTATTATTATTATTTAATAATATTAAAATATTATTTCCCTTTGGAGCCATTATCAGAAATAAAACAGTCAATTCAAAATAATAAGATAAATATGAACATACATAAGTACTTCATCAGGCAAACTGAAAATCTGTAACTTCATTAAAAGGGAGGAGTAGGTCAATCTGGTAAATAAAGCGGAAAAGGACTAAATAGAACCAAGAGAAGAAAGACAAAATAGGACAATAATTACCTCCCACCAAGTCCTTCAATTCGTTCTCTTTCCTTGGGAAGTTCTGGCTTATGGTCTTGTGTCACCTCCACAGCTCTGATAAAATCATCCTTTGGGTCATCCTGAATTCCAAGAACCACCCCTGAGTCACCCACATGAGCTACATACATCTTCAGGCCCCGTATGATGACCACACTGGCAGTTGTCCCTGACGTGCTGGGAAGACCTGTCATAGTCTTTGGCCATTCTGCTGTAATAAAAAATAAAACATTTTACTCTTTCAGGTGTATACATTAATCCTGTGGCAGAATAAAAATGCCAACATATGCTGAATTAGCATGTTAAATTTTGAATTAGCATAGGAAAATATTTAAGAAAAATATTTTGAAAGCTATTAAAGAAGGACTTGTATTAATCCCTTCATTCACATATTAATAAATTAATTTTATAAATAATGCAATTATATTACGACCATCAAGCCGATCCTAGGAGAAAAATGTTACAGCACAGATTTACTAATTCCACATAAGTCTTAGTCTTAATTACATTTAGTGGCAAGGATATGTTAAAAGTTTTGATACCATACTGCTAGCAGCTTATCATCTGTTTATTAATTTCACTTCAAGAAGATTTTCAGAAAAAGCTACTGGATTTGTTTTTAAAACAACTGTTGAATATTCATAATCTAATAAATAACATTTATTGAGCACTTACTGGATACCACTTTCTGTACTAAGAGCTTTACATGTATTGTATTATCTCATATAATACTAATAAACCTAAGTGATAGGTAAGATTAGTTCCATTATTTTCATTTTGCAGATGAGGAAACCAAAACTTTGAATGGTTAAGAAATTTGCTCAAAATAACTCAAGTATTTTAAGTGGCAAAGATCCCATATACCTAATTCCAAAACCTATACTGACTGACTATATTCACTATCATTTAAAATTCTGAAATATTCTGTAATATTAAACTACAAGTTACAGTTCAAGACAGCAAACTAAGTCCAAACACTGACATATTCTCCCCACCAAAATCCTACTGAAAGGACAGAATATAAATATTAGAAAAAGTCCAGAGCAGTCATGAAACACAGAGAAGGGTCATAAGAAAATCTGAGGAATTCCTGGAATTTTAAACAAATGGAATTAGATTGAGGGAAAAATCAGAATGCAAAATTTGTAATCCAACATAAGGAAAAAGCACAGTCAGTAAAGGAGGCAGTACATCAGTATTCCCCATTAACAGAGTTCCAGAAAAGTTCAAACTCAGAGGCAGTGGCAAAGGCTGAAGTCAGGAATGGATGGTAGAAGCCTGGCAGATTCATTTAAAACTGCAGGAGCTAGGTCAGTGCCTAAACTCCCTGCATGGTAAAAAGTGAAACATTTAAGTTCCTGAGATGCCAGTAACTATAATACCTCTCTTTTAAGAAAAGTGGTACATCAGCTGATAGGGACAACAGGGTCTCAAAGGGGATGTGGTAGAAGAAATAAGCCCCCTTCCCAAATGGACGGGTGCCACACAACTTTTATAGCCACAAGCCTTCTCTAATATATTTGGGCTAACTAGTTCTTTTCTTTTCCAATATTATATATGCTGAAAAGCCACCTCTTGAACACTACAGTGCATCTCCCCATTCCATCCCATCCCACAGATGGAACCCATCCTCCAGAGTGACCTGTCACTCACAACAGAGGGTTGCTTGCAGTATACGAAATAATGACCTTCACAAATGCTAAGGGAAACCAGAACAGCTACCAATATTGATGAAGCTAGAAATTCACACACACAGGCATATACACATGTAAAACTATCAGCAACAGCACCAGACACATAGTTAGTACTCAATAAACATTAGTTTTTGTTGTTATCACCATTATGTATTTAAGAAAAGCAACCAGCCTGAGAGGCACCAAGTGGAGTCGCCAAAAAAAAAGGCCCTAAAGAAAACATTTGTGGATAGATTACTGGCATTGATAAAGTTCAATAAGGCTACTGGATATAAGTAGTTACATAAAATATGAATTCTATTTTTGTAAAACAGCAACAAAAAATTACAAAATGTAACTTAAAGAAAAAAGATCCCATTCACAATAACAGCGAAAGGTGTGATATATCTGCCAACAATGCTAACAAATCTCTAATAAGACCTGTATGGAAAAGTTGTAAGCCAGTGAACAAATACAACAGTGAGCACAGAGACAGATCCACGCATATTCAGACACTTGATATATGAACAGTGGAGAAAGGACAGTCAATAAATGGAACTGGGATAAAATTATAAAAAAACAACAACAACAACTTTGGGTCCCTGATGCCAAACACACACACACGCACACACAAAATCAATTCCAGGTACATCAAAGACCTAACGTGAAAAGCAAAGCTAAAGTGCTTAGATAATGCACAAGAAAGTACATTTACGATCTCAAGGTGGGGAAGGATTTCCGAAAGACAAAGAATGGACTAGCCATATAAGAAAATGACTGTGAAGTTGTACTACCATCAAAATTAAGAATTTTTGTTCATCAAAAGATATGATTACTAGAGTGAAAAGACAACTCACAGAATGGAAGATGATATATTTGTAATATATACACACCAAAAGAATGGTATCCAGAATATATAAAATGCTAAAACAAATCACATCAAGAAGACTACTCAATAGAAAAACGGATAAAGGACCTGAACAGGCTTTTACAAATGAGGAAATCCAAAAAGCCAAAAAGCATGCAGAGGTGTTTGGCTTCTTTAGTCATCACGGAAATACAAATTAAAAGCCATAATGAGGACTTCCCTGGTGGCACAGTGGTTAAGAATCTGCCTGTCAATGGAGGGGACACGGGTTCGAGCCCTGGTCCGGGAAGATCCCACATGCCGCGGAGCAACTAAACCCGTGTGCCACAACTACTGAGCCTGCGCTCTAAATCCCGTGAGCCACAACTACTGAAGCCCGCGAGCCACAACTACTAAAGCCCGCGCGCCTAGAGCCCGTGCAATGGAAGCCCGTGCGCCTAGAGCCCGTGCAAAGGAAGCCACTGCAATGAGAAGCCTGCGCACCACAATGAAGAGTAGCCCCTGCTCGCCGCAACTAGAGAAAAGCCCGTGCTCAGCAATGAAGACCCAACGCAGCCATAAATAAATAACTCAATAAATAAATAAATAAAAGCCATAATGAGATACCACAACATAATTATCAGATTGCTGCATAAATTAAAGTTTGACAAGAGTTAAGTTAAGAATGTGGAGTAACATGTTCTATCATCAACTACTGGTAGGAGTATAAACTGGTACAACTACTTTAGAAAACATCTAGGCATTATATGGTAAAGGTGAAGGTATGTATACTCTTGACTACTCACTACCCATTGGTATACAGCATAAATTCATGACACACAATACATATGAATGTTCATACCAGCACTGTTCATATGGACTAAAAACGGGCAACAGCTTAAATGTCCTTCAACATAACAACAGACTATACTACATATAATGGGTGAGAATCTTACAAGAAGGATGAGATAAAAGAATACATTCAGCATGATTTTCTTCAGAAAAAAAAAACCTATCATGTTTACAGACAAGAGGTAAAACTATTAAGAAAAATAAGTAAATCACTATAGACCTATAATCACAAAAGTCAAGCTTGTGTTTGCCTCTTGGGGGAAGACAGAAATATGAGATCAGAAAGGGCATACAGGGGCTTCTGGTGTACAGGCAATGTTCTCTTTTGTAACTGGATGGTATTCATTTTATGATTATTTATTAAAGTGTACATTTATGTTTTATGGCCTTTTATGTATGCATGCTATGTTATATTTCACACCTTTTTTAAGTTAAAAGAAAAACAAGCAGCAGGAAGAAGGCTTCAATTTTACAAACATAGATCACAGCAGACAGCTCCCTAGCCCATGCAGTTTTGCAGTCTGGTTACAGACGTCATTTCCAGAAGCCCAGCATAGAATATGGTGTATGTTTCTTTAGCCCTTTCAATTATTTTATGGGTTAACTGTAGCTCTTGCTAAAACATTTTTTTTCCTTTAAAAAAAAAAAAAAACTAGAAAACATGGTTTTCTGTAGCTAAGAACCTGAAAAAGAAATCTATTATCATAATAAATGCAAACGAGGTGAACTCCCAGAAACAAGGGTTCTTAACCACATTCAGAAAATAAAATTTACCTACAGCATACAAGTAATTTAGCTGTTTGCAAAAAGCACCTAAAACGAGATGAAAAAGGAGAAAAAGAGCTAAAAATAAAAAGGATATTCAAAGCGATGTTAATATTTAAATCACATTTTTTGTCAAAAGCACTAACATATTATGAAAGAAATTCCGCAATGATCTAAAAATACTGAATAATCCATGCTTTCCCTATTCATTTGAAATGTCACCTTTTATCATATGTTACATTTTGCCTCATCTATTTCTGAACTCATCCTACTAATCTATTTATGGTGCTTTTTAATAATAGGGAGTTTAAGTATCCGCCAATTATTCTTCTTTTTCAATATTCTCTTAAGTATTTTTCCATATGAACTTCAGAAGCAACTTGTAAAATTAAAAAACAAACCCTGTGGAGGTTCTGATTGAAACTGCAGTAAATTTATATATTAAGGAACCTACCTCTTTAATTTGTCTTCCTTAGTTAGCCTTTCTTGTTTTCTACTTTACATTTTAATCTTTTAATTAAAAAAAATGACTTAAAACTAGGAGCATATTAAAAAGACAGTATCAGATAGTATATGAACTCTGACATAAGTATCCTTTAGGAAATGTGCATAAGTCATTAAAACAAAGACTAGGGGACTTCCCTGGTGGCGCAGTGGTTAAGGATCTGCCTGCCAATGCATGGGACACAGGTTCGTGCCCTGGTCTGGGAAGATCCCACATGCCTCGGAGCTACTAAGCCCGTGCACCACAACTACTGAGACTGCACTCTAGAGCGCAAGAACCACAACTACTGAATCCTGCACGCCTAGATCCCGTGCTCCGCAACAAGAGGAGCCACTGCAATAAGAAGCCTGCACAACACAACAAAGAGTAGTCCCCTCTCGCCACAACTAGAAAAATCCTGTGTGCAGCAATGAAGACCCAGTGCAGCCAAAAATAAATAAAATAAATTGAAATAAAATCATTGTTATAAAAAAAAGTGATTTGGATAATATATATATATATATATATATATATATATATATATATATATATATATATATATATATTTCTTTTTCCCCCCGCTTTGGCCATGCCACACGGCATGTGGCATCTTAGTTCCCCCATCAGGGATTGAACCGGTGCCCCCTGCAGTGGAAGCGCGGAGTCCTTTTTTTTCCTTAATTTTTTATTATTACTTTTTTTTTGCGGGGTTGGGGGGGGCTGCGTTGGGTCTTCGCTGCTGTGTGCGGGCTTTCTCTATTTGTGGCGAGAGGGGGCTACTCTAAGTTGCGGTGCACAGCCTCCTCATTGCGGTGGCTTCTCTTGTCGCGGAGCACAGGCTCTAGGTGCACGGGCTTCAGTAGTTGTGGCTCGCAGGCTCTAGAGCGCAGGCTCAGTAGTTGTGGCGCACGGGCTTAGTTGCTCCGTGGCATGTGAGATCTTCCTGGACCAGGGCTTGAACCCGTGTCTCCAGCATTGGCAGGCAGATTCTTTTTTTTTTTCCTAAATAGATTTTATTTATTTATTTATTTGTTTGTTTATTGCTTGCTTGCTTGCTTGCTTGATTGGCTGTGTTGGGCCTTCGTTGCTGTGTGCGGGCTTTCTTTAGTGGCGGCGAGCCGGGGCTTCTCATTGCGAGGGCTTCTCTTGTTGCAGAGCACAGGTCTAGGCGCACAGGCTTCAGTAGTTATGGCATGTGGGCTTCAGTAGTTGTGGCTCGCGGGCTCTAGAGCGCAGGCTCAGTAGTTGTGACGCACCGGCTTAGTTGCTCCGCGGCATGTGGGATCTCCCCAGACCAGGTCTCAAACCCGTGTCCCCTGCATTGGCAGGCGGATTCTTAACCACTGCGCCACCAAGGAAGCCTGGAAGCGCGGAGCCTTAACCACTGGACCACCAGGGAAGTCCCTATATGTTCTTTTTTTAAATTATTATTATTTTCCATTATAGGTTATTACAAGATATTGAATATATTCCCTGTGCTATACAGTAAATCCTTATTGTTTGTCTATTTTATATATGGTACACTAAAATCTTTTAAACCCATTTTACTGACTCTTATCTCTAGGCAAGAAATACTAAGGGAAGAGGCTGCAATGAAAATGGGCTCCCTGATCTCTGTGGATGGGAGAACCTGAGGTGACAGAGATCAGATAGGAGCAGTTAATTACCCAAAGAAAATCTGGTACAGTTACATCACTGACAACAGGGCAGAAGAAAAATTGGATCTGCAGAATGGTCTTTCACAGAAAACAGAAAACAAAACAAAAAGAAAATCTTCCACGTTTAAAGAATTGTTAACCCTCTTCAAAGCGATATGTGGCCATTTTCACATGTAGCTATACACCAAGGAAAAAGAAATACCCACAACATTGAGAAACTACTGAACGATGGCTCTAAGATAATAATTCTGGGGCTACAAAACACAGCCACAGTCCACTGATAAGACATAAGGTTCATGGAGATCAGGTACTAAATAGGACTTTCAATCCAGTCCACCTCAGAACCAATGGAATCCCAAACCTATGCCACAGCTAGTTTGGTCCCCAAATAACCTCAGCAACTAATAGCTTCCCGACATAGCTCTTCATTGATTGGTCGAAAGCCTATTAGGGTAGAAAAGGCCAAGTGCAAGACCACCAATGATACTCTCTTCCAAAATAGAAAATTAAAAGCGTTATCACATCTCTCAAAGCATAACGAAGATTGGTGTCACCATTAAAACATGAGCTGAGGTGGTGATCCGATATATTCCAGTCTATAATTTGACCACTGCAAAAGTCTGATAGCTCTTGGAAAATGACAGGGAATTATAATCAAATGGTGATTCCAAATGCTACTGCCAAGTTTCTGATTTATTCTCTGTACTGAAACAAATAAATATAGCCTGGTATGCATCCAGCAGCAGGGCTCTGGTGAAACTGCTACCTAGATTCCTGGAGGTATCCAAGGTTTCTGATCTGAGGCCTGCTTCTTCAGGTTTACTTTTTTCCCTAGGAATAATCCAAAGAATTTTTTTCTTGAACCAATAGAAAGCAAACTGCCAACAAAATCTACCGTCACTCCCAAATACTATTATAGTATCTAACTCCTACAATACACCATGAAAATCAGGAAATTAACATTAATACCATACAACCATCTAATCCATATATTTCATGCAAATTACATCAACTATCCTAACAATATTCTTTATAGTAAAAGAATAAAATTCAGGATCCCTTGTTATATTTACTTATCATGTATCTTTATTTATCTTTATTCTCTTCCAATCTGGAACAATTCCTCAGTGTTTCCTTGATGCTTTTTAGTACTTGGCCAGTCATTTCAAGAATGTCTCACAGTTTGGGTTTGTTTCATGTTTCCTCCTGTTTGTAATCAGATTACACATTTTTGGCAGGAATATCACAGAAGTATTAAATATGATCTTCTCCCTGCAGGCAGTATACAATTTCAATTTGTCCCGTTAAAAGTGATGATACTCTTGATCACTTGATTAAGGTGCTGTCTACCAGGTTTCCCCCTATAATCCTTTTCCTTTTGTAATTAATAAGTGTGCATAAGGAGATTATCTGAGACGACATAAATATCCTTGGAGTGGGTTGAGTGGTGCCCCCCCCAACTTTATAAAAGATATGCTCACCCACAACCTCTGAATGTGACCTTATTTGGGAAAAGGATCTTTGCAAATGTAATTAGGTTAAAGATCTTAAGAAGAGATCACCCTGGATTAGAGTGGGCCCTAAGTCCAAAGACAAGTGTCCTTAAAAGAGAAGAGCAAGGGGGCTTCCCTGGTGGCGCAGTGGTTGGGAGTCCGCCTGCCGATGCAGGGGATGTGGGTTCGTGCCCCGGTCCAGGAGGATCCCATGTGCCACGGAGCGGCTGGGCCCGTGCGTCCGGAGCCTGTGCTCCACGGCGGGAGAGGCCGCAGCAGTGAGAAGCCCGCGTACCATAAAAAAAAAAAAAAAAAAAAAAAAGAGAAGAGCAGGGGAGAAGACACAGAGGAGGCAATATAAAGACAGTGGAGACTGGGTGATGCATCTACAAGCCAAGAAATGACAAGGATTGCTGCCAGCCACCTAGGGGAGAGCATGGAACAGATTCTCCCTCAGAACCTCCAAAAAGGAATCAACACTGCTGACACCTGGATTTCAGACTTCTGGCCTCCAGAACCATGAGAGAATAAATTCCTGTGGTTTTAAGCACCCAATTTGTGCTAATTTGTTACAGCACCTCTAGGAAAGTAATATAGCTGTTCCTCAAAGTTTTACCTACTAGTTGTAACACTTATTGATGTTTCTTGGCTGAATCAACTATTATGATGGTTACTAAATGAGATTTTCGAGTTCTATCATTCCTTCTACATTTAAAAAAATATATGTATTTGTTTATTTGGCTGCACTGGGTCTTAGTTGTGGCATGTAGGATCTTTTAGTTGCAGCATGCATGTGGGATCTACTTCCCTGACCAGGGATCAAACCCAGGCCCCCATGCATTGGGAGCGTGGAGTCTCAACCACTGTACCACCAGGGAAGTTCCCATTCCTTCTACATTTGTTAGTGGACTTCTGTAAAGAAAAGCTTTACATCACAGCTTTATTTGTAATAGCCGAAAGCTGTAGACAATCCAAATGCCCATCAATAGGGGAATGGAGGGCTTCCCTGGTGGCGCAGTGGTTAAGAATCCGCCTGTCAATGCAGGGGACACGGGTTTGAGCCCTGGTCCAGGAAGATCCCACATGCCACGGAGCAGCTAAGCCCGTGCACCACAGCTACTAAGCCTGTGCTCTAGAGCCCGCGAGCCACAAATACTGAGCCCGTGTGCCACAACTACTGAAGCCCGCACACCTAGAGCCTGTGCTCCACAGAGAAGCCACCACAGTGAGAAGCCCGCACACAGCAACGAAGAGTAGGCCCCGCTCACTGCAACTAGAGAAAGCCCGTGTGGAGCAAAGAAGACCCAACGCAGCCTATATATATATATATATATATATATATATATATATATATATATATATATATATATATATATATATATATATGTATGTATGTATGTATGTATGTATATGGGTGTGTGTGTGTGTGTGTGTGTGTGTGTGTATAAAATAGGTGAATGGATAAACAAATTGTGGTACATCTAGACAACCGCATACTACTCGGTAATAAAAAAAGGAATGAACTATCGATATACGCAACAACATGTAGCAGAGATTATATAATAGTGATTGAAAGTAATGACTGATTAACAAAAATGGAAAAAACTGGTACTTGATAAATATGGCAAACTCATTCAGAACATGTGATGTGTGAGAGGGTGAAGGTCCTTGACAGTAAAAACTGAGAAATATCAAACTATAATAAAGATACAGGTTTAAAATTCTATGATTTAATAAAGGTTTTCTTCCAGTTTAGTTCTATCTGGCTTTTCCTGTCTTTCCCTTTACCCCTTCCACCCCTCTTCTGCATTTGTCTGTCTCCGTCTCTGTCTTTAAACTTAAGATAATGGAAACTATGTGCCAAAACGAGAACCAACAATTTAGGTTAGGACCAGCTTCTTCATAATTCATTCATTTGGCCATATTCTTTTAAGTAGATGCTCTGATTTTCATTTGAACAAATTAAAAAAACAAAACGTCCCATATTTCATCTTCCTTTACAAATACTGTGGCAAATTTCCTGTAATCACATCAGAGATCACACTACATTTATTTCAAGAGTATGTCGTTATCTTTCTAATGGCTCTCTTGATAACATAAGTCAATGAACTTTGGCTCAGTGGAATAAAAGCTGCATGTTGTTCACTATCTTCTCTGAACTATCAAACGAAAAGGATAAGAACATTATTTCAAATGAATAAACCTAAAGACGCACACACAAACTCTGAAACATTATTGCTTAGAAGGCAAGCATAACACAAGAACAGTAAATCCAGACATAAGAAAATACATAAATCACGCACACACTGTAACTTAAGATCAAGAAGTAATAAAAATATGAAAAAAATTACTTTTAAAAAAGGATATGTTGGGAATTCCCTGGCGGTCCAGTGGTTAGGACTCCCCGCTTCCACTGCTAGGGGTCCAGGTTCTATCCCTGGTCAGGGAGCTAAGATCCCACAAGCCGCATGGCACGGCCAAAAAAAACCCAAAAGGATATACTCACATACTCTCTCACTCCATGCTATATTTATCAAATCCCCTGGCCTCAAGACAAAAATAGTCATATAAAAATTTTTGGATAAATTAAGTTTTCCTTTTTTATTTGGCAAGAGTACACAAGCACTAGAACAAAGCTAGAGAGGTCAAGCTCAATGTTAATTAAATAAATCAAGAAGGGCTTAGGGGACTTCCCTGGTGGTCCAGTGGTTAAGACTCTGCGCTCCCTACCTCAATACATAAGGCAAATACTAACAGCCATAAAAGGGGAAATTGACAGTAACACAATCATAGTAGGCGACTTTAACACCCCACTTTCACCAATGGACAGATCATCCCAAATGAAAATAAATAAGGAAACACAAGCATTAAATAATACATTAAACAAGATGGACTTAATTGATATTTATAGGACATTCCATCCAAAAACAACAGAATACACATTTTTCTCAAGTGCTCATGGAACATTCTCCAGGAGAGATCATATCTTGGGTCACAAATCTAGCCTTGGTAAATTTAAGAAAATTGAAATCGTATCAAGGATCTTTTGCGACCACAACGCTATGAGACTAGATATCAATTACAGGAAAAGATCTGTAAAAAATACAAACACATGGAGGCTAAACAATACACTACTTAATAACGAAGTGATCACTGAGGAAATCAAAAAATACCTAGAAACAAATGACAATGGAGATATGACGACCCAAAACCTATAGGATGCAGCAAAAGCAGTTCTAAGAGGGAAGTTTACAGCAATACAATCCTACCTTAAGAAACAGGAAACAGCTCAAATAAACAACCTAACCTTGCATCTAAAGCAATTAGAGAAAGAAGAACAAAAAAAACCCAAAGTTAGCAGAAGGAAAGAAATCATAAAGATCAGATCAGAAGTAAATGAAAAAGATATGAAGAAAACGATAGCAAAGATCAATAAAACTAAAAGCTGGTTCTTTAAGAAGATAAACAAAATTGATAAACCATTAGCCAGACCCATCAAGAAAAAAAGGGAGAACACTCAAATCAATAGAATTAGAAATGAAAAAGGAGAAGTAACAACTGACGCTGCAGAAATACAAAAGATCATGAGAGATTACTACAAGCAACTCTATGCCAATAAAATGGACAACCTGGAAGAAATGGACAAATTCTTAGAAAAGCACAACCTGCTGAGACGGAACCAGTAAGAAATAGAAAATATGGACAGACCAATCACAAGCACTGAAATTGAAACTGTGATTAAAAATCTTCCAACAAAAGCTCAGGACCAGATGGCTTCACAGGGGAATTCTATCAAATATTTAGAGAAGAGCTAACACCTATCCTTCTCAAACTCTTCCAAAATATAGCAGAGGGAGGAACCCTCCTAAACTCATTCTACGAGGCCACCATCACTCTGATACCAAAACCAGACAAAGATGTCACAAAGAAAGAAAACTACAGGCCAATATCACTGATGAACACAGATGCAAAAATCCTCAACAAAATACTAGCCAACAGAATCCAACCGCACATTAAAAGGATCATACACCATGATCAAGTAGGTTTATCCCAGGAATGCAAGGATTCTTCAATATACACAAATCAATCAATGTGATACACCATATTAACAAATTGAAGGAGAAAAACCATATGATCATCTCAATAGATGTAGAGAAAGCTTTCGACAAAATTCAACACCCACTTATGATAAAAACCCTGCAGAAAGTAGGCATAGAGGGAACTTTCCTCAACATAATAAAGGCCATATATGACAAACCCGCAGCCAACATCATCCTCAATGGTGAAAAACTGAAACCATTTTCACTAAGATCAGGAACAAGACAAGGTTGCCCTCTCACCACTCTTATTCAACATAGTTTTGGACATTCTAGCCACAGCAATCAGAGAAGAAAAAGAAATAAAAGGAATCCAATTCGGAAAAGAAGAAGTAAAGCTGTCACTGTTTGCAGATGACATGATACTATACATACAGAATCCTAAAGATGCCACCAGAAAACTACTAGAGCTAATCACTGAATTTGGTAAAGTAGCAGGATAAAAAATTAATGCACAGAAATCTCTGGCATTTTTATACACCGATGATGAAAAATCTGATAGTGAAATTAAGAAAACACTCCCATTTACCACTGCAACAAAAAGAATAAAATATCTAGGAATAAACCTACCTAAGGAGACAAAAGACCTGTATGCAGAAAATTATAAGACACTGATGAAAGAAATTAAAGATGATACAAATAGATGGAGAGATATACCATGTTCTTGGATTGGAAGAATCAACATTGTGAAAATGACTCTACTACCCAAAGTAATCTACAGATTCAGTGCAATCACTATCAAACTACCACTGGCATTTTTCACAGAACGAGAACAAAAACTTTCACAATTTGTATGGCAACACAAAAGACCCCGAATAGCCAAAGCAATCTTGAGAAAGAAAAACGGAGCTGGAGGAATCAGGCTCCCTGATTTCAGACTATACTACAAAGCTACAGTAATCAAGACAGTATGGTACTGGCACAGAAACAGAAATATAGATCAATGGAACAGGATAGAAAGCCCAGAGATAAACCCACACACATATGGTCACCTTATCTTTGATAAAGGAGGCAAGAATATACAGTGGAGAAAAGACAGCCTCTTCAATAAGTGGTGCTGGGGTGGGGCTTCCCTGGTGGCGCAGTGGTTGAGAGTCTGCCTGCCGATGCAGGGGACACGGGTTCATGCCCCGGTCCGGGAAGATCCCACATGCCGCGGAGCGGCTGGGCCCGTGAGCAATGGCCGCTGGGCCTGCGCATCTGGAGCCTGTGCTCCGCAACGGGAGAGACCACAACAGTGAGAGGCCCGCATACCGAAAAAAAAAAAAAAAAAAAGGCAAACCAGTTTAACTTAAGAATGTCCTTGATGGGCTTCCCTGGTGGCACAGTGGTTGAGAATTTGCCTGCCAATGCAGGGGATAGGGGTTCGAGCCCTGGTCTGGGAGGATCCCACATGCCGTGGAGCAACTGGGCCCATGAGCCACAACTACTGAGCCTGCGCCTCTGGAGCCTGTGCCCCACAACAAGAGAGGCCGCGATAGTGAAAGGCCCGCGCACCGCGATAAAGAGTGGCCCCCGCTTGCCTCAACTGGAGAAAGCCCTCGCACAGAAACGAAGACCCAACACACCAAAAATAAATAAATAAATAAATTTAAAAAATAATATCCTTGATGATGCAATAAAAATTAATTTTATTAAACTTCCACCCATGAATACATGTCTTTTTAACATTCTGTATGACAAGAAGAGAAGCATGAATAATAGACTTCTGTTACATACTAGGGCTGTATAAAGGAAAAGCACTTGTGATTGTGTGAGTTATGAAATGAAGTGAAGTAGCCACATTTTCTCAGACCATCATTTTTACTTGAAAGACTGATAAAATGGGTTAATGAGACTTGGACAAGGAGTTCCCTGATGGCCTAGTGGTTAGGATTCTGGCCTTTCACTGCCGCGTCCCTTGGTCGGGAAACTGAGATCTTGCAAGCAACATGGTGTGGCCAAAAAAAAAAAAAGAATAAGAAGAAGAAGACTTGGCCATTTAGTGTACATTTTCTTCAAAATGAACAGTGAGTTCTTCATTTCAAGAGAAACAACTGACAGTATTTTTTGCCAGTGATAAATTTCTAGCTGCTGCTTAAGACGTCTTATTTATTTATTTAGGCTGTAGTAACATGTGGCATAAGGGATCTTAGTTCCCCCACCAGGGATCAAACTCACATGCCCTGCATTGGACTGCCAGTGAAATCCCAAAACCTCGTATTTTAGAATATGTGTGTCCACTACAATGAACGTAATAACTTCCCAATCTTAAGACTTTTCTGAAGAGATTAGTGATATTAACAAATGTGGATACTTTAATATTGTATAATGAAATGCATCAATACTTGGAAGAGCTGCGTAATTCAGTGAACCATTATTTTCCAAATGACTAATGCACCACGTCACAAAATCACACATGGGTAAAATATTGATTCAAAGTGCAAGGGAGACCAATGGCTCTTAATGTAAAAATAGAAAAGTTCATTTATGAGGTTTCAGATTCTATTTTGACTAGTCTTAAGAAACTATCACTTCGGTATAGAATATCCACAACTATCTGAAAAGACAAACTATTCCTCCCTTTTCCTACTATGTATGTGTGTGAGACTGCCTTTCCTTTACATACTTCACCAGAAAACATAGCATAACAGACTGAATGCAGAGGCAGAGATGAGAATATTTCTTATTCCAATATTTCTTATTTGGGGGAAAAACTGATTTTTCACTTAAAAATGTCAACATACAATAAGTTTATTTTTAATAGATTAATAAATATTTTTTAAATTTCTCAGTTCTAACTTCTCAAACAGTAAATATGATAGATGTAGCCCACATAAACAAAAGCTGTTTAGGACCCTAAATCATTTTTGAGTACAAAGGGTTCTGAAAGCAAAAAGTTTGAGAACCACTACAATAACCAAATGAGAACTACAAAAGTGGAAACTTGACACAGGGAGTTTCCTGTGTCAAGACTTCCATATACTCAGCATACTCTTTTTTTTTTTTTTTAATTCAAGTTTTGATGATGGAGTACAAGGTTAACTGTGCAACAAAGCAAACTTTAACATTTGGTGTATAAATCTTGGTTCAAAAAGTACATATATGTCAAAAAACATATACATTCACATTTAACAGCATGGTTTCTGCTTTATTAAAAATATGTTCAATGGGCTTCCCTGGTGGTGCAGTGGTTAAGAATCCGCCTGCCAACACAGGAGACATGGGCTCGAGCCCTGGTCTGGGAGGATCCCACATGCCGCGGAGCAACTAAGCCCGTGAGCCACAACTACCAAGCCTGCGCTCTAGAGCCCGCGAGCCACAACTACAGAGCCCACGAGCCACAACTGCTGAGCCAACGTGCCACAACTACTGAAGCCCGCGCACCTAGAGCCCGTGCTCAGCAACAAGAGATGCCATTGCTGTGAGAAGCCTGCGCACCACGACGAAGAGTAGCCCCCCCCCCCCCCCCCCCCCCCCCGCTCAGTGCAACTAGAGAAAGCCTGCGTGCAGCAACAAAGACCCAACGCAGCCAAAAATAAAAATAAATAAATTTATTTTAAAAAAATATATGTTCAAGTAACAGGGTTTATACTTTATCCTTTTAGTGAAAACATATGGCAAATTCACCTTGCCCCAAGTGTGCTGCAAAATAAACAGGACTCTAAATTGTTCTTTGTGTCTAATCTTCCTCTATCTTGTCTTGCTGTCCACTCCTACTTGCCCTGCAAGCAATGAAATGACAAATTTCTGGAATATACTGCTGGTGCTTTCAGCTGTGCTCTGCCTACACAAAAACAAAACAAATCCGTAATAGGGACCTCTGGGATTGGATGGAAAACGCCTCCCACCGGTGGACTGGTTGTTCTATGAGTCAATCAAATAATTCCTGGCAGAAAGCCAGGCAAATAGAAAACAGACTTTGAAAGAAACTACTCTACAACTCTATGACAATACCTTTTTAAAATGTTCTGTATTTAACCAACCTTTACACTCTTCTCTACGTCTGTCCCTCTGCTGAAAATAAAGCAACACTATTCTTCCATAAACCACAGGACTTTTAAAACGACAGAAGTAGTATTACCTTTTCTCTAAAAAAAAGATTCAGACCATTCATTCACAGCAATGGGTAAGCAATTATAACTCTGTATGATAACATATGTTGGGTACAGGAACATAGTCTGCTTTAGAGAACACTTAAAGCTTAGATGAAACTACAACTACACCAAATTTTTAGAAATGAAGGTCTCTCCTTTTGGCACATCAGTAATTCCTTACCTCTTGCTTCTTTGACGGGCAGCTACAATTTGCAAGTACTTTTAACTAGGAACTGTGGAGAACGACCTGACAGCAATTAGCTAAGTCAACTACCAAAGGGCGGGGGCGGGGGGGGCGGGGGTGGGGAAGCGCACTCTTAAAAAGCCCTAGCTGAATTTAACACATCGCCTTAACCCGGCCAGTTTAAGCGATAGGAACGCATTCTGCGCTTTTGTTTTTCATAAGCCGTACAAGCATAAAGATCTTAGAAACATTTCATGACCACCACAGCGAATTCCTTCCAAGACTTTAAGTCGCTAGATGATAACTTTTTAGCCTTTCTGAATTATCCAAAAGTTTACTCCAACTACCAGCCACCCAGGATCAATTCTGGAGGACTGACACCACCAGTAGGAGGCAACCGACAGGGACAAGTCCTTCAAGAGCGAAATTATGACAGATCGGAAGGAAACACTAATTTTTGCCGTCTTGTCTACAGCCATACAACCCTGAACGCACCCGATCTCGTCTAATTTTTGCCACCTCCCGCTTCCTTCGCCTGTCCCAGATAGCAACGTGTCTTCAGTTCATCTTTTGGCCAAAATCTGGCTCCAGGTTTCAAACACGTTTCCGCTGGCGGCCGCCAAAGTGAAGTCTCGAAGGGAGAGGACTGCTCCCCATTGATCCTTGGGGCGGGAGGGAAGTAAAGCGAGGAGCGTTTGAAGGGAGACAACAATCCTATCCTTCCCAAAGCCACTTTGTTTGCCCGCACCTCCACCGTGGAAAGAGCGCTGAGACCCAGAGAAGTCTTCCCTCCCATCGATTGACACTGAGAGCGCTCTCCGTGCTGGGGGACCACGGGACTGGCGCTATAAAAGGCCCCAAACTGCCTGAAAAAGAGGCGGGCGCCAAACAAGCCGAGGAACTTACCCAATTTCTTCCACATGGCGAGATGACAAGCGAGGAAGCCTTTGCGGATGGCAGCGCACACCTTCGCCGGCTCGGAAGAGGTGAAGCCCTTCTGCTTCTTGATGAAACCCCACAAGTGCTCCCGGGCAAACTGTGCCGCCTCCCGCCCGCCGTGCCCGTCGCACACGGCGAAAAAGGCCACCGAGGAACGGCGGCGGCAGCAGCAGCCGGGAGCCGGCGAGGCCCCGGCGTCCGGCGGCGCGTCGCGAGCCTCTCGGGCTGCCACCGCCGGGCCTTTCCCCGAGATTTCGCCGCCAGGAAGAGCCAGCGGTGACCGCTGCGGAGGCAACGGCTGAGAGAGAGACCGCCGCGGCGAGGGCTCTTCTTCAGCCGTGGGCTCGGGCTCCACCACGATCTGAGTAACGTCCTCCATGTACTTCCTCCCGCCCTGGTCTGAGAAGACGCTCACTCCCAGAGAGTACAGCCCCGCCATGGCAGGCTGGCCGAGATCCCGCCGGTCCCACGCAGCCCGCCGAATGCGGCGGCGGGATATACACTCGGCGCTCGCCGGCTAACTATTGTTTATCTTCGACTACGCCGAGAAGGGGGAGGGAGCGGTCCCGGAGGTGGGGGGGGTGCACGATGTCGAGACTTGTCCGCCAGAGCTGGGCAGAAGCGCCAGGGGGAAAGGAGCAGACCAGCTGCGTCTGCGCAATGCGCCTCCGCCGGCTGCCCGCGCCCACCACACAAATCAGACGTTCTTCCCGGCTGACGTCACTCGGCTCTCTGGGCCCGACCAATCCGGAGTCGAGTTGGAGCGAACCCGCCCTCCGCCCTCAACCCTCGCTCCTCCCCGCAACGGCCGCCCTCCCTCCTCCCACCGTGGGCGCGGGGCCCGCGCGCGACCTGGCTGGCTTTCGCTTTGCAGTGGGTGTTTTCGCCCTCCCACTTTTCGGCGGGTGCTAAACGCTTATCTACCAATTTGATGTCACCTTTTTGCTCAATCCCGGGGATCATGATGCAGTCTGCTGCCCTGGGCATTCCGCTGCTCGCCTCGTGTGGGCTTGGGCCTCCCACGAGTGTAGAGAATCTGGGAGGAAAGACCTTCATTTCTTGAAGTTAAATGGCGGGAAACCTCACTTCGGAAGGTGGTTTGCGAAGAGGCTGGAAAAGGCATGCCACAGCTGAACTGGATTTCGGTGGGATGGATCCGACCGGGAGTTGAGAGAGCAAATCCAGTTTGTGTTAAGAAAACTTGGGAAATTTCCACTATCGGCTGCACAGTCTCGTTTCATATACCTGGGTATGTCGGAGACTTAAAAGGCTTAACTGTTTTTTTAAACATCTTTTCAGCTTTTGTTAAAAGTAGTACTTTTTCCGACGAGCCCTGGGTGCAGCATTTTCCTCCTTAGGCGGGATCAGAAAATAGCTTACAAAAACTACCCAGCGCTCCAGTGCTCCAACAGTTCGGTTATCTTCTCCTGTCTTCCTCCAGTAGGTTACAGTCTAAGCGCTAAAACCTTTGCACGGACTTCAACGGCATTAAAATAAGCCTCAGAGTGGGCAGATTGGTATGTTCTCAACAGCACACGTTCTTGTCGTGAATCAAAGTTCACTCTTCCAGTTTTGGGCCACATCACCATCAGCTCTCCTGGGTGCCCTTTCCTCTACAGCCTTGGAGTTATTTCAAATGGAATGATACTAGTTCTGAACTGGGTATGGGGAAAATGTTCATTTTTTCACATGTGACAAGAAATACAAATAGAAAAAAATCCTTATGCCAATAAACATATAAATAAAATCACCTGGAACTTCCCTGGTGGTGCAGTGGTTAAGAATCTGCCTGCCAATGCAGGGGACACGGGTTCGAGCCCTGATCCGGGAAGATCCCACATGCCGCGGAGCAAATAAGCCTGTGCACCACAGCTACTGAGCCTGTGCTCTAGAGCCCGCAAGCCACAACTCCGGAGCCCGCGTGCCAAAACTACTGAAGCCCGTGCGCCTAGAGCCCGCCCTCCGCAACAAGAGACGCCACCGCAATGAGTAGCCCGCACACCGCAACGAAGAGTAGCCCCCACTCGCCGCAACTAAAGAAAGCCCGCACACAGCAACAAAGACCCAACGCAGCCAAAAATAAATAAAAATAAAAATACAGTAGGTAGGGCTTCCCTAGTGGCGCAATGGTTAAGAATCCGCCTGCCAATGCAGGACACGGGGTCAAGCCCTGCTTCGGGAAGATCCCACATCCCGCGGAGCAACTAAGCCTGTGTGCCACAATTACTGAGCCTGCGCTCTAGGGCCCGCAAGCCACAGCTACTGAGCCTGCGCACCACAACAACTGTAGCCCCCGAGCCTAGAGCCCGTGCTCCGCAACAAGAGAAGCCACCGCAATGAGAAGCCCGCGCACCAAAACGAGTGGGCCCTGCTCGCCGCAACTAGAGAAAGCCCACGCACAGCAACAAAGACCCAAACGCAGCCTAAAGTAAATAAATAAATTTTTAAAAATAAATTAAATCACCTGAAAATGTAGCAAGTCTGACTAGATCAATTAAATTGAAAATGTAATCAAAGATATACCCTACATCAAAATGCACTACTACACCAGATGGTTCCAGAGTGTAAAAACACTTAGAAAAAAATCCCAGCTTGTTTTGAAAGATAATCATAACCCTGTTATTAAACCCTAATAATTGTAACGCTGGAAGGATATCTGTAGACCATATTTTATAACTAAATGCAAAAAACCTAAGTGAAATATTAGCAATTCTAGTTCAGTACCCTCCATAACACAAGACCTGCAAGAGACAACAGTTTGTGTAGCTCTCTATATTACTCATCTTAAACAGCTTACTCACCTTCCCTTCTACTCCTAGAGATTACAAAAAGTTAATTCCATCATGCTCTATAATCCTTTTCACTCAGTCACAACCGGTAGCCTCCAGGTCATCCACCATTACCCTGATTAGCATCTCCATGGTACTCTCTACTTCTATTAATCTGATTCAGTACTCTGCTCTTTACCAATCATCCTAACCATTTCACTCCACCCTTCAGATTTCAACATCTTTATCAGCCATTTCCTCTTTATTCTTAACCTCTTCTCTAAATGTTCCATCCACTTCCTCTTCCAACTGAAAACTGGTTTGTCGCACAGCAAAACTACCTCCCTTAAAACTTTTCAAGTACAGGAGATTATTTTTCCTCTCACAGGTATTCTTATCTTCAAACCAACTGCTCTTGTTGCCCCCAAATCATTTCTCTTCCTTCCTCCTTCAAAAACCCAAGCTTGGGACTTCTGTGGTGGTCCAGTGGTTAAGACTCCACGCTCCCAATGCAGGGGGCCTGGGTTCGATTCCGGATTAGGGAACTAGATCCCACATGCTGCAGCTAAGACCCAGCGCAGCCAAATAAACAAATAAATATTTTTTAAAAACACACAAAACCCAAGTTCTTTTAACGTTAATGCCAGCTGCCACCACACCAACATGCTGTCACCTACTGATCCCTGTTAACTCCCCCTTCATTTGTTCATGGCTCACTGAAATCCTTTCTTCCACTATTTATTCTTCAAAATGTTATCTACATTTTCCATCCAATATCCTGGCTTCTCAGTTCCTCATCCTCCTCTTCATGATGCCAAGGCCTTGCTACCATTAAAGGCAACCCTTCCATTTGTATTCTAGATCCTGTCTCCTCACTCCTTCTCAAGAACTTTGCTCCACCAGTTATCCTTTCTTGCTCCTACCTCATCAATTTCTCTTTTTCTACGGGGTCATTTCCATCTTTGTACAAATATGTTCTGGTTTCTATCTTAACAAACAACAAAAAAACTACCTTGACTCCTGATTCTACCCAATTTCTCTGCTCCCTGTCCCCAAAAAAATTTTTAAGGAGTTGTCTCAGGGACTTCTCTGGTGGAGCAGTGGTTAAGAAGCCTCATGCCAGTGCAGTGGACATGGGTTCGAGCCCTGGTCCGCAAAGATCCCTGCATCAGCAGGCGGACTCTCAACCACTGCGCCACCAGGGAAGCCCTGAAATGCATAGTTTAAAATTTTCTTTTATTACTGATATTTTTAAGTAATTTAATTTATTTGTTTATTTATTTATTGGCTGCATTGGGTCTTTGTTACTGCACACAGGTTTTCTCTCTAGTTGCGGTGAGCGGGGCCTGCTCTTAGTTACCATGCGGGGGCTTCTCATTGCAGTGGCTTCTCTTGTTGTGGACACGGGCTCTAGGCATGCGGGCTTCAGTAGTTGTGGCACGCGGGCTTAGTTGCTCCACGGCATGTGGGATCTTCCCGGACCAGGGCTCGAACCCGTGTCTCCTACCTTGGCAGGCGGATTCTTAAACACTGCGCCACCAGGGAAGTCTGATGACTACCAAATTTATATCTGCAGTCTGAACTTTACCCTGCATCCCAGACTCTGTATGCAACTGCACCCTTGACTGTTCCACACAGGTGTCTAATGTTAACATGGTCATAACGAATTCTTAATTTCTTCTCCATATCGCCTCCTCCCTTTCTTATCAATATCAATAAGCATCATTATCCACCAGGCTGTTCAAGCCAAAAAGCATCAGAGTTTTTTTATTCCTCTCTTTCCTCCATTCTCTCTCCCCCTAGGTCCCCCATCAATTTTCAATCCTTCTACTTCATCATCAAATCCTTTTGACTAAATCTTCGAAATCAATACTGAACCCACCACTTTTCACTACCTCCACCGCTACCATTCCATTCTAAGCCACTATTACATCTCAATTGGACCATTATGTTAGTCTCCTCACAAGTCTCCTTTCTTTCACTCTTGGACCTCTGCAGTCTTTTTTCCACTAACTACTATCATGATCTTTCAAAACCATGAATCAGATCAAGTCATTCCCCTATTCAATGGACTCCATGACTTCCCATCACATTTAAAATAATATACAAACTCCTTATGAAGGCCTACATGATTTATTTGGTCCCTAAATGTTTGAGACATTTTTAAAAATTAATTAATTTATTAATTTATTATTTTTGGCTGCGTTGGGTCTTTGTTGCTGCGCGCAGGCTTTCTCTAGTTGTGGCGAGTGGGAGCTACTCTTCGTTGCGGTGCATGGGCTTCTAGGGCCTGTGCTTCGCAACAAAAGAAGCCACTGCAATGAGAAGCACGCACACCGCAGTGAAGAGTGGCCCTCGCTCGCCACAACTAGAGAAAGCCTGCATGCAGCAACAAAGACCCAACGCAGCCAAAAATAAATAAATAAAATTAATAAATTTATTTTAAAAAATAAAACGTATCCAGAAGAGAAAATGGATGAGAATAACCAAGATGTTATTGAAAACAAAGAATATTAAGAAGACTAGTTGTCCCACCGATATCAGAATACTTTATAAAGCTGGGAGTAGCAGAGAAATGGCAAATGGACCAGTAGATAATAGAATAGAACAGAGAGAGTGCAGAAAAGGGTCAATATATACATGTGAAAAGAGAATATGATGGATGTAGCATTTCAAACAGCTGAGGAAAGGTCTGATTTTTTGTTCGTTTGTTTTGGTTTGGTTTTGGGGTTTGTTTTGTTTTGCTTTGTTTGGCCGCACCAGTGCCATGCAGCTCGCGGGATCTTAGTTCCCCGGGATGGAACCCGGGCCCTGGCAGTGAAAGCTCTGAGTCCTAACCATTGGATGGCCAGAGAGTTCCCAGGGCTGATTATTTATTAACTGACATTAGGACTCATGGCCATCCCTTTGTTGGGACAACTTGCCATCCCTGAAGGGGAAAAAAGGTGAAGTCCTTAACTCGGACAAGCTGTAAAATAAAATGGCAGGTAGGTTAAAGAGATAAATTAAGAAAAATATGTGAAAGTGCAAGAAGAAACAATGAGATTTTTTACCTGTCAGACTGGCAAAAGCCTTTTAAATTTGATAATATGTAGGGCTGGGAAAGGTGTGCAGACACGCACTTTCATAAGCCATTAGCTTATTTCTAGTTTCAGTCCATATCAACTGAAATTTAAACTATGTATATCCTCTGACCTAGAAGTTCCATTGCTAGTAATTCATTATATGGGGATCTTTGCAAAAGGTACACATATAAGGATTTTCCCAGCAGCATTTTTCATGATAGTAAATGAATACATAGTTTTTAAATGCTAGAAGAAAATACTGGGTAGAATATACTAAAATACTTGAACTTTTCTTCCTTATATTTCCAATGGTTTTATGTTTAAAATGTCCTTTTCATTTCTGAGATCAGTTAAATGGGACTAAAATTTCATGTTTTCTTCTAGTGTTTTTGTGGTTAAAGTGTTAAAATACCATTCACGTTTATTTGAAATTATTTTGACATGAAGTGGATTTGAATCTTTCAAGCAGGTATGTTTCCCAATGTCTTTTGTGAAATGACCCATTTTTTTAATCTATTGGTTAGTGACACTCCCATTATTAAGTATT
The DNA here is from genome assembly GCF_963924675.1 of Phocoena phocoena. NCBI lineage: Eukaryota > Metazoa > Chordata > Mammalia > Artiodactyla > Phocoenidae > Phocoena > Phocoena phocoena. Next base: position 27,504,044 of record NC_089237.1, on the reverse strand, counting down.
AAGTTTTAATATACCCTTGGATTTATTTCAGTGTTAACTATTCTTTTTCACTAATTTGTTGATTTGGGAGTCATATATCTTGCTTTTAATTATTGAGTTCAAAATCTTCAAACATATACTGTAAAAATTAATCTTATAGGGACTTCCCTGGTAGCACAGTGGTTAAGAATCACCTGCCAATTCAGGGGACATGGGTTCCATCCCTGGTCCGGGAAGATCCCACATGCAACTAAGTGATTCAGTTATGCATATATATACATTCTTTCTCATATTCTTTTCCATTATGGTTTATCATGGGATATTGAATATAGTTCTCTGGGCTATACAGTAGAATGTTTATCCATTCTATATATAACAGTTAGCATCTGCTAATCCCCAACTCCCAATCCATCCCTCCTCTACTTCCCCTCCCCTTTGGCAACCACAAGTCTGTTCTCTATGCCTGTGAGTCTGTTTCTGTTTTGTAAATAAGTTCATCTGTGTCATTTTTTAAAATATTTATTTGGCTGAGTTGGGTCTTAGTTGTGACACACAGGATCTTCGTTGTAGTGCGTGGGCTTAGTTGCCTGCAGCAAGTGGGATCTTAGTTCCCTGACCAGGGATTGAACTCGTGTCCCCTGCATTGCAAGGGAGGACCAGGGTAGTCCCTCGTGGCATGTTTTAGATTCTACATGTAAGTGATATCATATGGTATTTGTCTTTCTCTGTCTGGCTTACTTCACTTAGTATGATAATCTCTATGTCCATCCATGTTGCTACAAATGGCATTATTTCATTATTTTTTATGGCTGAGTAGTATACCATTGTATGTATGTACCACATTTTCTTTATCCATTCATCTGTCAGTGGACATTTAGGTTGCTTCCATGTCTTGGCTACTGTAAATAATGCTGCAATGAACATGGGGTAGCATGTATCTTTTCGAATTATAGTTTTCTCCAGATATGTGCTCAGGAGTGGGATTGCATGAGAATATGGCAACTCTATTTTTAGTTTTTTTAGCAACCTCCATAGTGGCTGCACCAATTTACATTCCCACCGAAAGTGTAGGAGGATTCCCTTTTTTCCACACCCTCTTCAGCATTTGTTATTTGTAGACTTTTTAATGATGGCCATTCTGACCTGTGAGAGGTGGTATAAAGGTAAACTATTAAATTACCTATTTTTGAGAAAGGAAGCTTGTATTTTTAAATGAATGTTAGCCAAATAGCAAGAACACTTAATACAGTAAATCCCCTACATACGAACATTTAAGTTGCAAACTTTCAAATATGTGAATATGCATTGTCATGTCCAGTCACGTAAGTTAGTTCACGTGTCTGGCATACATTGTCACGTGCATGTATCCTCTACAAGAGGTTGTGCTTTTGTGTACTTTACTGTACAGTACTGAATAGAGTACAGTAGCACAGTGTCTTTATTTCAAGCTAGATTTACAAGAGGATGACTTCATTGAACTCCTTGCTGCGCAACACAAGGAGCTTACTAATGAAGACCTGATGGAATTGGAGGCCTAGAGAAAGGATGAAGAGAGACAAGAAGAAGTAACTGAAGAACCGAAGAGATTCACAGTGCAGGAAATGGCAAGGGATTTTCTTTATTTGAGGAAGCACTGTTAGTTTTTGAAGCACAGGACCCGAACATAGAATGGTACATGAAGGTTGCAGCAGCCATTCAGAATGCAATCCAGTGGTACCATGTCCTATGACGAGAATAAAAGAACTACTACCCAGATATCACTGGATGGTTTTTTCAAGAGGGTAGATAGAATTGAATCCAGCAAGGAACCAGAACCTGTGCCATCACCGTCAGGTGTGAGTGAAACTGCAGCTTGCCCTCCATCTCCTATTGCTGACCATCCTTCAGCTCTACCATCTCCCACCTCCTCTCCCTCCTCCAGTAACTCTTCTTGCCTGTTCACTTGATGCCAGCCCCTGTATGCCAGCTGTTGTACCGTACTACTGTACTTTTCAAGGTACTGTACTATAAGATTTAAAATGTTTTCTTTATTTTTTGTGTTTGTTTGTTTTTTATGTATTATTTGTGTGAAAAGTGTTATATACCTATTATAGTACAGTACTATATAACTAGTTGTGTTAGTTGGGTACCTAGGCTAACTTTGTTGGAATTACAAACAAATTGGACTTACGAACATGTTCTCAGAACAGAATTTGTTCGTATGCAGGGGACTTTACTTATAATTTGCTTTTGATTTAATCCTTTTATTTTTTTTCCTGGGATATCCTCTCATCAGAAAAATCCTGAGTTTTTTCCCTTCAGCGTGTGCTTTACCAGAAAAATTGATTTCACTTTTTTGCTGTTTAAGTGGGCGCAAGTTACTTACTACTATCGCCTAAACTGTTGTAAAAAAAAATCGATAGTGCATGGGAAATGTCTAGGATAGTACCTGCATACAATAAGCACTCAATAAATGTTAGCTCTTATCATTGTTATTAATGATTTATTTCTATTAAGCTTCTTGATTAAAATTTCTCAGTAGTTTTATTTTTCACCTTAATCTCCTATAATCTGCCCTCCATCCTACTTACCTTCGTGAACCATCTACTTCTTACCTACTGATTACCAAATTCAATTCCAATTATCTTGCTCATTGACCTCTCTGCTTAATTTACAGCTTTCACCACACATATACATACGTACTTTAAACATTTTAACTTACATTCATGTACATTCATTTGCCAATCTTTTGATGTAAGGCCAAGACCTTTACTTTGAATGTGTCCACTGTTCGGAGTTCAGCATCCCTTCTTCTCCCATAAACCACATGAACAGTGTATCATCTATGACTTTCAATTTTGATTTCTTATAAGTGGAACAAAAACTTAAAAAACTGATCAGAGTGCTCTCAGTACAGAATCCTGCTGGGTTTTATGACTTACCCAACTCACCATCCACCATTTACAGTAGTCTCTCTCACCCATACCTGATTCACAGCAGTTTTTTTTTAATTGATTTGCCTTTATTAAATCTTTCTAAAGAATTCCATTTAATTTTCATAGAGAGAACTTTATTTTTCTTCCACTCATATTTCATCATGTTATGTAACATTTAATTAAATATGTAATTAAACAAGAACAACTGGAACAAACAGGTTTGTGAACCAATATTGACTCAACATGTGAGAGCAATAGTGTCTGGACGTATCAGCGAATCAAAGTCGAGCCCCAAAGTTTCAGCGTGCAGTGGGCATCTGGACATGCATCTTTTTTAGAGGCAAAAGAGAGTGCTAATTAATCAGGTAAATCATTTAAGTGGTGACTGGTGGAAAGAGCTTCTATTGTGTAATTATTCTTGGAAGGGCTTTCATGAAAAGTGAGGTGAAAAGGTCAAAGAATTCATAGAAAATGACTGAGACTAGCTTTGTAATGAGAATAATATAGTTTACTGTGCTTACTTACATGTAGTAAACTAAAAATGAAATAAAATATGTTCTAATACTCTTATAGTAGATATTTTGTTTTTTCCCATTCAGCACCCATCTGCCTCTCCTTTGGTAAAATGATGCAGTGATTTTCTTCTCCCTCCCCGACTCTCAAGCTATGTCACTGGTCCCAAACCCAGCTCTAAGAGAGAGCCCAGATTGAGTTAGGCCAGTCAACATCTCTATGGCCTTAGTGGTGGGTTCATTAATGAACTCAGAGCCTGATCAGAAGCCAGTGAGATATGAGGAGACATTTGCTGGGGCTTCTGGGAGAGAAAAGCTTCTCCTTAATAATGGAGCCACTAGAAGAGGCTCTCACCTTAGGATCTAGTGTGAAGTTGGAACTGCTGCAGCCATTCTGCTGCCAGGTTGGGAACCAGTCTGAAAATGAAGTTTAACACTCACAGGAAGAAGATTTGGGAGCTAGGTCTGGTGACATTATTTGAACTTTGAATAATGTCATCTCTACACCTGGATCTATCAACGGTCTCTTTAGTTTCCCTTTTAATGAAACCAGTTTGCCTTGAATTTTTCTTCACTGTGACATAAAGAATTTTCATTAACAAAAACAGAAATCTTCTTTTCCTCCTCGATAGGGAAGTGGGGACGGCCCGTAACTAGTATGGTTGGTCTTGTTTGTTTGGGCTCTGAACCGTCCCACATTCTTCTGTATTTCAGTGCTGCTTTCATCCCATGTAGTTTGTTCTGAGATTTCTGCTTCTTTGTGTTTCTTTCGGATATGTCCTAGTTTTTGCTTATGTACTAACTCAAATTATAGTTTTCATACACTGACACTTTATTTATTGATTTATGTGTAGCAGAAAATTGTTCTTATGTTTACTGGTTTTCTACTCCCAGAAATTCCTATTGCCTCAAGACCCTTCCTTCATTCACAAACTCATGAACTCACTTTGAGTTTACATCTCAGGAAAGTGATATTAGAGGGGAAAAAAAAGTTAAATATTCAACTTTCTTGTTTCAAAATCCTTGGTATGCAAAAATATATAATTCAATAGAGCCAGTTTTTGTGTGTAATGAAGGTGATAAAGATTTTACAAACTTACAAGAAGACATATGCAAGGATGTTCATTGCACCATTTTTTGCAATAGCAAAAATCAAAAACGTCCATCAAAAATGGAATAGGGACTTCCCTGGTGGTGCAGTGGTTAAGACTCTGCACTCCCAATGCAGGGGCTCTGGGTTCCATCCCTGGTCAGGGAAGCAGATCCCACATGCGTGCGGCAGCTAAGGGTTTGTGTGCCACAATGAAGGAGCCAGAGAGCTGCAACTAAGGGGCCCGCATGCCGCAACTAAGACCCAGTGCAACCAAATAAATAAAATATTTTTTTAAAAATGGAATAGAGGGACTTCCATGGTAGTCCAGTGGTTAAGAGTCTGTGCTTCCACTGCAAGGGGCATGGGTTTGACCCCTAGTCAGGGAAGTAAGATCCAACATGCCCAGTGTCATGGCAAAAAAAAAAAAAAAAGGAATAGATAAGAATATGTGGTGTATTCATGTGACTGTGATAGCAGTTGGAAGGAATGTTCTTTTAGGAATAGTTTGTCAGACATTATTTGACTGACCTACCAACCATTCATAACTCCTTTCTCTATTTGCTGTCTCCTCTGTTGAGGATTTAAAGGTTCAACACTCCCTTTCCTAAACTCTACTGCACCTGGGTCTTGAGATAATAAAGATCAATGAAATATAAATGGAAGTTTGTTGGGGGATTCTGAAGACAAATGTAGCTGGCACTGGCTTTTCCCTCAGCATACAACCATGAAGGAAATGCCAAGAGAAATATAGAGATTCTGGTCCTTACATTACTGAGCCATGGAAAAAATACCAACAGCTGTTTACCTCTAGAGTATTTGTTATGTGAGGAAAAAAATCCTTCTTTAAGTCACCTTTGGTTGGATTTTATACTATTCTCATCCAGAAGCATCACTAACTGTTATGCTCTGTCAATATGGATACATCTCAAAAATAATGTTACAAGATATAAGATGAATAATGTTGGGGACTTCCCTGGTGGCACAGTGGTTAAGAATCTGCCTGCCAATGCAGGGGACACGGGTTCGAGCCCTGTTCCGGGTAGATCCCACATGCCACGGAGCAACGAAGCCCGTGTGCCACAACTACTGAGCCTGCGCTCTAGAGCTCACGAGCCACAACTACTGAGCCCGTGTGCCACAACGACTGAAGGCCGTGCACCTAGGGCCCGTGCTCCACAACAAGAGAAGCCACCACAATGAGAAGCCCCCACACCGCAACGAAGAGTAGCCCCCGCTCACTGCAAGTAGAGACAGCCAGCACGGAGCAACGAAGACTAAACGCAGCCAAAAACAAAAATAAATAAATTTATTTTTTTAAAAAAAGCCAAAGGAGAAGAATGTTAAGAAGGCAAACATGGTCAGTAGTGTCAAATGCTATAGAGAAGTCAAGTAAGTTTATGACTAAAAACCATTCACTAGATTTACCCCTAAAGGGGTTACTTGTTACTTTTGCCCCCAAAGTTCCAGTAGGGTGGTAAAGGCCGAAGTTTGGCCGATATGAATTGAGTGAGTGAGAGGTGATGACCAAGAGACCTTGATTATAGTGTAGGCAAGTCATTCAAGAAGCTTGTCTGTGAATGGAAGGGGAAAGAGAAGGAGCTGAAGGGTCAAGGGAATAATTTGTTAGTTTTTTTCTGCCAAGCCACTCAGCTTCCAGGATCTCAGTTCCCCTACCAGGGATTGAACCTGGGCCACGGCAGTGAAAGCTGGGAATCCTAACTACTAGGCCACCAGGGAACTCCCCAATAATTTGTTTTTAAATAATGAAGAGACAGGGAACTTCCCTGGCAGTCCAGTGGTGAGGACTACGTGCTTTCACTGTGGTGGACCCAGGTTCGATCCCTGGTCAGGGAACTAAAATCCCATAAGTCACATGGCATGGCCCGGAAAAAAAAAGAAGAGAAAGGTAATTTTAAAATGCCAACAGGAAAGATCCAAAAGAGAGTAAAAAGTGAAAGGGAGATGGGGAATGTGGATGGTCCCTGAGAAGAGAATGCTATCTAGAGCAATTTCTCAAACTTTAATATCCTGGGGATATTGGAGTCACCTGTGGGATTAAGCCTACATTTCTAACAAGCTCCCAGGTGATGCCAATGCTGCCAGTCATGGGCTCCACTTTGAATAGTAAGAATTTAGAGCAGTGGTTCTCAAACTTCAGTGTGCATCAGAATTACCTTGTGGGCTTGTTAAAACAGGTTCCTGGGAACTACTCCCAGAGTTTCTGCTTCAGTACTTCCGGAATGGGGCACAAGAATTTACATTTCTATAAGTTTCCAGGTACTGCTGATGCTTCCAGTCCTGGGATCACATCTGAAAACTATTGATTTAGTAAGTAAATGGAGAAAATCACCTTAGAACAGAGATAGCTTCACCACTGAGGAGATAAGGAAAAGGCAGAGATTGACAGGGTCGCAGATAAGTTTGTAGATTTGTGAGGAGGTAGGATGCTGAGGAATTTACTGCCCATTGGCCTATATCGTCTCAGCGAAGTAGGAGTGAAATCAGCTGGGAGCAAGGGAGAGACTCATGGGTTCGGGAACTATAAATATTAGGTGAAGGCTATTGCTCTATAATTAGCTATTCTCATAACACTGCACAAAACATCAATTTGTTTTGTTACTTATTAAAGGAATGTTTTTCAATTAATTCATCCAGACAAGTTGACAAGGAAGTTATGCGGTGCAGTGGAAGAATTATTAAGATTTTCCTGTGGCAGGTAACTAGAAACACCTGCATTGGGAATTGCCAAGCCCGAATCTTGTTGCTATGTGCTTTGATGAAGAAATTTAGGAATACAATTTGTTTTATTTATTTATTTAAAAATATTTATTTATTTATTTTTAGTTTTGGCTGCATTGGGTCTTCGTTGCTGTGTGTGGGCTTTCCCTAGTTTGAGTTATACTCAAAAAAACAGCCATTTTTTTTGTGTGCTAGGCATTATTTTAAGCACTTTACACATATGAATTCAGTTGATTCTCACAATAGCTCCATAAGATGGGTTCTGTTATTCTCCCCATCTTGCAAATGAGGAAACTGGCACTTGAAGAAAATAATTTGCTTAAGGTCACACAAAAAATAAGTGGTAGAGTTTGATCCCACGCAGTCTAACTCCAGGACTATATACTCAAACCAACTCAGAATATAGCCTCTTTGGGGCTCTGTAATGTGAATTCACTTCAGATTATGTGTCAAATAAGTGGATCAGATGAGGTAGCTGTCACTTGGTATTAAAGAACTTAGGATTTCAGAATCTAGGATATGGCTTCAGGAACAAGCTCTTTCTTTTTTAAAAATAATTAAATTAATTAATTAATTTTTGTCTGCTTTGGGTCTTCACTGCTGAGCGCGGGCTTTCTCTAGCTGCCGTGAGCGGGGGGGCTACTCTTCATTGCCATGCACAGCCTTCTCTTTGTTGCAGTGGCTTCTCTTGATGCGGAGCACGGGCTCTAGGCACGTGGGCTTCAGTAGTTGTGGCACTTGGGCTCAGTAGTTGTGGCTCAAAGCTCTAGAGCGCAGGCTCAGTAGTTGTGGTGCACGGGCTCAGTTGCTCTGCAGCATGTGGGGTCTTCCCGGACCAGGGCTCGAACACATGTCCCCTGAGTTGGCAGGCGGATTCTTAACCACTGCGCCACCAGGGAAGTCCAGGAACAAGCTCTTTCTGTTTTCGCTCAGATCCCAAGAAGATGACCTTGGAGTGACCACTAGGGCGTGGTACCAATTAACCAGTTATTAGCTTTAAGCATATTATTTTACACAAAATCTCGATAGTCTACTATTGAGGTAGCCAAATAATTATCCTTCTTTAACTGGACTGTTATGATACTTAAGTAATATAGTTTATGTGGATTGAAAATTATAATAATGATTACTATTTGTTGAATGCCTATTTCATGCTAGATCCCTAATATACCATAGGCTTAATACAATTGTTCTGCAAAGGTAAATAGTAATACATCATTTAACAGATTAAAAATCTGAAGTTAAGAATTTGTTTGAGGTCGGGAATTCCCTAGTGGTCTTGGTGCTTTCACTGCCGGGGCCCGGTTCGATCCGTGGTTGGGGAGCTAAGATCCCGCAAGGTGCGTTGAGTGACTTTTTTAGACATGTTCCAGGGGACAGAGTACAATGAATTCTTCCTCCTCCACCGCCCTTTCAACAAACACACCTTCCTATCCAAGATTAAGTTCATCTGGTCAATACCCTTGCCTTTGGGCAGGACAGTCTCTCAGCCACTCTAGTTCTCTGAGGCGGCCAAGTCTTAGCCCCACCCCATTCCTCAGTTTTATGACTGTCGAAATGGGAAAGGAAGGAAAAGTAGCTGAGATCTTCTAGGCTTTTCAGTCCTTTGGAGACTTCACCTATTTTCTTTGGTTACACCCAGTCCCTCTTTCATTGGACAAATAATGAATATACATTGAACACGTACTGTACACAATGGCTTGGAAATTTTTGAATGATAGAGCCAAACTAGACCTGCTCCAACATGCTCACCCCAGCTCCCTAGCCTGCATATCATGATACAGAATCCACTGAGACTTTATCTGAATATAGCTATATCAGAATATCAGACGTACCTGAACAGGTCACCAGAGTTTTGTATAGAGGCCAGCTGAACTCACCTATCATTCTTGGATTTTACCCGAAATATGGGCAGCTCATCACTTAGCTTCTGTATCTCCCACTCTTTTCCTCTCCCAGACTTCCAGACCAATGCCACTTTATTCTCTTCCCTGACTCATCTTCCCATTGCTCTCTTCCCTAAAATATTTTTCCACTGTGCCTCCTCGATATTTACTTCCATTATAAACAAACTCCTCCACATTCTTCTCCTCTATAATCTTCCCTCACTCCCTTCTTGTTTTATCTCGAAAATCCTGCTCCTGGGACTACTCTTTTCAAGTTAGGGGGCTCATGGTCTCCCATAATCCACACATTATAGGGGCTGGAGGGAACTTTGCATTTTTTTCATTCCCATTATTACTAAGCCAGTACTCCTCTCAGATGGGTAAAAATTCTTCCACCACTTTTCTTTCTCATCTACCAGTTTATGGTTCTATTCTACATTTATAAGAGCTTGTAGCACCTGGCTCCTATCTACTGCTAACCACCCCCACCAGTGTGCCAGCACCCAGATAACTTCATTTTCCCTTGAAAGAACCATTAAACAAACCTCATAACCTCACACTTCAGTGGCTTATGCAACTCAAGTGACATATAGTTTCACTCCAGGTCAATCAGACTCATACATGACCATGCTAAAAACGATTCCATATTAGAAATCTTTGGGGAATTCCCTGGTGGTCCAGTGGTTAGGACTCTGCTTCCAGGGACCTGGGTTCGACCCCTGGTCAGGGAACTAAGATCCCTCAAGCCGCGCAGCACAGCCAAAAATAAATATAATAATAATAGAATAAAATTTAAAAATAAAATAGAAACCTTTGACTTCAGTGTACCTACCATTCTCTATTTCCACCTCTTCCAAGCCCTAATTGTTATTACTACCGTTCTTAGGTCATACAGAGTCCTATAGGTTCTTTTTTTCCCCGGCTTTATTGAGGTTTGACTGACACATAAAAAAGAGACATATAGGTTTTCTTTTTTTATTGAAGTATAGTTAATTTACAATGTTGTGTAAATTTCTGGAGACATATAGGTTCTTGATCTTTCTTTTCTCAACCTATCACTGCCTCACTTCCTTCACTCTTTAGTCTGACCTCGCTGGTTTATCACCTCAACTACTCTTTCAGGAGCACTTTCACCTCCCTCACATCACTTCCTTCTTCTGTCAACCTGGATATCAAACACCTTCTCGAAAACAAATCCTATGCCGGCTTCTCTGCCCCTATAGCAAGAATGATGAGGAATGCTACAAGGATAAATGTTGCCTCAAATTCCTGGATCTGTACGCCCAGAGCATTACTCAAGAACCTCATTCCTTGCCCTTGATCGATTCTCTTCCTCTTCCATTCTACTCTCCCACCTTTCCGAGGCTTCCCCCACTCCCCTCAAGCCCCCTTAAATCCAAAGCTACTCACTCTGCAGCTTACTCTTTTTTTTTTCAACCTTTTTTTTGGCTGTGTTGGGTCTTCGTTGTTGTCCGCGGGCTTTCTCTCCTTGCGGTGAGCGGGGGCTACTCTTCATTGCGGTGCACGGGCTTCACATTGCGGTGGCTTCTCTTGTGGAGCACGGGCTCTAGGCGTGAAAGCTTCAGTAGTTGTGGCACGCGGGCTTAGTTGCTCCACGGCATGTAGGATCTTCCCCGACCAGGGATTGAACCAGTGTGCCCTGCATTGGCAGGCAGATTCTTTTTTTTTTTTTTGCGGTACGTGGGCCTCTCACTGTTGTGGCCTCTCCCGTTGCAGAGCACAGGCTCCAGACGCGCAGGCTCAGCGGCCATGGCTCACGGGCCCAGCCGCTCCGCGGCATGTGGGATCTTCCCGGACCGGGGCACGAACCCACGTCCCCTGCATCGGCAGGTGGACTCTCAACCACTGCGCCACCAAGGAAGCCCTGGCAGGCAGATTCTTAACCACTGCGCCACCAGGGAAGTCCTGCGGCTTACTCTTTTAGTTTTTTTAAACTAGCTTTTAACTAGTTGGTTTTTTTTTTTTTTTGGCTGCGCCTGCGGCTTACAAGATCTTAGTTCCCCAACCAGGGATTGAACTTGGACCCCCGGCAGTGTAAGTGCCAAGTCCTAACCACTGGACCGCCAGGGAATTCCCTCTCAACTAGTTTTTAGATCACTTTCATTTTATGCATTTGTACAGATCTTCTTTATTGGTCAGTTTTACTTTATTTTTCCCAAACCTTTTGCTTAATCCAGCTTTCCAATATAATACATTACTTTTAATTTGCATCTGTGGATTGAAAGTGACTGAATCATAGAGAAGAGCTGAGAAAAGAGATGGAAGAAAAAGACCACATTGCTTCCCCTTTTGATTCACCAGTCCTCCGTTATTTGAGCTAATAATCCTTTTCCACTTAAGATAGTTTAGATTGGATTTCTGTCACGATTGAAAGTATCTTAGCTAATATAGCTATCTCTGTGTATGCCATGTTTATCTTTTTCTCCTGTGTTTCATAACAGTCATAGATCCAGTGTTCTTCCTCATTATTCATATATATATTTATAAATTGAAGTATAATTGATTACAATGTTGTGCTTCTCCTTACTCATATTTGAGTGAGGATAAGTCTAGATCAGCAAACTACAGCCCGTGACCCATATCTGACCAGCCACCTGTTTTGTTTTTACAGCCCACAAGCTAAAAATGGTTTTTACTTTTTCTTTTTTCTTTTTGGCTGCGTTGCGTCTTCGTTGCTGCGCGCGGGCTTTCCCTACTTATGGCAAGTGGGGGCTACTCTTCGTTGCGGTGCACGGGCTTCTCATTGCGGTGGCTTCTCTTGTCGCGGAGCACGGGCTCTAGGTGTGCGGGCTTCAGTAGTTGAAGCACGCAGGCTCAGTAGTTGTGGCACACGGGCTTAGTTGCTCCGCAGCATGTGGGATCTTCCCGGACCAGGGCTCGAACCTGTGTCCCCTGTATTAGCAGGTGGATTCTTAACCACTGCGCCAATAGGGAAGTCCCTGGTTTTTACATTTTTTAAAAATTATTACAGTTTAAAATAGTTATATAAGTACCTGCATAATAGCCTTGATTGTGTCTCTTGGCCCACAAAGCCTAAAATGTTTACTTATCTGGCCCTATAAGAAAAACCTTGCCAACCTCTGATTTGGAAAGACTTCATAATTGACTAAAAATATTATGCATTTATTTTCCTTGGGTCTCTCTATTTACCCGGCTGCTCTTGGAGTCCTTCATTATGTGGGTTTAAATAATAAGTTCAGAGTGTCAGCTTCCTGCACAGGGTTGAGAGAAAGTTAGAGTCATGGTCATCTAATCTAGACGTTTGTCTTGGTAGATCTTTACCTATTGTTTGTTCAAATTGCTGTTCCTGGTAATAGTTTTTTGGTATCTGATTTTTTGGCCTGGCTTCTGCTTTAGGTACAGGCGTATGGCTGTCTCCCTGGCTGTGTTGTAAGTTGAGTTGCCTCATGGGGTCAGTTGCCCCTAAAAATAAGAAAACTTCTCCCAGCATTGAGATGAGCTACCTGCTTTAATGAGATGTACAGTCAGGGAAAGACTTCTTCACAGGTTCTTCTGTTTTCATGGCCTCCTTTTGTTCTCTAAGCTATGGGCAACTGCCTTCAGGTGCTATTGATCTGTAGTGTCAAAAGCAATTCCAAGTATTCAATAGAAATGGCCCCATCCTTCCAAAAAACAGCTTTTTCTAGGAGACCTTATTTCTCTGATTAGTGGGGATCTGCTAGGATTTCCTCTACTCAGTTCTTCATGATACTGTACTTGTCTCTTGGAAATGATACATATGGGTTTTAGTCTTACCTTGAGTCCCAGGTGACCATTATCCAGCAGAAATGATTGTGGTGTGTATCTATGTCTCCCCTCCATTGTTTCAACAATGATGTATATTTTCATCATGGATATTAATTTTCCTTTGATTATTTAAATCAATTGCATGGAGATAGAGGAGTTGGTATCTATTTCTTTCACTCACATTCAATCATTGGAGGATAACAAAAACTCACTAAAGACAGAAGCTTTGGCAGATTACCAGCTGGGACCCCAAAAAGGCACAGTTCATGTCCCAGCAGTAAAGTCATGAATGACATGGAAACAATATGAACTGATTCTTAGGAGAATGAGAAATCTGGAGAAAAGGCATTATTGATTGGCTCCACTAATGCCAGGTGAGAGGTCCAGAGCTAAGTAGGAAGGATTAGCACCTCATCCTAAATAGACCATGATGTTTTCCGTTCCCCACAGGCAGCAATGATGGATCAAGGACACATCCTGGATGACAAGACAGATGAAAAACAGAAGTAAAAGAATCTACTGGCATTTGTTCCAACCAGGGCACTTGTACAGAGAACTTGACAGTACTCGAGTCATCACCTTCTGTCCACGGTGCTGCTGTACAGTAACTTGTACTGCACAGCAGGCTAGGGGGATGTTCCTGATGAAATATGTTCCAATGACCTCTGGGAGTTCCATTTAAGAGAACCATACACCTTAAGGATAACTGGGATATTCCACGTCAGAATAAGCTTATATCACACTGACCTTGAAGCAGGACAAACTTTAAATAAAGACTCTGCTGAGAGACGTAGGATACGTGAGAAGAGCCACGATTAGGAATGAGCTTGCCTGGAAGTCAACTTCCAGAATAGCAGACTGAGGAGCTCAGTGAACTCACTTTCCCACAAAAACAATAAAAATGCGGGCAAAACAATGAAAATCAACCATTTTAGAACTTTGGAAACCAATCAAAGCCACAGAAAAACTGAAAATCATCTATCCAAGAGAAACAACTGAACTTTGGTTACAGAATGGGATCTGTGATATTTTAACTTATGAATGGAATACTATTCCCATTCACCCTCCCTCCCCAGCTCAGTTTCACGGTAGCCACAAAAAGCCAGCAGTCTCACAGCCAATGGAGAGGACTGACCTCTTGCGGAGCTCAGTTAAAAGCAACATCCCCAGAGCACAGTCAATATTTTGTCTGAACTTGCAGCTCCCTGGAAAATCTCTATTCTTAGGTAGTTTTGACTATTTGATTTGACTCAGAGTTCAGCTCAACAGAAAAAAAATACCCTGCTCCCAGGGCATTATCAAAATAATAGCCATCTGCTGGCAACGTAGGAGTTGCCTAAGGCTATGCTTTCAGTTGGGGTTAGCGAGAGACAGGCTGGGAATCTGAGTACACCTTGGAGAACTAGATAACCAGAGGGAGCTCTGAAAATCTCTAGCATATTCCAGCAGTTCTAAGAGGCTGTTTGAATGCACAACGCTTTGCACATGCGCAGGAGAGACAAGGGAATGGAGAAGGTCCTAGTTGCTCATTTCTGGCTGACTTTAAGGCTCTTTGCAAACAGAAAGTGAAAGCTAAGCCTGTCTGGTAAACTGCCTAAAGTTTGAAGGCACACCTTCTCACACAGATTCCCTTGGCAAAGGTGGAAGCCATAAAGATATCCACAGTGGGACTTCCCTGGTGGCACAGTGGTTAAGAACCCGCCTGCCAAAGCAGGGGACTCGGGTTCGAACCCTGGTCCAGGAAGATCCCACGTGCCGCAGAGCAACTAAGCCCGTGTGCCACAACTACTGAGCCCACGTGCCACAACTATTGAAGCCTGGGCACCCTAGAGACTTAGAGCCTGTGCTCTGTAGCAAGAGAAGCCACCGCAATGAGAAGCCCGTGCACCACAACTAGAGAAAGCCCACGCGCAGCAACGAACATCAATGCAGCCAAAAATAAATAAATAAATAAATTTATTTTTTAAAAAAAGAAAAAGATATCCACAGTAAAGGATACCCCCTGCTCCTAATGAACTTTACTTTTTCTTCATAAGTTTAAGGAATGGGTAACAGGATCTAGAACTCCATTCCCAAGAAGTGTGAGAAGAGGGAACTTATTCCTCTGGACAAATTAGAGAGTGAAATGGGGAAAGTGATATAATAGTGTGATCCTGTGAGGGTTACCAAGTGACCCTGGCACTGAGGCTGGGCCACAACTCCTGAACCTGAGAATCAAATATACAGGAGGAAAGTGAAAATCTCATTGGCCTTTGCCATCCTCTAATCTACCATGAAAATCTACCCTATAGTCAGCTGGGGGTATCAAGAAAAGCAGGGAGACAAGGGGCTAAGGAAGGGTAGGAATGAACCAAGGATCTTTGGGGATAGGGCCTGGACCATGCACTCCCTTCTCTCCTTAGAATTTTCTTATTTGTCATTTATCATCTCTGGAATGGAGACAATAGCCGTGACTGCACGCTCCTACTTATGTTAGGGCTCACAGAATCATTGGAGCTATCAGAATAAGAATTAGGAGGGGGCTTCCCTGGTGGCGCAGTGGTTGAGAGTCCGCCTGCCGATGCAGGGGACGCGGGTTTGTGCTGCGGTCCGGGAAGATCCCACATGCCGTGGAGTGGCCCGCGTACCGCAAAAAAAAAAAGAAGAATTAGGAGGACAATAGGAAAGTGGGTAATATGTCAACATAGCCTCAGCACAGTCTTGAGCTAGCCTCCTCCCTGGAGTGAAGGTCGATATTCCCTTTTTTATGGTCCAGGATCCCCATTCACCCTCTTCCCCATTCTATCAAAGCCTTTCCTCTTCTGCCTTTTCTAGTTCTGGATTCTTTTCTCTCCTCCTTTATCTGTTCTCTGCAGAATTCTCCCCTACTCACAGCCATCAGTTTGTTGCCACATGTCCCCAGCCATAGTTCCTTAGGGGGACCAGGTGCCAAGATATCTAAGTCCCTGTACAGAGAATACCAATGATGACTACTGAGTTCACCTGAAAGCAGAGCCTAAGACAAAGAACTGAGTGAAGGTAGTTTATTTGGATGATGATCACAAGAGGGACTGAGGAGAATGAAATAGAGAAGGAAAAGATCATATAAGGGTCATTATCTAGATTGTTGCTGTGGGCAACAGGGACTCCAGTTAGCCAGAGCCTCCTGAGAAACTACGGAATGCCTCCCAGAATGGTCCAGCTGAATGACGGGAGGCTGGATCATCAGCCACTCCCATTCCCCTTTGGAGGAATTTGCCCTGGCCTATACTTGTCTATGGGTCTAGCTGATTCCTGTGGCATTGGAGAATGTCCTGGGGCAGAATATGCAAGGTGCACCGTGGATAGTCATGGGCTATCTGGTTAGTTAGTGCTAGGTGCATCTGAGCTCACGCGGAACTATCCACCACAACTGTTTCTGAAAGCAGAGATGGGTCAAGGGGACCTCACGTGAGAGGCCAGCACGTCTGCCGTAGGCCCTCCTCTGATTTTTAAAACTTTCTCATCAGAAACCACTCTTGATGACATAACTTGTAATGGGTGTTTATTTGTGCCACTTCCTCTAGCTGAAATTCAAATATGAAGTTCCTGGTTGGCAGAGAGGGAGAAAATATACTCCTCCACTAAACCTAGCATAGAGCAACAGGAGGGAAGAAACAGAAAAGAGCTGTAATGGGCTGCCATGTGACTCATGAAGGTCAAGCTCATAAATAACTTGGAGTTTCGAGTACTTTCATAAGTTTCAGATAATTTTTCTGCCTAAACCCAGAAATTGGATTTCAGTTTTACTCTGATATTTCTCAAGATAAGATTTCAAGGATCTTATCTATAAATGTTCTATGTCTGAGGTCATGGAATGCTTCCTACATTTGTTTAAAAGATTTCCAGAGCTCTTCGTTGCTACTATTATGGATGGGGAGAAGAAGCCCTGATTTCTATTTTTTTGCGAACAATAAGGCACCTATTGAATTCTCACATGATATATGGACTTTTTGGTTTAGAGATTTTCCTGTTGGGCATAAGTATTCTATGCTTTTGGAGAGTGAATATATTAATTACTAACTTCCCATCATTGCCTAGCACCTGAGCCTTTACTCCATATACTTTACCCAAATATCTTGCATACCACAATAGCCAACAACTTGGACAGCATGATAACATGAATTGCAACAACAAATATTTTCCTTTTGATGATTATATCATGATTAATTTAGAGGGAAGCAGAAAAGACAAGAGAAAAGGGGGTGGAGTCATCTGAGGCCCTTTAAGGCTGATCTGTGTTGTGAGTAGACCCAAGTAGAGGGTTTGTTCACCCCCTGGACCCACTCTATTATCCCCAGTGACATTTTGTAGCTGGTTGTTATACTAGTTCTGTCTACCAGGGGGCATTTGCAAAATAGAATATATATCGTAAAATTATGTTGCAAGATTCACTCTTGCCTAATTGGGGAATGATCCAAAGTTATAAAGTTGACATCTAGTTTCAGAGAGGGTGTGCCCCTTTTGAAGAAACTGGGCCCTTTGTCGATACTTGTGGGTAGACAAGAAAGATATTTCATATGGTCAGGATATAAGAGAGATTTCTGTTGTCTACTGTGAACTACAGAGACACAGGTGTCATCTGAGTTCCAGGTCTCAGTACAGGAAGGACTTGATGACCCTGATTTTTCTTAGGATCGTAAGTATGTTCTGTTTGGTTAGGAGTACCTGAGCTCCCCCTTCTCTCTTGGACATTACGTATAATGCTTTGATAGCAAGCAGAAAATTTGCTTATTGCCTTACAGAAATCCTCATCCAAGCTGAGTGGACAGGAAAGTACCAGCATTGAACTTTTTACTTAGCTCCAGCAAATCAGTAAGGAAACAGACACCTAGATCAACCTTTGCAGACCAGATTGGTGGTTTGTTTGTACGTACTCATTTTATCCTCTTGGCATTTCTGCCATCGCTTTCTTCTGGTAGCCGACTTACTCTCTAGGCAGAGAGAAGGTCTATGGCCCAAGCTAGGCTAATCTTACAACACCTCACCCACAAGGATTAGGCCACCAGAAGCCATGGGCATATGCAGATTCTACCTCCCAGGAATTGCAGACTTGAATGGAGACACATAGAAATAGTTTAGAATGGAGATATCTTATGGCAACAGCCTAAAGAGAAGTTCTGTGAGGTGATTGGGCTGCTCTAATTCCAATTCTTTCCAATCTAGAGAGAGCAAACAGGCAAGAGAAAGAAATAAAAGGTATCCAAATTGGAAAGAAAGAAGTAAAACTATCTCTGTTTGCAAATGATATGATCTTAAATGTAGAACACCCTAAAGAATCCACACACACACAAAAAACTGTTAGAGCTAATAAATAATTTTAGTAAAATAACAGGATACAAAATAAAGACACAAAAATCAGTTGTATTTCTATACACCAGTTACAACAAATATAAAAAGGAAATTAAGAAAACAATTCCAAATAAGTCATGGGGATGTAATGTAGAGCATGGTAACTATAGTTAGTAATACTGTATTGCATATTGGCAAGTTGCTGAGAGAATTAATCTTAAAAGTCCAAATCACAATAGCATCAAAACGGATAAAATACTTCAGAATAAATTTAACCAAGGAGGTGTAAGACTTGTATACTGAAACTGTAAGACATGGCTGTATGAAATTAAAGACCTAAATAAATGGAAAGATATGCTGTGTAATGGACTGGAAGACAATACTGTTAAGATGTCAGTCCTACTCAGAATGATCTACAGATTCAATGCAATCTCTAGCAAATTCTCTTTTTTTTTTTTCAGAAATAGAAAAAGGCAAGATTATTTTATCTATTCTAAGTTTCCTGATATGATCACACTTAAGAACTACTTTCTAAATCACATAAAGAATCAGTAAAAAACAAATGTTACTTAAAAATGAATTTATGGGAAACAGTATGGTGGTTTCTCAAAAAATTAAACACAGAATTAGCATATGATCAGCAAGTCCTGGGTATATACCACAAGAACTGAAAACAGGGACTCAAACAGATATATGTACACCCATGTTCACAGCAGCATTATTCACCACAGCCAAAAATTGAAGCAGCCCAAGTGTCCACCCAAAGATAAATGGATAAACAAATGTGGCGTATATAAACAGTGGAATATTACTCAGCTAAAAAGGAATGAAGTTCTGATACATACTACAACATGGATGAACCTTGAAAGCTATGTGAAATAAGCCAGACACAAAAGGAAAAATATTGTATGATTCCACTTATATGAGTTACCTAGAGTAGTTAAATTCGTAGAAACAGAAAGTAGAATAGAGTTTACTAGGGGCTGGGAGAATGGGAGAATGCGGAGCTATTGCTTAATGAGTGCAAAGTTTCTGTGTGGGGTGACGAAAAAGTTTTGGAAATAAATAGTGCTAACAGTTGCACAATATTGCGGTTGTAATTAGTGCCACTGAGTGGTACACTAAAAAATGGTCAAGCAGCAACAACAAAAATAGACTACTATTTTTTCCAAGATTTGTGAGCTACTTCAACATCAAATTCCATTTCTTGTTTTTTTTTTTTTCCTCCCCTTAACATGTAGCAGTCATTTTCTGTATTTAAATTCAAAGGAATTTAACTGATACACGGCCACCACTTTCCCATTCTTTGCTGATTAGGGATCCTGAGTGGTCATTATGTCAGTTCAACCACAGTGGATGGGAAGAATCCATGGGAACTGTGTGTGGCTTCTTGGAAAAAGGTGGGAGGAAAATGAGTGACACTTCTGGCCTTTAGGTTTATGAAATTTCATTTAAAAAGAATCTGCATTTGGAATTGTCAGCTTTATGAATTAGGTTGAAAGAGATGCAAGAAGGACCTCTGGCAGAAAGAAGAGCACCTTACAGGAAACTTTAAACAAAGACACAAACAGCACTTTTTTTTTCAGTACGCGGGCTTCTCACTGTTGTGGCCTCTCCCATTGCGGAGTGCAGGCTCCGGACGCGCAGGCTCCGAACGGGCGGGCTCAGCGGCCATGGCTCACGAGCCCAGCCGCTCCGCTGTATGTAGGATCCTCCCGGACCGGGGCACGAACCCGCGTCCCCCGCATCGGCAGGTGGACTCTCAACCACTGCGCCACCAGGGAAGCCCTACAAATAGCACTTTTTCTACAGAGTTGGCAGAGGGTAGACTAGAGGTTATCAGTATGTGAGGGAGGAGAGGGGCCTATCAGAGACAAAGGCTGTGCTCTTTCAGTGAAAGGGAAATATGAAAAAACTTTTATTCAGATATAGCAGTCTTGGAAAGCAGGCGTTCTATCACATGTTACTATTTCAGGGACACCAGGGATGTTTGGGACCCCAAAAGATTTAACTAACGAGTGGTCAAATAGTAATCCCAGAAGTAGCTGAGTCTTCCCCAGAAAAACCCAAAGTTCAGGAAATCATTGAAAAGTATCCTCTGAAAGCAACAAACAAAGAACAGGGTTGGTACTCGGGTAAGGTGAGTGAGATACTTAGCATGCACAATTAAAAAGGTGCTCACTCTTAGGGTCCTACAAGTGTAGGGTGTGTATAAAATAGAACTATTTTCTATGATTCAATCGTAATTTCTGACCTCAAGTCCCCATCCTTGCCAATTTAAGGCAAACAATTCAATTCAATTATACCTCAACTCATGTTTAAAATACAGGGTGTTTAGGTTTGTTCCTACTTGGTCCTTTCTTCCCTTTGGAGTTTAAACTCCTGTGAGAGGGAGTGGGAGGGTGGAGAGATTGTCAGTTTCTCAATCTCTACCTGTCTAGTCCTCTGCCAGCTGTTTTTATCTACTTTCTTAATATTTTTTGCTTATGATATAGAAATAGATTTTGAGCTTACAAAGAAAAATTTATTGGAATTTCTTGATCGTCCAGTGGTTAGGGCTCTGCACTTCCACTGTGGGGGCACGGGTTTGATCCCTGGTCGGGGAACTAAGATCCTGCATGCTGGGCCACGCAGCCAAAAACAAAACAAAACAAAAAAAAAAAAAACAAAAATTTATTGACTTTTGTTCCTGACATTGCACAGTGATGTCTCCACCCTCCACCCCCGTTTTCCCAAAGCTGTGGGAAATTCAGAACTAATTGTAGGTTGTGGAAAAATCTCTTCTGGAAGAAGAAGAAAAAAAAAAAAAACATCTGGAGGATAAGGAAATATACAGTAACATCTGAAATTTTATAGCCCATCACTCACACAATGACATATGTTACAAGTAGCATGCTTAGATGTGTACGAAGCTGCGCTTAGGATGTATATGAAGCTAAGGGAAACCACAAGTGTTGAGATCCATGAAACAGAAGCCAGACAGCACCACACACCACAAATGGTCATGTGTGAGACTGGGTTGGATGCTGGGCTGACAGTGGAAGGCTAGTTCCTTGACTGCTCTACCAAGGGGGTGCTGGGTTAAGAGGAATTTTTCAGACCTCAAACTCAAGGAATCATATCTCCCTCTTAGAAGATCCCCACAAGGCAGGAGTTAGAATAATATATTATGAAAATAATTCTATGTTCCTGTAATAGTTTCCTAGGTCTACTGTAGCAAATTACCACAAACTGAATATCTTTAAATGAGAGAAATTTATGCTCTCAAAGTTCTGGAGGCAAGAAGTTCAACGTCAGGGTGTCGACAGGGCCATGGTCTCTGTGAAGGCTCTAGGAGGATTCTTCCCTGCCTCTTCCTAGCTTATGGTGGTGGCTGGCAATCCTTGGTGTTCCTTGGTTTGTAGATGCACAACTTCAATCTCAACCTCCGTTGTTATACGGTGTTCTCCTGTCTGTGTCTCTGTCCAACTTTCCTCTTCTTATGATAACAGTCATGGATTAGAGCCCACTGTAATCCAGTATGGTCTCATTTTGACTTGATTGATTACATCTACAAAGACCTTGGTTCCAAATAAGGTCACATTCTGAAGTACTGGGAGATAGAACTTCAACATATCTTTTGGAGGGACGCAATTCAACCTTAGTAGTGCCTGAAAGCAGAGAAAAAATATAGGTGGTTCAGTGCTAACATTTTTTAAAAACTAGCTTTATTAAGGTATAATTTATATACTATAAAATGCACCCATATTAAATACACAGTTCTGTGTGTTTAAACAAATGTATACACCCATGTAACCACTACCACAACCACCACAAAAAAGTTCCCTTATCTTTTCGTGCAGTAAATCCCCCTATCTACAGCTCCAGGAACCCACTGATCTGTTTTCTGTCACTATACCTTGTTTTTTTTTTTTTTTGGCTACATCAGGTCTTAGTTCTGGAGTGAGGAATCTTTTGTTGTGGTGCACGGGGTTCTCACTATTTGTGGCATGAGGGTTTTCTTTTCTCTAGTTGTGGCGCGCGGGCTCTGTAGTTTACAGCACCCAGGCTCTCTAGTTGAGACGCAGGTTCTCTAGTTGAGGCATGTGAGCTCAGTAGTTGTGGCACACGGGCTTAGTTGCCCTGTGGCATGTGGGATCTTAGTTCGCTGACCAGGGATCGAACCCCCATCCCCTGCATTGGAAGGTGGATTCTTTACCACTGGATCACCAGGGAAGTCCCTGTCACTATATTTTATATTTGCCTTTCCTATAGTTACATATAAATGCAAACATACAGTATGTAGCTTTTTGTAAGTGCTTTTTTTTTCTGGCTGTGCTGAGTATTCGTTGCTGCGCGTGGGCTTTCTCTAGTTGCGGCCAGTGGGGGCTACTCTTCCTTGCGGTGCGCAGGCTTCTCATAGCGGTGGCTTCTCTTGTTGCGGAGCATGGGCTCTAGGTGCGCGGGCTTCAGTAGTTGTGGCTCATAGGCTCTAGAGTGCAGGCTCAGTAGTTGTGGCGCATGGGCTTAGTTGTTCCGCGGCATGTGGAATCTTCCCGGACCAGAGCTTGAACCCATGTCCCCTGCACTGGCAGGCGGATTCTTAACCACTGTGCCACCCAGGAAGCCCTGTAACTGTCTTGTAATAATAACATAATAATCTTGAGATTCATTCACGTGGTCGCTTGTATCAATAGTTTGTCGCATTTAATTTCTGGATTTAATTTCATTGTAGGCATATACCACAATTTGTTTATTCATTTGGACATCTGGGTTATTTCCAGCCAGTCCAGGAATGCACACAATGGAACCACAGAACCAGGAACCACAGCTGTAAGGAACTGTGGAGCTGAAGCAGCATCAGCATACACAATAGCAAACGGCGGCAGAAGCCATGGATGAAATGTGGGGAACACAAAACCGTAAACTTTGGGACTTCTCTGGTGGTCCAGTGGTTAAGACTCCGAGCTCCCAATGCAGGGGGCCCAGGTTTGATCCCTGGTCAGGGAACTAGATCCCGCATGCCACAACTAAGACCTGGTGCAGCCAAATAAATATTAAACAAAACAAAACAAAACTGTAAACTTTGCTTGGAGATATGCCTTTTATAAATACATGGAATCATATCCCTAAAGGAAAATGGAGGCCACACCCTAAGACTCTCTTTGGCACGGTGCCAGGAATACAGGAACCAAAGATGAAAGGGAAATTCATAGGTTTTAAATATGAGATAAACACAAAGGAAGCAGAAAGAAGATGTAGTAAACCGTCTGTTGCTATTTTTGGCTAACGTTAATCCTCCTTCTTTAGGGGTATCCCTCACTTTGTAGAGTCTTGTGATTGGCTCACAGAATCAAAGCTATACTGGAGAATCAGGCTCAGAAAACCAACAGAGGCCAAGACCACTCAGGCCTAAGAAGCAGGAGTCACCACAGCTGTCTTTTATTAAGAAGTGTTTACTGACCCTGACATGGCAAGTCACTGCCACTGTAGCCCCTCCTGTGAGTGAATTCTGACCATCGTTTTTTCATCACTGACTCAAGACTCAAATTCCTGGGTAGGAACATTTGTTTGGTCTTGTGTTCTGACTGCTGGGAAGGGGAAGAGGGTAGGAAGAATTTGCCTCTTTGGTTTCTGTAGTGGGAGGTGAGCTACTTTCTTTCACTATGGAAGATGTTGGATGATGGATAGAAAAAAAAAACAGCCCACTGGTCTGGGTCTTTGGAATAACCATTACAAGTTTTCTTCTTTTTTTTGCAGGGAGACAAGTAATTCAGATGCTGTTGTCTAGGAAGTGGAAGTTTATATGCGAGGGCTATATATATATATGTGTGTGTGTGTGTGTGTGTATACACACACACACACACCTATATATGTGTTTTGGTCGCACCACGTGGCATGCGGGATCTTAGTTCCCAGACCAGGGATAAACCCTCGCCCCCTGCAGTGGAAGCGCGTAGTGTTAACGACACTGGACTGCCAGGGAAGTCCCAGTGTCATGACTTCTTACTTTGGATCTTCTGCCAAGAAGAGAAGATATATTATGTTGAAATATTTTCATGTGTTCTTCTAGAACTCAGGAAAAGTACAGAATTGGGTTGGGACATTCTGCGAGGGGCTGGAAGAACTGCAGTGGGTCTAGTGAAAGATGGATAGAGTTGCAGTTGTCAAAGAAAGAACTCTGACAATAAGCTGGCACCTGAATGAGACTTCTCCAGCTAGAGCCTTGAATAAGGAGAAGTGGTAAAGGGGAAATTTGGGGATGTTAATGCTTCTTTGGGTGTAAAAAAGGAGAGATTCATTGGGGAACATGAATTTCTCTTAAATATAAGGGCAAAACATCATTCTGTTACAGTCCAAATGTTACCGTTTTAAAAAATAGCTGGCCTGGTATTATTTGGGTGGTGTCATCCAATAAACTAAATTTGAAAATATAACTGAGCAGGAAATAAGGTGTGACATCTCACGTAGTATATAATGTGGCTTTTGGACTAAAAAGTGAATGTTCTGCCTTAATCCATTTCAAAGTCTTCAGAGGCCAGGATCAAAGAAGCATTCATAAAGGCCTTGAGGAGTTAGACTGCTTGTCTTATTTGCTCCAGACCAGTGTCTGGGAGGCTGGCCCAGGATGTGTGGACAGAATTTGTCTAATACCTTGATCTCCTCCCCTAGAACATCCCAAGGGGTACACTGTGTTCCAGGAAAAACTAGTACAAAATAGTCAACACAAGACAAGTTCTGAAAAACTTGCCTACTGGACTTCAAGTCTGACAAGATACTAGAAAACACTAAAAACAAAACAGAACACATGAAAATTTAAACTGCTTCTTCTAAGGCCAAAAATCTCCATAAATGAAAACAAACTCCAAATGACAAACCAGGAAAAATATTTTCCACCACTTGATAAAAGGTTAGTATTCTTAACACATATATTAGTAAGTAAACCATTCTCTACGGGAAAAAGGAGGAGAAAAACATAAAAAAGCTGCTCATAAAAAATAATAAACAGGGACTTCCCTAGCAGTCCAGTGGTTAGGACTCCAGCTTCCACTGCAGGGGGTATAGATTCCATCCCTGGTCCGGGAACTAAGATCCCACATGCTGCGCAGCGTGGCCAAAAAAACAAAAAACCACCAAAAAACAACAACAAAAATTGTTAATAACGTGAAAAAGTTTTCAACTTCACCAATAATTTTAAAGGAGTAAAAGTGGCTTTTCAGCGACCGTGAAGCTGGGGAGACCCCGGCCTGGAGGAGGATGTCGCATCTCATTGTCCTCCCAGCCCTTCGACTCTCCCTGGAAGCCCCTCAATAAAATGGCTTGGTCTCTCCCCACCCCCCACATAAATAAATAAACAAAGAAATAAATAAATAAGCAAGTAAGTAAATAAATAAGTGTACAAATGAATGCAGCAATGAAGAAATGTTTTTACCTACTAGAGAGGCAGCAATTAAAAGACCAATACTACCCAGTGAATTTCCAGGTTATGGAAATTAAGCAATCATGTCCTGTTGTTGCAAATGCAAACTGGTACAGCTTTTTTGCAGGGTTATAAAACAATGCCCATCAACCTTTACAAAGTCTATTCCTTTCTTTTTGGCTGTGCCTTGGAGCTCCCCGAGCTGGGAAAGCGTGAAGTCCTAACCACTGGACCACCAGGGAATTCCCGTGCATTCCTTTTAAAGCATCATTCTTCTACTAGGAATGTATCTTACAGATATATTTATACAAATGGAAAAAGATATATTACAAGGTTGTTCATTACAACATTATAATAGGAATAAAAACCTAAGTTCAATGTGAATGTCCAATTAATAGAAAAAAATCAGTGAATTAGTAAACATTTATCCAGTGGAAGATGCTGGAGCCATTCAAAACAATAAGATCAATATATTTTTACTGCATCAGTGTTCAGCTCAATAAATTATTACAAAGCAATCACACCCATTAACAGCTCAGATGCTCCCTCATGCACCCTCCTAGTCACAAGCAACTTCTCTTGAGGTGACTACATCCTGATTTCTACCACTATACACTAGTTTTGCCAGTTTTGAACTTTATATGAATGTAATCATAGAGTATATTTTCTTTTGTGTCTGGCTTCTTTGGTTATTATTATGAGATAGATTCACATTGAATGCTGCTATAGTTTGTTAACTTCTGTTGCTATCTGGTATTTTTATTAAATATACCAAAATTTATCTGTTCTACAACTTAGTTGTCTCTAGTTTTGAGTTATTATGAATAATGTTCTATGAAAGTTTCTTTTATATATTTTCTACATATGCCTACATTTCTGTTGGATATACACCTAGGAGTAAAACTACTGTGTGTCTTTGTGTATATTATTTTAGTAGTTGCTGCCAAATAGTTTTACAAAATGGTTGTGCCACTTTATGTTCCCACCATCAATGTATGAGAGCTTCAGCTGCTTATATAAAAAATTCGGAAGTATATTTTTTAAGCTTAACAACAGCTACATCTGGGGAGTGGGATTAGGGAAGAATGGAGGGTTGTATAGTTTATACATTTAAGTACTTGTGGGTTTTTTTAATAACAGCGTTATTTCTTTTTAAAAAACTAATAATATTTTTCTTCTTTTCCATATTCCATTGATTTTGTAATTTAAAAAAGTAAAGTAAAATATAAGGACAGAGATCTGGTCCAAAGAAATGGAAAAGACAATTAGGCTAGTAAGAGTTCAGTGAGTAGCCATCAAATTTAACTTTGAGCTGCCTGACAGTCCAGGCAGGATATACTCTGAGTAATTCAAGGTAAGTAGGTGTTCTCAATACTGATAAGATGTGACAAGAGCATGGGGAGCATGATCCATCATGTGTCGCCCGATTAGGCAGTGGCCAGTTTTTTGGCATAGTTGAAGACCAGATTTCAAGAAATAGGGGAGTGGGGTAGGAGGTAGGATAGGAATAGTGAAAGGTGGAAATGTGGGTTTGGGTTAGATTGTGAAGGGCTTTAAAAGCCAAATCAGGAAGTGTAGACTTTATGATTTGGGCAATGATGAATCATCAGAGGTCTTTAATCAGGGAAGTAAAACCACATATATACATTTTTAAAAAATATTAGTTGTAGCATGCGGGATCATTCGTTGTGGCCCATGGGCTCTCTAGTTGTGGTGCGTGGGCTCACAGCATGTGGGATCTTAGTTCTCCAACCAGGGCTCACAGCATGTGGGATCTTAGTTCTCCAACCAGGGATCGAACCCGCATCCCCTGCACTGCAAGGCAGATTCTTAACCGCTGGACCACCAGGGAAGTACCCTAAAACCATGTATTTATACTTTAGAAATATACCCTGGTATCAGTAACCACGTTAACAGTTAGTCAACACCTCACCTTTCTAGTTACTTTCCTGAAGAAATACAGCTTAATACAACCAATGGCACAGGGATCAGGTCTCTGTGGATGGGGAACATCCATACAGTGGACCAACAGACAAACAGGAAAGCAGAGATGAGCCCTTCCAATCTTCCGTCAAGTATTTTTCAAACCAAGAGAAAAAGACTTAGGTTCTCTTCCTCAACGAAAGAATCCTTCAGGACTGCCTCTCAGTAAGCCCTTCTTCATAATGAATCAAATAGAATATCTCCTTCATCTGTTACAGGGAGGAGTAATTCTACTTTGGAGGGATTTCAAAGGGGCTTCACTTTTTGGGTGGGTTAGGGATTTGAGTTTTAGCTCCTGCTGTTGGAAACCAGACTCATCATGACCAGTGGAAATTGGGGAGGATAGATTTTTGGAACTTTCATTTATAAGAGGAAGGGAATTTCATTTTTCAACTTTTATTTCTCTGCAGGAAAGCCTGAGTGTGTGGGTCACAAGGTCTGGATTCAGGCTGGGAATAAAAGTCTTTATTTCAGTCTCAGACCTAAGCTAAATTACAGCTTAGCATTGGAGCACTGGGCTGTTGTCCATATTCATGGAATTGTACTTCAATTCTAATTTGACCAATTTTTGGGGGGAGGTGTATGTTCTTCATTAATCAGAATTGGAGTTGTAGCTGGGGAAAGGAGCATTCAAAGTCTCCAACAACACTATTTAGTGTACATTGAAGGTGTACATTGGCATGAGGTTTATTGAAGGAAATTTGGCAGTATTTATCAAGCTTTTATATGCACATACCCTTTGACGCAGCAATTTCGTTTCTAGGAATTTATCTTAAAGATAACACACAGGTAGGCAGAGATGTAAGGAATGTTTGTTGTAATATTATTAATAATATTAAAAACTGGAAATAATTTAAATGTCCAAGGAAAAGACAGGTTAAATTATGGTATATCCATTTTACACTATTACAATTCTTCTGATTGCAAGCAAAAGAAAAAGGTTCTGGGTGGTTTTGGGGGGAAATGAGAATATACTAAAAATATACTATATTTCATGAAAAAGAAGGAAAAGTTGAAGCATAAATACTCAGGAATGAATGTAATCAGGGCAGTTTCAGAAATGGGGGAGTTGTCCTATTTACTTCAGATAATTCTGAAGTATCTGTGTGTGCATATGTGTAATGAGAAGGACTCATAATGTTTATAATTTTAAAATCTTTAAGAAAGACTTGGTTTTAGGTTTTGTTTACACAAAAGCTGGCATAAATAATGTATTCTTAGGGCAGTAGTTTAGATTCATTAGGCCTAGTTTTAGTGTTTGTGCAGACCTCAAGTAACTCTTTCAAAATTCTTCTAGACATAGTAGATTGTTATTATTATTTTTTAATTATTTATTATTTATTTTTGGTTGCATTGGGTCTTTGTTGCTGTGCGTGGGCTTTCTCTAGTTGTGGTGAGCAGGGGCTACTCTTTGCTGCGGTGCATGGGCCTCTCATTGCAGTGGCTTCTCTTGTTGTGGAGCACGGGCTCTAGGTGCATGGGCTTCAGTAGTTGTGGCACACGGGCTCAGCAGTTGTGGCTCGCAGACTCTAGAGCGCAGGCTCAGTAGTTGTGGTGCACGGGCCTAGTTGCTCTGCGGCATGTGGGATCTTCCTGGGCCAGGGCTTGAACCTGTGTCCACTGCATTGGCAGGCGGGTTCTTAACCACTGTGCCACCAGGGAAGCCCCCATAGTAGATTAGTTATTTACTACTGCATAGCAAATTATTTCAAAATTTGATGGTTTAAAATAGCAAATATTTATTATTTCAGTTTGTGTTGGTCAAGCATTCAGAAGGCGCCTTGCTAGGTGGTTCTGACTTAGGGTCTGTATTGAGATTGCAATTCAGATGTCAACTGGGGCTGCAGTCATTTTAAGATTTGCTGTGGGGCTTCCCTGGTGGCGCAGTGGTTAAGAGTCCACCTGCCAATGCAGGCGACGCGGGTTCGAGCCCTGGCCCGGGAGGATCCCACATGCTGCGGAGGAACTAAGCCCGTGCGCCACAACTACTGAGCCTGCGCTGTAGAGCCCACAAGCCACAACTACTGAAGACCTCGTGCCCAGAGCCTATGCTCTGCAACAAGAGAAGCCACGACAATGAGAAGCCCGCGCACCGCAAGGAAGAGTAGCCCCCGCTCGCCATAACTAGAGAAAGCCTGTGCACAGCAAGGAAGACCCAACGCAGCCAAAAATAAATAAATTAATTAATTTAAAAAAAAAAAAAGATTTGCTGGGGCTGGAGAATCCACTGCCAAGATGGTTCACTCACGTGGCTGTTAGCAGGAGGCTTCAGTTTCTTGCTGGCTGTTGGCTGAGGGCCTCAGTTCCTCACTACATGGACCTCTCTATAGGGCTGCTTGAGTGTCTTCACAACATAGTAGCTGCCCTCCCACGAACCTTCCAGGGAGTGATGTAAGAGAGAGCAAGGCAAAAGCCATAATGTCTTATTATACCCTAGTCTCAGAATGAACATACCATTACTACTACAGTAGTCTACTGGTCACACAGACCAACCCTGATCCAGTGTGAGAGGGGATTATACAAGGGAGTTGTTTAAGAAGACGTACTGTTTTCCTTTACTCTCACAGTCTAATTCTGGTCACCAAATATGTGGGGATTTTCCCACGCTGACCAGTATTCCAACACCAGCTGGTTGTCCTTTAATTCAATTCAGTTCTGACACTATCTATCTAGAGCTGGTGTCAGCTTATGATGCCATAAGTTAGGGGCTTGGTCCCATACGACTGTCCTCACTTCAGATGTCAGTCACAAGTACCAGGTTGTCACCTGTATTTCTGATGACTGACAAGTTATAAATTAGGGTTCCCACAACCCCATCCTCAGGTTTGATAATTTGCTAGAATAGCTCACAGAACTCAGGGAAACACTTATGTTTGCCATTTTATTATGTAATAAAGGATATGATGAATGATACAGACGAACAGCTAGATGAAGAGATACATAGGGGGAGGTCTGGAAGCGTCCTAGACACTTCTGTCCCTGTGGAGTTGGGATGTGCCACCCTCCCAGCATGTGGATGTGTTCACCAACCCAGAAGCTCCTTGAACCCTATATATACTTCAGGGATTTTTACAGAGGCTTCATCATATAGGCATGATTGATTATTAACTCCGTCTCCAGCCCATCTCCTCTCCTCAGGTAGGAGGTGAGGCTGAAAGCTCCAAGCTTCTAATCATAGCTTAGTCTGTATGGTGACCAGCCCCTATCTGAAGCTATCCAGGAGCTGACCAAGAGTCATGTCATTAGAGCAAAAGATGTTCCTATCATCCAAGAAATTCCAAAGGATTGAGGAACTCTGTGTCAAGAATCAGGGTCAAAGGCCAAATGCCAAAACCAAAATGGGTAATTCCCTGGCGGTCCAGTGGTTAGGACTCAGTTCTTTCACTGCCCAGGGCCCAGATTCAATCGCTGGTCAGAGAGCTAAGATCCCGCAAGCCGCGCGGACAAAAAAAAAGGAAAAAAAAAAGATATTCCTAGCTCCTCTATCACTTAGAAAATTACAAAGGTTTTCATTGCACTGGCCAAAGGTCTAGGGATGAAAACCAAACTATATACTTAGATTTTATCACAATATCAGAGGAGTCACTACCAGGTGTCAGAGGTCACTGAAGGCCAGCTTGGAGGCTTCTGGGGAGCAGAAATACATGGTTTGGGGCCAGTGCAGGAAAGGAAGCTTCTCTCTGTATATGCTTTATGTATGTATGTATTTATTTATTTTTGGCTGCGCTGGGTCTTCGTTGTGGCACACAGGCTTCTCTAGTTGAGGCGTGAAGGATCTAGAGCGGGCAGGGCTCAGTAGTTGTGGTGCATGTGCTTAGTTGCGATATGTGGGATCTTAGTTCCCTGACCACGGATCGAATGCAGGCCCCCTGCATTGGGAGTGCAGAGTCTTAACCTCTGGACCACCAGGAAAGTCCCCATATGCTTTTGTATTTTAAAAATTTTGACCCATGTTGAATGTAATACCTATTTAATAGAGTAAAGGAAAATAATTCTCCCACCAGTTCCCTGTTATTTAGACTGGTCGTTCTCAAATTTAGCATGTATCAGAATCACCTGAAAGGCTTGTTAAAACACAGATTGCAGGACTGCACCATCAGAGTTTCTGATTCAGTAGGTCTGGGGCAGGGATTGAGAATTTTTATTTCTAACAGGTTTTAGCGTGATGGTGATGTTGCTGGTCCAGGGACCACACTTTGAAAACCATAGATTTAGATCCTCTTGGTCCAATATGATAGCCACTAGCCACGTATGATTATTAAGCACTTCAAAGGTGTCTAGTCCAAATTGAGATGTTCTGTGTAACATACACACTGGATTTTAAAGACTTAGTAAAATAAAGAATATAAAATATCTCCTTCGTAATTTTTAAAATTGATTCTATGTTGAAATTATTTTATATATATATGTATATGGGGTTAAAGAAAATATATTAAAAATAATTTCACCTGTTTCTTTTTACTTTTAAAAATTTTTATTGAAATATAATATAGTTGATTTACAATGTGTTAGTTCCAGGTGTACAGCAAAGTGGTATATCTATATCTATACACACATATACATATATGAATATATTCTTTTATATATATATTCTTTTTTAGATTCTTTTCCATTATAAATTATTACAGGATATTGAGTATAGTTCCCTGTGCTATAGAGTAGGTCCTTCCTTGTTGGTTTGTTTCTTTTTACTTGTTGGTTTGTTCCTTCTTACTTGTTTGTTGGTTTGTTCCTCTTTACTTGTTGGTTACTGGAAAATTTCACATTAACATATATGGCTGGTACTATGTTTCTATTGTACATTGCTGATTAGATCATTCTTCTCTCCTGTTCAGTGCTTACTATTTCTGTGTCCTTCAATACCAGGAGTATGCTAAGAGATAAACTGGTAAACTAAATTGTTAATAAGTGATGATGACTTAGTAAATTCACTCCCAGCTAAACTATTTTTATTTTAACAGGAGATTCTAATGGTCACATAAAAAAGAGTAACTAATAGGAGGATTTTTCTGACATCTTGACAGCCAGGTGAAAAAGGTACCTTTGGTCAGGCAGGCCTTTTCAACCCTTCCCAGCTTCCACTAAACTCCAAGCACTTATACATGGCCTCAGTATATTGCAGGAGAGGGCCTGAAGGGCAAAGAAGAATTCACAACTTTTTCTCAGGCTTGAAAGAAGTTTTTTCTTGTAATTGCAGGCATATTAAAAATGAAAAGCTAAATTAATGTGAACTACACAACAGTTCTTTTAAAGGCTTTTCAGTTATTACTTCATGAATGTCATGTTCTTTTCTTTAAGTGGGTCAAAAGAATTCACTGAATTCATTCAGTAGTAAACATTTTCACATTTTAACTTAATCATTTTTTAGTTACTGTATCAAGGAGAAAAATTAGCTTTTAATTTCCATATAAGAATTCCAACAAATTTAGTCATATGAGTTAATTATTAATATAGTACCCTTAATAGAATTATGTAAAATATTTTGTAATTAGTTTTCTCAAAGTTATACATTCATTTAATTTGAGTCAAGCTGTTCTATTATAGTTTTATTATGTCAGACAGCAGTCCTCCTTTCTATTTTCTGTTCTCAGATTGTTGTAGATTGGAAATAGATTTTTCCCTCAAGGTCATTCACCAAGTCTATACACTAATTAAAAGGTTTGCAACAACAGTGCTCCTATTGGGAAGTCTTATGCCTTTGTTATCTGTCCACCCTTTAATGAAATATTTTCCCAAGTGGCAACCAAATTTTACTTCTCAAGTGATTTTTTGGGAATTTACCTCCCTATCTCTAAAATAACATGCATTGCTGCTTCTTATTTTTCAAATTCAGGCATCATCTATTGTCTTCCTTTCATGAAAGATGAGGATTTAACTCTTTTGCCATCCCCTACCATGTCACATATGCACCCTTCCCATTTCCTTATCCTTCTTGTACATTTAATTTATAATTTCAATAGATCAACGTATAGCGTTTATTTTATTATGGCTATGTAAATACTAGTCTTATCAAATTTAGTATTATACTATGAGTCCTTTTCGTTTCTTTCACATTTTGTCTTTTGTAGGGTTATCTTGTTTTTTAGATTATTTAGCTTTCTACTTATTTATTATTAATTTAACCCCAAACTTCCTCTGGCTATATAAATCTCCCGAAACATTTAAAAACAGTAGCATTCTAGCAGTAATATTCTTTCGATTTAATCTTATTTTAGACATCTTTTCCAGAGTCTTCTTATCGGCTCTAGTCTATACTGGTTCCTCTTCAGGCCTGTGCCACTGTCTTGATGATAGCTGCCTTTGCTATCATCCTAGAGTTTTACTTTTTAGCTCTGTTTTGGTTGGACCCTCAATATTGTGTCATATTTTTTCCTCCTTCTTGGTTATTCCTTCGTTTTGGCGGAGTCCATTCCTTAGTTGTTTTTGAGAGTAGGTAAATGAGGAGCAGTTGTTTTTTGAGATGTTCTATGTCTGAAAATATTTTTACCTTACTTTCACACTTAATTCATAATTTGGCTGAGCAGGGAATTCTAGGTTGGAAATAATTTTCTCTCAAAGGAATTTCCTGAGACCATACATTAATAAATATTTTCACAGTAGTGTTGCTATTGACAAGTTTGATGTCACTTTGATTTTTGTTGTTGTTGTTGTTGGTTTTGGTTTTGGTTTTTTTTAACATCTTTATTGGAGTATAATTGCTTCTTTGATTGTTTTTTAAAATCTTGCTGGAAGGATTTATTCTTTGTCCTTGGTGTTCTGAAATTTCATAGTGATGAACCTTAGAAGATGTTCATTTTTCATCCATTTTGCCAGGCACTTGGTAGGCCCTTTCTGTCTGGAAACTCATATCCTGTGGTTTGGGAAAATAATTCTAAATTATGTCTGGATTATTTTCTCCCCTCTATTCTTTTTTCTTTCCTTTTTTTTCACCTCTTAATATTTGAAAATGTCATCCATTTCAGCCTGATCCCCTATATTTTTCTCTTCTATTCCCTATCAGTTTTTTTTTTCAACTTTCTGGGAGCTTTCCTCAAATTTAACTTCCAAAACTGCTATTGAGATTTTAACTTCTGTGATCATGTGTTTAATTTCCAAGAGCTCTTATTGCTCTCTAAAATTTAGAATTTAAGTCCCTTTTAAAATTGTACCTTATTCTTGTTTAACAGATAAAATATCTCTGAAGATATGAGACATAGTTTTTGTGTTTTCTTCTCGCTCAACATACAGGTTTCCTCCAAGTGGCTTTTTCTGTTTGCTTTGGTTACTGTGTTTTCTATTAGATGCATGGCTGTGTGCTCATATTTAATTGAGCTGCCGCTAGGCTTTGTCTGCAGGTGGGGCTTATTCACTGTGGGCCTTTACTACTGGGTTGGCGAAAAACTTCCTTCAGTTTTTAAGTAAAAATAAAAGACACATTCTTCATTTTCACCAAGAGCTTTATTGAACAACATATTCACCATTTTGTGGACTTCCCCAGTGGTCCAGTGGTTAAGACTCTGCCCTTCCACTGCAGGGGGCACGGGTTCAATCCCTGGTCCGGGAAGTTCCACATGCATGCTGCATGGTGTTGTCAAAAAAACCAAAACAAACAAAAACATATTTACCGTTTTGTGCTACTACCTTCTGCCATTGTTCAGGCAACTTCATAATTCCATCTACCCAAAACATTTTATCTTTTTGGGCAAAGAACTGTTCCAGGTGCATTTTACAGCCTTCCAGGGAACTGAAATTTTTTCCATTAAGAGAATTTTGTAAAGACCAAAATAAATGGAAATCCAAAGGTGCAATGTCTGGTGAATAAGGCGGATGAATCTCAGCCAAGCTGTAACAATTTTTTCCTGGTCATCAAAGAAACATGCGGCGTTGCATTATCCTGATGGAAGATTATGCATTTTCTGTTGACTAGTTCTGGACGCTTTTCGTTGAGTGCTGCTTTCAGTTGGTCTAACTGGGAGCAGTACTTGTTGGAATTAATTGTTTAGTTTTCCAGAAGGCGCTCATAATAGAGGACTCGCTTCCAATCCCACCGTATACACAACATCACCTTCTTTGGATGAAGACCGGACTTTGATGTGGTTGGTGGCGGTTCATCTCGCTCGCCCCACGATCTCTTCTGTTCCACGTTATTGTACAGTATCCACATTTCATCACCCGTCACAATTTGTTTTAAAAGCGGAACATTTTCATTACGTTTAAATAGAGAATTGCATGCAGAAATGTGGTCAAGAACCTTTTTTTTGCTTAGCGTGTGTGAAACCCAAACATCAAAGCGATTAACATAACCAATCGGTGCAAATGATTTTCAGCGCTTGATTTGGATTTTTTGAGTATGTCGGCTATCTCCTAAGTGGTATATGTTGATTGTTTTCAATTAATGTCCCAATGTGATCGCTTTCAACTTCAACTGGTCTACCTGACCGTGGAGCACCATCCAGCGAGACTTCACAAACCACTTTTGACATGTTTGATCAGTCACAGCACCTTCTTCATACACTGCACAAATCATTTTTTGTGTTTCAGTTGCATTTTTACCTTTCTTGAAATAATAAAGCATAATATGCCCAAAATGTTGTTTTTTCCTTCCATCTTCAATATTAAAATGGCTACACAAAAATTCACCAGTTTTGATTTTTTTTTTAATGCATGCTGATATGACAGCTGTCACAATACAATCTAACAGAATTGTTTCGAATGAAGTTAAACACAACTCATCGTTATAGACCTGGCCATCAGCATTCTGGAAACTGAGGCAGGAAGAAAGCTAGGAAGTAGGGGAAGCATCTTAACATTTATTATAAAAATTTTTTACTTACTAAACCTGTTTTTAGCATGAAACTCCTACCTTCAACTGAACCTGGTATCCCCCAGACCAGAGACCCTATGTTTTACCCTCTCGGAAGATTAAACTTCCATTCTCCTGCCAGGATGGAAGAAGCAGAGTGGTTTGTCAGCATGTGTGAAGGTTAGCATCTAGGAACCTAACATTTCCTAATCATATTTTCAGTCAGTCTTCCTGTTTTTAGCCACTCCTTTCTCCCCAATTCCAGAGGTACCTGGTGCCAACAATTCTTGAGTCTTTTATGAGTTCTCTGACATAAATCAGATTGATGCTCTACTTTCTCCATTGCTGGTTGAAGATTGTGCTTTCTTAGGTCTTACTAAGTCAGTTAATACCCATCCATTCCATCTACATTCCAGCAGCCAAAGTATTGTTGTTGTTGCCTCCCTTCTTGTTTTCTGTATTCCTGTTGGTTTATGCCTCTTAAAAAAAAAAAAAAAAGGCTTCCCTGGTGGCGCAGTGGTTGAGAGTCCGCCTGCCGATGCAGCGGACATGGGTTCGTGCCCCGGTCCAGGAAGATCCCACATGCCGTGGAGCGGCTGGGCCCGTGAGCCATGGCCGCTGAGCCTGCACGTCCGGAGCCTGTGCTCCGCAATGGGAGAGGCCACAACAGTGAGAGGCCCACGTACCGCGAAAGAAAGAAAGAAAGAAAGAATCCACCTTCTAATGCAGGGGACATGGGTTTGATCCCTGGTGGGGGAACTGAGATCCCACATGCCACAGGGCAACTAAGCCCGCGCACCACAACTACTGAGCTCGCGTACCTCAACTAGACAGCCAGCTTGCCACAGACTACAGCGCCCACGTGCTCTGGAGCCCGTGCACACAACTAAAGAAGAGAAAACCCGCATGCCACAACTAGGGAGAAACCTGCGTGCCGCAACGAAAAATCCTGCATGCCTCAACAAAGATCCTGCGTGCTGCAACTAAGACCCGACGCAGCAAAAAAAAACAGATAAATAATAAATAAATAAATAAAACATTTAAAAAATAGAGGGCATGCACACATTAAAAAAAACAAACAGATGTTGAATTGTCCAAGGTGGTGAACAAATCACACACATTCTACCTCCTATCTCTCCAATTTCCTGATGAAATGATTCAAGAGTTGTAAAAAGGAGAAATTTTATCATGCTTCCAGAAACTAAAGAGGAACCCCTTTCACACCTTAGCCTTCAAGTAATTCTTATGGAGCTGAGTCACATGAAAGGTTTGGAGGAGAGTAGCACCTATACAGGCAATTTTTAAAAGTCTGGGATTAACTCATTTAAGGATGAAAAAGAGGGCTTTCCCACAGATTACCTTTCTTTGGGAAAAAATATAAGCTGTTATCATCTTTATTTTTGGTTACTGAAAGATAAGCCACATCTAAATATATCCTACTCAACAACATTGCAAAATGTTGATCACAGTTGTAGCTGGATGATGTGTACATAGCAATTTATTATGCTTTTTATTTTCTACTTCTTTTCAAAAATCACATGGTAAGAGTTTTTTAATCTAAGAAAATATATATCCTACTCATTATATTCAACAGATATTCATTGAGCACCTATTATGCGTTGAGTACTGTTCTAGACACTGGAGATAGAATAGTGAACACAACAGACAAAATCGCTACCCTT
Source organism: Phocoena phocoena (assembly GCF_963924675.1). Classification (NCBI taxonomy): domain Eukaryota; kingdom Metazoa; phylum Chordata; class Mammalia; order Artiodactyla; family Phocoenidae; genus Phocoena; species Phocoena phocoena. Next base: position 27,465,996 of record NC_089237.1, on the reverse strand, counting down.
GTAGAAATTATGTTCCAGCAGGAGGAGAGGTAATAAATGGTCAACGTAATAATTACTGGTTTATGTGGTATGTTGGAAGATGGTAAGTGCTATGGGAAAAAATAAAGCAGAGGACGGAGAAGATCAGGAGCAAATTGGTTGGAGGACTAGTTACAACATTATTTAGGGTGATCAGGGAGGGCCTTATTTGAAAGGCATCATTTGAGTGAAGACTTGGAGACGTGAGAAAGTTAATAGTGAAGTTATTTGTGGGAAGAGTGTTCCAGGCAGAGAGAACATTAGAGCAAGGTGACCACTGTGTCTGGAATGGAGAGAGGAGAAAAGCAGTAGGAGATTAAGTCAGGAAGGTGAGGTGGGGTGGAGGGAACTTCAAATCATATGGAGTCTTGTTGGCCATTGTAAGGACTTTTGTTTTTACTTGGAGTGAATGAAGTGAGATCATTTTAGGAGACTATCTCAGTCATCCAGATGACAACTGATAGTGGCTTAGACTGGGGTGGTCACAATAGACGTGGTGAAAGGTATTTCACATCAGTGAAATTCCTTAAGCCTCCACCACCTCCCTTGTTTTCTTGCTCTGGGAGGGTCTTCACTTGCAGGCCTCTTCCATGCCCATGGCTTTACCCTGGGGGTAAAGCCAGCAGAATGCTGTAGGCTTGGAGTAAGAGGCCTTCCTCAGGGGAAACTCAGGTCAGTGACTGATACAAGTTCTGAGGAAGTGCAAACCATCTGTCAACAGAGATTTTTTTTCCTTAAGGAAGTACTGCAGCAAAATAAAAAATGAATCACAATAAAGAGGACAAAAAGGGGAAGCATGATTTATTAGAAACTGTGATAAGCAAAGAAATCAACAAAGCTTACAGTTAAGTATAAATAGTTTTTGATAAAATGATTTTGAAGTTTAATGCAATTCTTCAGAAGAGATCTTAAAATAAAAGAGAACAAATAAGAAAAATTAATAACAATCTTGAACTGAATCACGATAAAAGTGGAAGTGAGGTATAAAGTAGGGGAGAATGAAATCTTGTTAAAAGTATCCTGTGTAGGGTAGCAAAATTATAGATAAACTATCTTGATGCTCATAAACATATTGGCTCATATCATAATTCTTAGCAAATTATGGGCAACCACAAGTAAAAAAAAGATTTAAACAGAAATTGCAAACCCAAATGTCCACAAGGGCCAGAGAGGTAATGTACATTTTTTTTCTTGAAAAAATAGTATATTATAGTTATCTTGGGCTACCATAACAAAGTACCATAAGCTGGTTGGCTTAAACAACAGAAATTAATTTTCTCACAGTACTAGAACCTGGAAGTCTGAGATAGGGGCGGCATGGTGGGATCTTAGTTCCCCGACCAGGGATCCAACCCATGCCCCTGCATTGGAAGGCAGATTCTTAACCATTGGACCACCAGGAAGGTCTCCATATTCCAGACTTTTAAATGTTGACTCAAAATTTTTAAACACCCTATAAGACGAACACCCCAACCATATCTGTGGGTTGAATATAAAGCTATCAATTTGCAACCTCTGAGGTAAGACTTCAAACTTACTAAAGAATAAAGCAAAATACATAGACTGCATGAGGCAAAATAGTGAGAATAAAAACAAATATATGATTAATGACTATAAGAGCAAATATAGTAAATGCTTCCTATCAGAGGCATAGGTATGTTGAGAAAAGAAAAAACAACAACAAAACCCCAGCTAAAGAGGCAGCTAAAACGACATGACTAAGAAAGTTTGAAAATAACGGGAGATGTTCATTTCAAAGCATACGCTAACAAAAGGAAGGCTTTTGCGGCTAAAATGATAAGGAAATGCATTGGCCCATATAACTGGAAGGCTAAAGTTAAGGTGGGGTTTATGGTTATTTGTTTCTGTAGCTCAATAATTTTATCAAGGACCCAATTTATTTGGTCTATCTGATTTGCCACCTGCCAGATTATATTCATCCTAAAGTTGGCCTCTTTTATGACAACAGGATGGCTGCCAATTACAATATGAATATAGATTTTCATGTTTATGGGTAGTGGAAGACAGTTGCTTACCCAACTGTTTTTAAAAAAAAAGAGGAAGCCCATCCTTTTTGTCCAGTTGGGACAGTTTAGTAAATTGCCTATTCCTAAATGGATAAAGTTTACCTGGAATGCCACATTCTGATTGGCTTAGGTCTAGATTCCTAAACCAACCTGTTTTAGTTATCTATTACCATATAACATATTACCCTAAAACTTCATGGCTTAAAAGGAACAATAAACATTTAGTATCTCTCAAGGTTTCCATGGGTCAGGAGAAGCTTAGCTGAGCTGTGCTGGCTCAGGATCTCACATGAAGATTCAGCCAAGAAGTCAGGTAGAGCTGCAGTCCTCTGAAAGCTCAACTGAGGCTGGAGGATTTCTTTTCAAGGTGGCTCACTCACATGGCTGATGCCTCAGTTCCTCTCTTCAGGGTCCCTTCCATGAGGCTGCTTGAGTATCCTCACAACATGGTGGCTGGCTTCCTGATTCATTCTATGAATGACTCAAGAAGGAAAGCGCAGAGTAGAAGTTATGTCCTTGGAAGTCACATAGCACCATTTTCATCATATTCTATTTTTTAGATGTGGGTCATAGTAGAAATGAACTTCTTTTTCCCAATATGTAATTTCAACCAAAGTTGCAGAATTGTTTCCTGTTAGCCTTTCCTGGGTCATCATTACTCTGACCAAAACTAAGTCTTGTGCTAGCCCTTAGAGCTGAGGCATTGGATCGGTCTCACCTGAAACACATGGACTGAAAGTGGGGGAGAGATAGTTCCCCAAAGCAAAATCAGGGTATCATTTCCAGAAGAAGAAGGACTAGATACTGGACAAGCAAAAATAAAAGATGCCCACTGTAGTGTCTTTGTATTATTTGAAATTGTTACAGGAAGCATGCTTTACTTTTAGTAAAAAAAAATTAATTTCAATACACAAAAAGTTTAAAGATATTAATTGTGGTTATCTCTGCATAGTGGGATTACAGTAAAATTTTTCCTAGTTTTCTGTTTATTCCAAATATTCTTTCATGGGCATGTCTTACTTTTATAATCAGAAAATAGTAATAACTAGTATTTTATAAAAGATAAAATTCACCACTATAAGAATGGAAATAGAATGCAGTACTGCAAAAATAGAATGCAATACTATATTTTTTAAAAATACATTTATTTATTTTTGGCTGCATTGGGTCTTTGTTGCTGCGCGTGGGCTTTCTCTAGTTGTGGCGAATAGGGGGTACTCTTCGTTGCGGTGCGTGGACTTCTCATTGCGGTGTCTTCTCTTGTTCCGGAGCACGGGTTCTAGGTGCACGGGCTTCAGTTGTTGTGGCATGCGGGCCTCAGTAGTTGTGGCTCACGGGCTCTAGAGCGCAGGCTCAGTAGTTGTGGTGCATGGGCTTAGCTGCTCCGTGGCAAGTGGTATCTTCCCAGACCAGGATTTGAACCCGTGTCCCCTGCATTGGCAGGCAGATTCTTAACCACTGCACCACCAGGGAAGCCCAGTACTACATTTTTTTAAAAAACCTATATAGCCAAAGTCACAGACAGAGAAAAGAAAGAAGGCAAGACTATACAATGGGTGGAAAATGTAAACCATGATTGCTGGAGCAAAATCAGATATACCGGTAGTTAATATATGAATTTTTTTAAAGGTAAATTCCAGCTATATGTTATATTGACCACAAAAATGATGCGGAATTGTTGAGAATTAAGTAGAAATTAAGTATAATTAAGTAGAAATCACATAATTACAAAATTGTCTTTCTGGGAACAAAGCACGTCCCTCCTTTCATTAAAAGCCTCTTTTGTATCCCTTTATTGTTTTGTGGCTATTCTCATATAGGTCTTTCACATTTCTTATTGACTTTATCCCTTATTCTTATTCTTTATTCTATATTCTTAATCTTTTTCAGTTTTCATTGCTTTTGTAATCTTTCTTTCCATTATGTTTCTTAACTTGCTATGATTTGTATATAGGAAAATCACTGCCACTACTGTCAGGAATGTAAATTAATAGAGTACTAAATACTTTCCAAATAGTCAAATCTACAGGAAGGAAGGTAAGAGCATCAGGAGTTGTAAATAAGCAGGAAAACATAAAAGACTGCTTTCTTTCTTGTAATTCACTTGAAAGACAGTAACTGTTAAAACAAATGTAAGGAGGGGCTTATAATGGAGAAGGAAAGGATATGAACATATTCATATAAAGTATAAGAGGGTAGGTGAATTTATTTGTAAATTTTTATTTGTTATAAAATTATTTCATTGTGAGGCAGGAAGTGTCAGGTAAGTAGGATAAGTCTTAAGTAGAAAGTGGGAAATGGGAAGAGATATATTTAGTATTGACTCTAAATAGACTCTGATAAATTAAGAATACATATTATGAGCCTTAGAGGAAACACTGAAAAAGTAATAAAAAGAGCTATAGCTAAGCAGCTATATAGGAAATAAAATGAAATATTTAGAATATTAGATTATTATTCCATTTATAAGAAATTCCAAAACAGAATTAATCAATAGTACTAGAAAATCACATTGGTGGTTGCCTGGAGTGGGGCAGCTGGGGAGATTGACTGCAAATGGGGCACCAGGGAACTTCTGGCGAGATGGAAATATATACCTTGATTGGGGTGGTGGTTACATACATGTGTACATTTGTCAAAAGTCATCAACCTGTTCACTTAAGACACATAACTTTTATTGTATATAAATTATGCCTTAACGAAGTTGCTTTTTTCCAAAAATTATTATATCTTTGAAGAGTAAATCCACTTGGTGACTTCAGCTGTGGTATACATCTGTAGTTTTTGCTTGCCGGCTATCTCTGACCTCATCTTTTGGTAATATCATCTGATGTTATTTTCTTAGGTAACTATCACTTTTCTACTTGAGATAGCCTTTTTTTTTTTTTAACTGTTTTATTTATTTCTGGATCTCCACATCCAGAATGTGGTCTGGAATACAATGTATGTTCATTAAACACATTTTTTAAAAATAAGTTTATTTGTTTTCTTTGTTTGTTTTTGGCTGTGTTGGGTCTTCGTTGCTGTGCGCGGGCCTTCCCTAGTTGCAGCGAGAGGGGGCTACTCTTCGTTGTGGTGTGCGGGCTTCTTGTTGTTGTGGCTTCTCCTGTTGCAGAGCACGGGCTCTAGGCACACGGGATTCAGTAGCTGTGGCACACGGGCTCAGCTGTTGTGACTCACGGGCTCTAGAGCGCAGGCTCAGTAGTTGTGGCGCATGGGCTTAGCTGCTCCGCGGCATGTGGGATCTTCCTGGAGCAGGGATCGAACCCGTGTCCCCTGCATCGCAGGCAGATTCTTAACCACTGTGCCACCAGGGAAACCCCACATTTTTTTTTTTAATTGGGGTATAGTTGCTTTACAATGTTGTGTTAGTTTCTGCTGTACAGCAAAGTGAATCAGCTATATGTATACATATATCCCCTCCTTTTTGGATTTCCTTCCCATTTAAGTCACCATCTACTTGATATAATCTTGGTGAATAGTCATATATATTGCCTTGTCCTCCTCTGGCCGAAGTTGGACATGTGACCCAAGTTGGCCAGTATGACCTTCTATCCTTGGAATTTGAATCTTGAGTCGTGTGATCCAAGGACCAGAAATGGTTGGAGCTGTTTTATCCTGCTAGTGATCAGCTTTTCCGAGATGGTCCATGCCCATCACTGCTTTTGGATCTCAGAGCTTCTTGAGAGACAGATTTCTCTCTCTCCTCCGTGAAGGGCCCTCTCTGTTACATGGGAATTGTCAGCCCCTGTGACAGGCTGCCAGTGGCCAGCTCTGGGAGGCTGTCTCAGGATCTTGGGTATACAGAAATCATTCTGCTGTTCTGAGCAACTCTTGGGTTGCTCAAAGCCCTTCACAAATGCCGGTTATCCCCAGGTAGTCATTATACCACTCCCATATCATGCTGGGGTGCCCTGTGATGTTGTCTAAGGCCCATCTGCCTGGGCCTATTAAGCCGCATTTCCTACTACGTGTTCTTACTCCCTTTATGGATTCTAATTCTTATGAAAGTAGACCTTCTGCTTTCAACAACCCCTCGCCCCAAATCTGTTTTTCGTTCCTACTCTAGGACCCATGCAGGGCTGTGGGGGTGAGGGGTGGAGGCGGTGAAGGCACAGGGTACAGGGCACTTGCACATAATCAGTTTCCTATACTTTCCACTTTGGGCTTTCCCACTTCTCCCTTTCTCCTTTCCAGTAGAAACAGGCTTGTGTAAGGGATGGGGAAACTGTTTTCATCAAATCTACTGTGTTGTCTATGTATATAAGTTCTTTCTATTCCCCAGCAGAGCCTAGACTTTTGAAATGCACAAGCAAAGAAAAGGATCCTTGTTTCCCTCTTCTGTGTCCTGTCATTTAAAACAAATGAGCATAGAACGATTCTATCTACTGCCTCAGTGGGGGGAAGGGTTGTTATTCATATTTTAAAATGAATATCTTACCACATAAACAAACCGTATGAACATCTTTATACATGTCAGTTTAAACATGTGAGGAAACATCTATAAATTAAGTTGGAATTTGCCCGTTTTTTAAGGCTCTTGATATGTATTGCCTAAATGTTTTTTCCAACATAACTTTACTGTCTTCAGCTATGTATTTAATACACTTTGTCTTCTTATTGGGCTAGCTGATCACTCTACTGTGAATTTTTGTGAAATACAAAGATATTTTAATACCACTTCGTGTTCATTACGATGGCTAATTATCAAAAAAAATGGAAAATAACAAGTGTGAGGATGTGGAGAAATTGGAACGTGTATGCATTGATGGTGGGAATATAAAATGGTACAGCTGTTGTGGAAAACAGTTTGGCAGTTCCTCAAGAAGTTAGAAGTAGAATTACCATATGAGCCAGCAATTCTACTTCAAGGTATACACCCAAAAGAATTGAAAACGACTCAACAGATGTTTGTATACTTTGTTCATAGCATTATTCACAATTGCCAAAATGTGGAAACAACCCAAATGTCTATGAACAGATGAATGGATAAACAAATGTGGTATATACATACACCTGAGTATTATTTAGCCTTGAAAAGGAATGAAATTCTGATATAAGCTACAACATGGATGAACCTTGAAAACATGCTAAATGAAATAAGCCAGACACAAAAGGACAAATATTGTATGATTCTACGTAGTTGAGGCACCTAGAATAGGTGAACTCACAGAGACAGAAAGCGGATTAGAAATTACCAGGGGCTGGGAAGAGGGGGGATATGTGGAATTACTGTTTATTTATTTATTTAATTTATTTATTTTTGGCTGCTTTGGGTCTTTCGTTGCTGCACACGGGCTTTCTCTAGTTGCAGCGAGCAAGGGCTACTCTTCATTGCGGTGCGCGAACTTCTCATTGCGGTGGATTCTCTTGTTGTGGAGAACGGGCTCTAGACACGCGGGCTCAGTAGTTGTGGCTCGTGGGCTCTAGAGCACAGGCTCAGTAGTTGTGGCGCACGGGCTTAGTTGCTCCACGGCCTGTGGGATCTTCGCGGACCAGGGCTCAAACTTGTGTCCCCTGCATTGGCAGGTGGATTCTTAACCACTGCGCCACCAGGGAAGTCCCCACAACATTTATTGTCTTGTCCTCAAGATGCTTAGAGGCCTGTTGGGGAGATAAGGTAACCACACATGATGTAATTAAATTATAAGATATCATTATAAGAGATGTTACATGGAAGATTATAATGTGATCTTTTAACTTTTTCTTTTCTCTTGAATTATACGTTCTCCCTCTCTTTTGATATACTCTTTTTACTCTCTTATCTTTAACTATCCTCAAAAATTATCAAGTTTTCCACCCCCGCCCCCAGTCTTGAAAGCTTTCCCAAGTCTGCCTGGGTATCTCATAGAAACCTCATCCTTAAAAAATCCAAAACTGGACCCAAACTCCTCACTATGTTGTTAAGTTCAGTAAATGACCTCACCATATATTTTGTCTTCTAGGTTAAAAATCTGTATCATTTGTATATCTTGACTAAAAAGTTTGGTGGGGAGTTGGATGTGATTGGAATGCCCTTAGGTAGGATAATATCTATATAAGATGGCTCAAGAGTTATATGACTATATCACTTTGTGTATAGTTTACTTTGTTCCCAGTTTCTATCTCATTGAAAAGTTACAACTTTTCACTGTCACAAATAAAGACCCACAACTTTGTTTCACAATTTTGCATGTATGTTTTTACATTCTGAAAATTAGAAAATTTCCTAGAACTTGGAGGTATATACACTTATACTGTAATTGCTCAAGTAAATCTATTCATGTTATTTTCCTATGAACTATTTTTTTTTAAGAATTTTATTTATTTATTTTTTTGGCTGCGTTGGGTCTTTGTTGCTGCACGTGGGCTTCCTCTAGTTGTGGCGAGCAGGGACTACACTTCGTTGCGGAGCGCGGGCTTCTCATTGTGGTGGCTTCTCTTGTTATGGAGCATGGGCTGTAGGTGCATGGGCTTCTGTAGTTGTGGCACGTGGGCTCAGTAGTTGTGGCTTGCTTGCTCTAGAGCACAGACTCAGTAGTTGTGGCTCACAGGTTTATTTGCCCTGCGGCATGTGGGATCTGCCCTGACCAGGGCTCAAACCCGTGTCCCCTGTATTGGCCGGCAGATCCCCAATCACTGTACCACCAGGGAAGTCTTGAACTTTTTTTTAACTCTTATTGCCTTTATTTTAAAAAAAATTTTATTGGAGTATAGTTGATTTACAATGTTGTGTTAGTTTCAGGTGTATATTTTCCTATGAACTTCATTGCAATTGAAAATACTTTGAGAATTGACCTATTTTGGAACTTTTCTATGAATATTACATCCAAAACCAACTCATTATCTCCTCACTACTCTCATGATATCCTGTGCAAAGTCTATCACAGTATTTCTCACATTATATTGTGATTATTGATTACATGTTTGTCTTTCCAAGAATGATCCTTAAGCCTTTATTCCATGCACTGGACCAGCACTAGCAGCACAAATACAAAACCACTCAGACCTTCTTTGCTAATTCTCTACTTCTAATTGTCAGGGTTAGTAGACAGACTGTATACAGGGCAGGTTCCAAGTGGATTTCCTCAAAATAAGGACTGGCAAATGATAGGTTTTATTTTCCATTGCTCTTAGGGCCAAATGGGGGTATTATGTATGTTAATGAAGACAGTAGAGATCAAGAATTGGGGGAGCATCCTAGTAGGTAGCTGTTTGGATTAACTTTGGAGACAGGAAGCCACATGTGGCAAGCAGGGTGAATTTAAAGGGGTCAAGACAAGATGGACAGTAACTATGAACATGTCCAAAAAACTCCTGAGTTTTCTGCAGATATGGGTGATGGTACTGAGGGATGAGAACTGGGCAGGATTTCCCATCTTCATTGTTTCCCTAAGTGACAAGAACTGGTTGGCAAAGCCTTGCTCTGTTCTTTGATGGTTGCAAGTATCAGGACCCAGTCATTTTGCCTATGTGATGTGTGCTGCCACAGGTGTGCCTTAATGATTCTATTTATGAGGTCCATGTGATTGTTGGCCTGTGGTTGATGGGTGTTGATTATGTGGATTTAGACTTGGAGGGCTCTGAAAAAGGCTCTTCAAATTTAGGACAAGAATCATTGTTTCCATTCTGATTCTCTTTGGTTAGGCAGTTCACTCTTATAAGTAGTATAGCAGAGCCATTGTCAGAAAGTTAAGAAAACTGTCCAACACAGGTTATCAATTGTCTCATTCTCATGAATGAATTCATATGTTTAGTAACGTATAACCCTGAGAGGGAATATGTTGACTATGGAGTCTAAAGCGATGGATTCCTGGGAACTTTAGGGGATTGAAATGGGGTGTTCTAGTGACCTGCTATGGCATAACCACTATAACCTTAGTGATATAAATGAAGAACCATTTTATTATGCTCCTGTGGGTCAGGAATTCAGACCAGAGCAGGGATACTTGTCTCAATCAGTTCCCTGATGCTTGGATCCTCATCTGGAAAGACTGGTGTGGCTGAAGGTAACTCAAATGTCTTAGAGATGAGGAATCATCTGGATGTTTCTTCACTGAAACAACTGATACCTGAGCTGGGATGACTCAAAGGCTGCATTCAGCTGGGATTGCTGACTGGGAGTGCTTACACGTAGCCTCTCCATGTGGCTTGGGCTTAGTCAGAGCACGGTGGCCTCAGTGTAGTTCATCTTTTTACACGGTGGCTCAGGAATCCAAGAGTGAGTATTCCAGAGAACAAGGTAGACTCCATATGGCCTTTTCTGGCCTAGCATCACTTCTGTACTCCATTTGTTGAAACAGACACAATCCAACCAGAGTCAAGAGTAAGGTATTGCTCAATACTTAGACCCCCACATCTCAGTGAAGGGAGAACCTGCAATTTAAAAATGGTCAAAATGTGTATTGCCTCTTAGGATTTTCAGGATTCCTTCTGGACCAAGTTCACATCTCATATAGCTCTGTATAGTGCAAGGCTCTCTGCCAAATTTGAGGCCACCAGTAGTCAAGGGTTAAAGGAGATCTGGTGGACTGTAGGGATAACATTGTGATACAAAGGACCTCTGTCCGCCAAAATGTACAGATGGCCATGACAGTTTAGCAGTCCTCTTCTGTATTCTATCCTACTGTAGCTGGGAGTGCATGATTCGAGATCTTCCTCTGGCTCCTCTGGTCATGGATGATTACTGTCTTCTTGCTGACACACAAATCTGATCCTTTTGCTTCTTTACAATCCTTTAAGGATTCCCTATCATCTCCAAGATGAAGTCCAAGGTCATTAGCATCACATTAGCCCCTTCATGATCTGACCCTGACCACTGAAAACTCAGATCTTATGCTATCATCCAGAATATGAAAGGCAGTATTTATATAATTATTGAGTTCAAATACCAGCTCTGCTGGGACTCGTTAATTTTCTAGAGTACAAGGGAGAAGCTTTCTTCCCTCAATTGAGGACAGTCCACAACAAAAATGGCCTAGTTTCCACTAGTTTCTCTGTTCATCCGGTTCACAAGGGCCTGGCCTGCCGATGGATTCACATTCTGGATTTAGTGCCTTAAGGTAGGGATCTGTTGTTCATGTGAAATTAAAATGTAACTGGGCATTTGTATTTTTTTACTTGCCAATTCTGGCAACCCTACCTTAAGGCCAACAACAGCTTTCCCAGGTTCATGGACTACAGAGTAAGAACTGGTACAGACTGAGAAGAGCACTAAGTGTGTTTCCTTCTTTCTTTCTTACCAAACTATTTAACCATTTAACATTGAAATAGCAGGGTGAACTGGAAGAGCCACTTCCAATTCCTTTAGCTCTAAATGTCAGCACATTATCATCATTGTTTTCAGGTTTTACATTGCTACAGCGTGACTACGAGATTGACAGTGTCACCAATTACGGCCAGTAATTTCCTTGTTAAATTCCTAGAGCAGAAAGATGTTGCATAAAGTTCTTGAAATCACAGACTTGGAAAATTAAGTTACATAATAGCAGATATTCAGGCTGAGGACGGAAGGAAACAGATATCTTCATTTCTGTTTTACCACAGTCATATCACAGTTACCATTTAGCCCTTTTTCTCTCACCACTATTTGTAAATCCATAATAAGCCTAACCTTCCCACCAAATTCTTCTAAAGCAGTTCTTTTCCCTTTTTTTTTTGTAAGTTTCATTTAGAAAAAGAAACATAGTAAAGTTCAAACAGGGCAAATGGTTACAAAATGCAAGTCTCCCTTCCATCCTGATCCCTAGTTCCTGGGCCGAAGGTTCCTAACCTGGCTTAGGGACCGGAGTCTAAGGGAGGGTTTCCAGAGTAATGTGAATTCTCTGAATGCATGATTTTTAATGGACTGATAACTCTGCACCCAAACTTCTACCTGAGCCTGGAAAGGGTCCGTGCCTAAGAACCCCCCAAGCAGGACTGGCAGAAAGGACTGATGCGGCCGGTGACTCGGAAGGAGCTGCTTAAAAACCTGTCATAACTTGTCGCAGTGAAAAAAGCTCACCCCCATCCACGGAACTCCAGCGCCCTCGGAAAGTATGTTCCCCGAGGGCGGGATCACGGATCTTTTCTTCCCAAGTTTTTTGCCTGCCGCATTCCTTCCCTCCAGCGCGTCGGCGTATGCTGACGCCATGACGCCGCACACGTAGTCCCGCCCCTGCAGAGAGAGGCACTGGGACGGATCCCAGGGTGCTTGCAAACACGGAATGTGAGGCCTCAGCCCGGTTGCTCCCGGATCCCCGGCCCGCTCTCTACACGGGCCTGCGCCCGCTGCCGCCGCCCCCAGCTCGCCCGGAGGAGCCAGGGCAGCCGCGCCCTTCTGCTGTGTGCCCGCGTGGCCGCCGCCGCCCCTCGGAATCCTCCGGGGCCGCCGAGGAGTTCGCTACGGAGGGAGGCGGGGGCCTTCGGGAGGAGGAGGCGGAGGAGGCGGAGGAGGAGGGAAGGAAGATGGCGGCCGTGGAACTAGAGTGGATCCCAGAGACCCTCTATAACACCGCCATCTCCGCTGTCGTGGACAACTACATCCGCTCACGCCGAGACATCCGCTCCTTACCCGAGAACATTCAGTTCGATGTTTACTATAAGGTACGGACCGTGGGCCAGCATTCTGCTCTCCTGCAGCAACCCCTGGGGCCGCACCCCCTTCCACGTCCGCGAACCCCCGCGTTTAACCCCTTACCCCTTGTAGCAGGGTCGTCTTCCGAGACATATGGGGCGGTGTCGGGGTGACCAGTATAGAAACACCCCATCTGGTAGCCTCTGTCTTGCAAGATATTGGGCCTTGTTGGATACCTCTTCCTAATGAGTCTTTTCCCCCTTTTGGTGTTCCCTCCTACATTGGGGCCCCTTTGGGGAGGCCTTTTGCGTGGACTTCCTCTGTTGCGCCCTTGTCCCACTCAGTCCTTCCCTTCTAGCCTGTGTCTTCGGGATGTTTTCTGCCCTTCCTTCCCAATTAAGTGTCACCATCAGCTGGACTTTTCTTTGCTCTTTTCCCCTCCTTTCTAGTTTCTTTTCTCGCCGCCCTCCTTCCCAAGTTTTTTTCTTTTTTCTTCTGTTTTTTGTTCCTTAGCTTTACCTATTTCTGCCTGATTGGGAGGGAGTTGAGGAATTATTGGAAGTAGTCATCTGTCTTATTCGCATCTCCTTTAAAGCTTTGGTTTTTGTATATACTAGGGGTTGAATAGGGGTTTTTATTAACATGGGAGTGGTGATAAACTACTTGAAAGGGGGAAAATCCTTAAAAAAAAAAAAACTTTAGAATTTAAAGTATGTTCATATATTTGCAAGTTGTAATCTTGCAGCATTCCTAAATCGCTCCCCCTCAGAAATCTGAACAAAAAGTTTCCAATTCAGTCTCCAAGTAGTTTCAGGGGTAAGTGTCTTTAGACGTGGACAGTTTTGCAGTGTTTAGAGAGGGAGGAGAACTTTATGGACTGGGAGCCTCCCTTTTCCTCTGCCCCCACATTTGAATGTGAACAGTGGACTTATTATTCAGTCCTCTTTGCCTTGAATCGGCGTGGATAACGCCTCTTCTCCTGTAGCCACCCACGCAAAATTCGACTAGAAGTAAAGTGTGATTTATTTTTTAGATCTAACACTTCCTCTTGATTTGTGAGTTGGCTGGAACATTGTAAACTGATATTTAACAGATGTGTACGTTCTTATATATGTATGATGTTTTATGGCAGTTGTTTCATCGGGAAGGTTGCCCACTTTCTCCACCCCGAATATTTTTTCAGAAAGCAGCTGACTTGCTGCATTCTACTAAATCCAGCTGCTTTACACCAATTCTAACAATTAAATTTTTTCCCCCCTAGATATTTGGGGAATATTCATTTTGGTCATTTATGTTATTATTTGGGGAGAGGGGAAGTTAGAGAAAAATCTCCCTTTATTCCAGATCCCTTTGATACATTGATTTACTTTTGTGCATATCTAAGGAAGTGTTGTATATTTAAGATTCATTCCTCCCAAGAAGGATGAGTTGGATTTCTTTCTCAACCTGGGAAACTGCAGCTTTTCGTGTATGCTAACTCTATCTATTTTAATAAATCGCGTGTAATCTTTTACACTTTTTAGAGAAAATCATTGGAAATGTAATCAAAGTATATTTAGTGGTTGAATTCCCTCAAAGTACTTGGATATCTTCTAGTAACTTTTATTTCTAATTGAAGCTTTTCATTTGTGGATTATTAATAGTGAGTATGAACAGATGGTGCTTTTGCCACATTTTCTGTTTCACATAGTCCACAGAGATTTAATATGGTGTCTTTTTTGGTACACTTGTACTCCTTAATAGCTGTGTGCCTGTAGGGAATATGGCACTGTGCTAAGGTGAAGGAAGGTGTTTAACATGTGCCTGGAACTGTAAGTGCTTTTACACAGTTAATTTTGTTTAAGCCTCACAATTAAACTGTGAAGTGGGGTATGACTCTGTTTTATAGGTGAGAAAGTTAAGTAATTTAGTCTAGGTCTCTTTTCTTTTTTTTTTTTTTTTTTTGTGGTAGGCGGGCCTCTCACTGCTGTGGCCTCTCCCGTTGCGGAGCACAGGCTCCGGACGCGCAGGCTCAGTGGCCGTGGCTCACGGGCCCAGCCGCTCCGCGGCATGTGGGATCTTCCCGGACCGGGGCACGAACCCGTGTCCCCTGCATCAACAGGCGGACTCTCAACCACTGCGCCACCAGGGAAGCCCTAGTCTAGGTCTCATACCTAGTATTTAGTTCCTGTGTACCTTGCTTTCTTGCTTAATGTTTACAGTTTCCACTTTTCTCCAATTTAGAGCCAAGGAGAAACTCACAGTCAGATCCCTCCCTCCAGCTGTGCCGACTTCCATCAGTAGGCATAGTCATAGACAAAATAATAGTATTTGTGCAATCAAAAATTTCCCCATCCTGATTCACCATAGTCCAGTGTCACTATGTTAGTTTTTGTCAGTAGCTTCAGGTAAAGGCACACTCATAAAGCTTTAGGAAATGGGGTTATGGAATGAATGGGAGTTGAAGAAGTAGACAGGCTGACTGCTCCCTAAAAAGGGAAGGGAGAGAGGTATTGATATTTGGAAAGGGTAAAATATGAAAGTTGTTGTTTTTTAAGAATGGAAGATGTTAGAATATATTTATTGGCTGAATGGCAGAAACCAACACGGAATGAGAGGTTGAATATACAAGGAAGGCAGGAAATAAATTATGGAGCAGAGTCCTTGAGTAGGAGTGTTAAATTAATGAGCCTTGCCCCTTCCTTCACCCTGCATAAGTTAAGGTATTAGTCTTTTTTAAAAAAATTCATTTATTTTAATTTATTTATTTTTGGCTGCATTGGGTCTTGGTTGCTGCGCACGGGCTTTCTCTAGTTGCGGCGAGCGGGGGCTACTCTTCGTTGCGATGGCTTCTCTTGTTGCGGAGCACGGGCTGTAGGCGCGCGGGCTTCAGTAGTAGTGGCTCGCGGGCTCTAGAGCACAGGCTTAGTAGTTGTGGTGCGTGGGCCTACTTGCTCCGCGGCATGTGGGACCTTCCCGGACTAGGGCTTGAACCCGTGTACCCTGCATTGGCAGGCGGATTGTTAACCACTGCGCTTACCAGGGAAGTCGAAGGTATTAGTCTTACATTGGAGTTGAGGAAGGAATACTTCTTTCTCTAAGATCAGATGCAGAGTTAAAGACATAAAGTGTCTACATAACTAAGTTTGCAAAGAATGGTACTTATGAATTAGGAGGTAAGATCATCTGCTGATAATCAGGGATAGAAGTGGTGGCTTTTATGTAGAAAGGCTAAACAGAAGTTGGAAATGGCTACTAAGTTATATAGAAAGGGAGGCTCAGTAAAAATATGTTTTAAAAAAAATGATAGGAGATATAGATGGTTCCATAAAAGAGTATCCTACAGGGTAATGTCTTTGAATCAGAATGGGTTTTCTCTAAGGGTACTCAACAATTTGGGTATAGAAGTAGATAAAGTGAATAGAAAGCATTGTAAAATTGTAGACGAACTGAAGGCAAATAGAGTGAAGGGCTGGGTTCTTCAAAGAGTGAAGTTTATTAACTTTTCTTTTTATTGTAACTGCTGAATGGTCTATTTTATCCTGGTCCAATTACAGAATTTTCCATAGAGTTTTAAGTTTTGACCCAGTGAAGTGTTTCCATAATGTGTTCTATTTATTGTTTTCAGTCTTAAACTTAATAATTTGGGATTTTAAAAAATTATTATTGTAAGTCTCATGCTGAAAACCATACGAATTAATGCCTGATTTAGTATTAGAGTTGAATTAATTTTTTTCTTTTTCTGTGTTTATTTCTCTTCTTAGTTATATACAGCCTCAACTAATTTTTTTTTAATTGGCTGGTAACAAATTGAAAATACATTCTTGCAACGTATTTGACAGCCAAAGAGTTAATATTCTTTTCACATAAAAAACTCTTAGGCTTAATAAATTGAGAGCAAAAACTTTAAGGGAGGCAGGGCATAAAAAAACAAATAGCCAGCCATACCATGTATCTGGATGAGAAGGTAATATGTTATAAGTATGTCCACTCATGTCAGTTTAAGCTGTGAATTTATTACAACTTGAATCAGAATCTCAGAATTTTATTGGGTATAGGAAACTGATTAAATATATTTATATGGAGGAATTAATTACATGGGAATAAATGAGCCAAGGAAATTTTTAAGATGTACAGTATTTAGGATAGTCAAGTGTATTAGAAGGCTATATATTTTATTTATTTATTTATTTATTTTTGTGGTATGCGGGCCTCTCACTGCTGCGGCCTCTCCCGTTGCGGAGCACAGGCTCCGGACGCACAGGCTCAGCGGCCATGGCTCATGGGCCCAGCCGCTCCGCGGCATGTGGGTTCCTCCCGGACCGGGGCACGAACCCACGTCCCCTGCATCTGCAGGCGGACTGTCAACCACTGTGCCACCAGGGAAGCCCAGAAGGCTATATATTTTAAAACAACATGGTATTGGCACAAGAACAGCAAAGAGGGAAAATGATTTATAGAACACAGTAGACAGAACATTACTAGAACATAGTAGACAGACTAGATAGAAACCAAAGCATATTTAAGAATATATTACATAATAAAGTTATAGGACAGTGCTGTATTTTAAATAAATGGCGAAAAATTGGTTATTTGGGGGGAATGTTAGACTTCTACTTCACACCTTATACCAAAATGAATTCCAGGTGAATTAAAGATTTAAATATGGCAAATGAAATCATGAAAATATCAGAATAAAGTATTGGGTATCTTAGAGTGGGAAATGACTGAAATTCTTTTTTAAAGAAATTATTGAGGTAATTTACAAATTTTAAAAATGTCAAACTTTATAAAAATGAGTAATGTAAAACGTGAAGTCCTGTTACTCATCTTGCCAACACTAATGCTGTCTTGGCATAGAGAAGGCTTTTCTAAGCCTGAAACCAAAACCCAGGAGGAAAAAAAGAAATTGATACTTTTGAGTACATTAAAAAATAGGGGGAAAATTGTAAGCACATTTTTTAAAAAGACTATGCAAATGGCAACATTTGTCACATGAAGAGTGAATTTCCTAATACAGAAAGATCTAATACTAATTAGTATGTAAAGGACAACCAACTTGTTTTCAGAAGACCTGAACAGCTAGCTCATACAAGAAGAAAACATCTAATACTAATCATAATAAATATCAAAAGATGCTCAGATGAAATGCAAATTAAAATGTAGTGTCAAGCCAAGTCAACCATGAAGAAGAAAGAAAATCTGGAGGACTTACACCATCAAATATCAGGCTGTAACAAGATAAGATGGTTTGGGCACATGGGTAGACAAATAGACCAATGGAGCAATACAGTCCAGAAACAGACTGACACGTGTATACTGTCACCTGGTTTATAATAAAAGTGACACAGCAGTACAATGGAGAAAGGAAAATCACATAATGGTGTTGGTCAGTTAGATATCCATGTAGGGGGAGAAGGATCACGATCTTACCTTATATCATACACAGTTACCATTTTTGGGTGGATTGCTGATCTAAATGTGAAAAAACAGTTTTTTAGGAAAAAAAGTTTTCACTGTGTCAGCAAAGATTTATTAAATAGGATACAAATGAGCTAAATATAAAGATAACTTGAAAAATTGGACTACATTAAGATCAAGAACATCTATTCATAAAAAATACCATTAAAAGGGAAAAGCTGGGGCTTTCCTGGTCACGCAGTGGTTAAGAATCTGCCTGCTAGTGCAGGGTACACGGTTCGAGCCCTGGTCCAGGAAGATCCCACATGCTGCGGAGCAACTAAGCCCATGTGCCACATCTACTGAGCCTGCGCGCCACACTGCTGAAGCCCGCGCACCTAGTGCCCATGCTCTGCAACAAGAGAAGCCACCACAATGAGAAGCCCACGCACTGCAATGAAGAGTAGCCCCGCTCACTGCAACTAGAGAAAGCCCACATGCAACAATGAAGACCCAATGCAGCCAAAAATAGATAGATAGATAGATACCATTAAAAGGGGAAAACCGGGGCTTCCCTGGTTGCGCAGTGGTTAAGAATCTGCCTGCCAATGCAGGGGACATGGGTTCGAGCCCTGGTCCAGGAAGATCCCACATGCTGCGGAGCAACTAATCCCATGCGCCACATCTACTGAGCCCGTGCGCCACAACTACTGAAGCCTGCGCACCTAGAGCCTGCGCTCCACAACAAGAGAAACCTCCACAGTGAGAAGGCCGCGCACAGCAACAAAGAGTAGCCCCCGCTCACCGCAACTAAAGAAAGCCCGTACGCAGCAACGAAGACGCAACACAGCCAAAGATAAAAATAAATAAATAAATTTATTTTTAAAAAAGGGAAAAGCCATGCAACAGAGTAGAAGATATTTGCAGCACATATATCTGACAAAGGAATCATCCTGCATCTAAAGAACTAGAAATTAAGAAAATAAGAACCCATTTTTTTTAATGGAGAAATAACTTCAATAGACATCCAAAAGGGGACATTCCAAGGACCTGTCAAACATTTGGAAAAATGCTCAACCTCATTTTGTCTTCAGGGAAATCGCTGTCCTCCTGTACTTTTCTCAGAATGAGTAAATGAAAAAGAAAAACGTGTTGGTAAGGATATGGAGCAATCAGAACTCTCATATACTGTTAGTGGGAATGTAAATTGATACACCATTTTGGAAAACTAGCATCATCTACTAAAGCTGAACATATATATACCCTATAATTCCATCTCAAGATATATACACTTAAGAACGTTCAGGGAGTCCCCTGGTGGTCTAGTGATTAGGATTTGGTGCCTTCACTGCCATGGCCCAGGTTCAGTCCTTGGTTGGGGAACTGAGATTCCACAAGCTGTGCAGTGTGACAAAAAAAAAAAAAAAAAGGTCATAGCAATACTATTCATGATAACCAAAAAGTGGAGACTATCCCAATGTCTATCAGTAGGAGAATTAATAAATAAATTGTGGAGTAGTCGTATAGTAGAATATTTTGCAATGAAAATGAATGAATTGCAGCTGTTAGAAACCATATGGGTGAATCTCACAAATGGTATTGAGTGAAAGAAATCAATCATAGGAGTATGTATCAGAGGCTCCCAAACTCTCCCCTCATAGTACCCTTAGGCCAAAAGAAATACCTAACAGTTCTGTTCATTAAGTAGATATAAACAATTAATAATACTTAACGTCCTAACAACTTAAGAGCCATTAAAAGAATAGTGCACAAAAATTGAAAGAACAAAGAGTAGTGTACTTCATTCTTAAATAACCACGGTTATTGCTGGGTTGTGTGTGTTTGTCGGCCACTGTACAACTTCTCACATCTTGGAATCGGATTGGTCACTACCATTCCATTTTCTGTTCCATAATGATTTTTGCACATTACTTTTATTATAGCAACCACTGAAAATGCTGCTTCACAAAGATAAGACGTTGTTGAAAGGAATATAGCAATCTAGTATTTGGCATGGTTTAATACAGATGTGGAATATTGTTTCTTTCAAACTTAAAATATCTTGCAATGCCCCAGGGAACCTTGGTGCAGTTTGGAAAATGTGGATATATAGTGTGATTCCATTTGTTTAAAGTTCAAAAACAGGCAAAATTAATCACAAGTATTGTAAGTCAGGAGCAGTTATCCTTGGAGGATAGTGACTATGCAGGGGCACAAAGGGAGATGTCTGGGATTCTGATAATACTCTATTTTATGATCTGTATGTTGGTTATGGGTGTGTTCACTTTGTGAAAATTTATTGAGCTTTACATTTTATTCTTTCATTTTCCTTTTTAAATTATATATATATATATATATATATATATATATATGTTTTTTTTTTTTGCGGTACGCAGGCCTCTCACTGTTGTGGCCTCCCCCGTCGCGGAGCACAGGCTCCAGACGCGCAGGCTCAGCGGCCATGGCTCACGGGCCCAGCCGCTCCGCGGCACATGGGATCCTCCCGGACCGGGGCACGAACCCGTATCCCCTGCATCGGCAGGCCGACTCTCAACCACTACGCCACCAGGGGAGCCCCATATATTTTTTAATTAATTATTTTTACCTGCATTGGGTCTTTGTTGCTGCACGTGGGCTTTCTCTAGTTGCCGCGAGCGGGGGCTACTCTTTGTTGCGCTGTGTGGGCTTCTCATTGCGGTGGTTTCTCTTGTTGTGGAACACGGGCTCTAGGTGCGTGGGCTTCATTAATTGTGGCATGTGGGCTCAGTAGTTGTGGCTCACGGGCTCTAGAGCACAGGCTCTGTAGTTGTGGTGCACGGGCTTAGTTGCTCCGTGCCATGTGGGATCTTCCCAGACCAGGGCTCGAACCTGTGTCCCCTGAATTGGCAGGCGGATTCTAAACCACTGCTCCACCAGGGAAGTCCTAAATTATATATATATTTTATTGAAGTATAGTTGCTGTACAATATTATACAAATTACAGGTGTACAATATAGTGATTCACAATTTTTAAAGGTTATACTCCATTTATAGTTCATATAAAATATTGGTGATATTCCCTGTGTTGTACAATATATCCTTGTAGCTTATTTTGTACATAATAGTTTGTACCTCTTAGAGCTTTATATTTTAAATATGAATTGTACACTCATCTGTGTGTATGTCATACTTCAATAAAAAGGTTTAAAAATTAACATTCATCTTCACTTACTAGATTGTCATGGTTTAATCATTCAAATAACTCATACCCTTTAATCCACAATACCATTAAATTTTTTTTTCCTACAGGAATGCTTGTTGACTGTGCAGAAAATTCTATTTGGGAATATTAAGTACAGTATTGTTTATGATGGCAAAAATTGGAAACAACTATATGCTAATCAATCAGGAATGGAATATCATACTGCAGTTAGAAACAATGAGGATGCTGGGACTTCCCTGGTGGTCCAGTGGTTAAAACTCCGTGCTTCCACTGCAGGGGGCACGGGTTTGATTCTTGGTTGGGGAACTAAGATCCCACATGCTGTGTAGCGTGGCCAGAAAAAAAAAAAAAGAACGAGGATGCTGTGTATACCGAATTAGAGAGCACATGGGGAGAATAAAAAGCTTGTTACAAAGTAGTGTGAATAATATAATCCTGTTGTTTTTAAATGGAGGAATATATGTGTACATTTGTATATGTATTGAAAAAAATGAGAGGAACAAAATTTCATAGTGTTTATTCAAGGGATAGGATTATAGTCATTTTTAACTTTGTACATATATTCTCTCTTAAATAAATTATATCCATTTATTGATGTTACTATTGGCTCATTGTAATATTCTAAGTAGAATAAATTCCTCAAATTATCAATTTTATCATGCTCACTATATTACCTTTAAAAAGTTTTAAAATTAAAATAATTTAAAATGTTTCCTTAGCTTCCAAGACATTTGAGAGTAGGAAAAGAGAATCCACTCAAACATCCTTTGACAGAGTTTTTTAAAGAAACTTGGATCACCAAAATTATTTCCTAAAGTATCTTCCAAATATTCGAAAATCCAGGAACATTATTAATATTTTAATTTAGTAGGCTGTGTTTTACACTTAACATTAATAAAGATCTCTAATTATTTTAAAAAAGATAACAAGCAAAGTACTTATTATCTTATGTTGTTTTTGTTTATTATCCTCTTTTTTTTATACTGCTTGGATTTTTATGACTGTATTATTTTGATATATAAAAGAAGTAAAATTGAATTTTTAAGAATAAAATATCTGGGACATGAAGTTGTACTAAGAGGGGAATAGCCTAAAAATTGATATTCTAAAATATTAGCGTGACGAAGAAATAAGTCGAGGGACTTCCCTGGTGGCTCAGTGGTTAAGAATCCTCCTGCCAATGCAGGGGACACGGGTTTGAACCCTGGTCCAGGAAGATTCCCCATGCCACGGAGCAACTAAGCCCTTGTGCCACAACTACTGAGCCTGCGCTCTAGAGCCCGCAAGCCACAACTACTGAAGCCCGTGCTCCTAGAGCCTGTGCTCCGCAACAAGAGAAGCCACCGCAGTGAGAAGCCCGCACATCACAATGAAGAGTAGCCCCTGCTTGCCGCAACTAGAGAAAGCCTACATGCAGCAATGAAGACCCAACGCAGCCAAAAATAAATAAATACAATTAATAAACTTATTTTTTTTAAAGTTTAAAAAAAATAAGTTGAGGTGATTGGTTTAAAAGAAAAGTTAATTATTCAACTAAGTAGTTAATTCACTAGCTAGCCAGATCAACAAGTGTGAGAGGAAGCTCACATTCTCAAAATTAGGAATGAGAAAGTAAAAACAACCATAGATACAGTGGAAAGGGGAAAAATAGCTTTTTAAGTTATAGAATAGCTTCTTTAGATGTACAGTAGCTTATGTAATTCTGTGCTAATCAGTCTGAAAACCTTACTGAAATTTTGTTTCTAGGAAGATACAAATGATCCAAGAGAGAAGTTGATAGACTAAAAACTGTAAAAGAATTGAGAAATTATACTTTTCTCTTTGTTCACATGCCTCCTCCCTCAGCAGACAAAACTCGCGCCGATTTTAGATACTTTCTTGGGTATATTCAAATAACATTTGATATTACTGGTATTTAAGTGATTTTCAGACTTATTTCTGGAGCTGTATGCTACATATTCAACATTCTTGAAGGGCTAACCAATGCAGTTAGAATAAGAAAAATCCAGCAAAATCAAGTGAAAAACTACAATGAGATAATTCAGTAGGAGGATGATTACACATTTATAATTAAAAATTTGATAATTTTTCTATATGCAATATAGGAAAGAATATGTTTTACTCGTTAAAAGAAAACATGCCATGGAGTAAATCCAAAAAGAGGGGTACAGAAATCTGAAAGTCTTCAATAAGTGTAGAAGAAGCATATTTTCTTCTTAGATTGGAAGATTCAGAGTTTTAAAGATATGATTTCTCTCTAACTCTTGTGTCTTGGAGCCAAGTTTAATAACTTAAAAATGTGTAATGAAAAAAAAAGTTTTTAACATCCATAATGGAGAATTAAAATTTATGAAACATACTGAAAACTCCTGCAAATCACTAAGAAAAAGAGGACCAAAAAGAAACGTGTTGTCATGTTGACAGTGATTTTCTCTAGATGGTAAAATTGAATGAATGTTATTCTTTTTTATAAATTCTTTTCTATATTTTCTAATTTAAAAATGTATATGCAGTTCTGGGATCAAAGGGAAAAATGTTTTAAAGTTGGCTATCTAGAATACAGAATGAGTTTTTTTTGTTTGTTTTTTACAATTAAAAAAATTGCAGTATAGTTGATTTACAGTGTTTCAGTTGTAGAGCATGAGTTTTCTTATAGAGGCAGAATGTTTTGTTATAACCATACTATCTTCTTTCTAGTGCTTCATGGATACACTCCTAATTTTCACCAAGATTGGTAGTGAAGGTTTAAGAAGAGAAGTTGAGAAACTTCTTACCCAAATGTAGAGATCACTGATACATATTGAGTTTTATGTGGCTGGTTATCATTGTTGGTTAGATTTTACATCCAACTAGTTTTTTGTTTTGACCTTCCATTTGTACCATGGTAGCATCTTCCACCATTAACACAATCATGGTATCTTGAAAATTATGCCATTGACCCATCGCGCGAGAGACAGAGTTAGAGAATCTGTGTATTCGACATAAGTTCATTCTTGTAATGATTGAGGAAAAAACTCAATTTCTCTTTTAATGGATGGCAAATCTAGTATCTTTATATGTGGACAGTGTATTTAAACGTTAGGAAAGGGTTACCTTCCCATTTGAGAGTTAACTGTTTCTTGTGCTTTAAATAATGTGAACATTTCCACTTAACCTTTTCCTTACTTAACCAATAAGCAAAGCACCTTGGCCTGGAAGATACAAAAATCATGTTGGTCAGTTGCATTTTTTTTTTAAAGTATGACATAGAACCAATGAGTGGAACAGCTGAGCAATTAAAATGTTATAAGAAGCAAGAAATTAAAATATTTGGTTTACCTCCAGAAGAAAGCATTTATTGGTTGGCCTAAAGGTTCCTTTGGTTTTTAGGTAAAAATAAAAGACACATTTTTCATTTTCATCAAAAACTTTATTAAACAACATATTCACCATTTTGTTCCACTACCTTCTGCCATTTTTCAGGCAGCTTCATAATTCCTTCTTCCCAAAACATTTTATCTTTTTGTGTAAAGAACTGTTCCAGGTGCTTTTTACAGTCTTCCAGGGAATTGAAATTTTTTCCATTAAGAGAATTTTGTAAAGACTGAAATAAATGGAAATCTGGAGGTGCAATGTGTGGTGAATACAGTGGAAGAATCAGAACTTCCCAGCCAAGCTGTAACAGTTTTTACCTGGTCAGCAGAGACTTGCAGTCTTGCGTTATCCTGATGGAAGATTACGTGTTTTTTGTTGACTAATTCTGAACGCTTTTCACTGAGTGCTGCTTTCACTTGGTCTAATTGGGGGCAGTACTTGTTGGAATTAATTGTTTGGTTTTCCGGAAGGAGCTCATAATAGAGAACTCGCTTCCAATCCCACCATATACACAACATCACTTTCTTTGGATGAAGACCGGGCTTTAGTGTGGTTGGTGGTGGTTCATTTCGCTTGCCTGACGATCTCTTCCGTTCCACGTTATTGTACAGTATCCACATTTCATCACCCGTCACAATTTGTTTTAAAAACTGAACATTTTCGTTACATCTAAATAGAGAATTGCATGTGGAAATATGGTCAAGAAGCTTTTTTCGCTTAACTTAACGTGAAACCCAAACATCAAAGCGATTAACATAACTAAGCTGGTGCAAATGATTTTCAACGCTTGATTTGGATATTTTGAATATGTCGGCTATCTCCCGCATGGTATAATGTTGATTGTTCTCAATTAATGTCTCAATTTGATTGCTTTCAACTTCAACTTGTCTCCCCGACCGTTGAACATCATCCAGCGAGAAATCTCCAGT
This sequence comes from Phocoena phocoena, assembly GCF_963924675.1. Lineage (NCBI taxonomy): Eukaryota > Metazoa > Chordata > Mammalia > Artiodactyla > Phocoenidae > Phocoena > Phocoena phocoena. The sequence goes on along the minus strand of NC_089237.1, from coordinate 27,440,553 downwards.
ACAGAGCCTCGCGAACCACTTTTGACACGTTCCATCAGTCACAGCACCTTCTTCATACACTGCATAAATCTTTTTTTGTGTTTCAGTTGCGTTTTTACCTTTCTTGAAATGATAAAGCATAATATGATGAAAATGTTGCTTTTTTCTTCCATCATCAATATTAAAATGGCTACACAAAAATTCCCCAATTTTGATAAGTTTTTTGTTAATGCTCGCTGATATGACAGCTGTCACAATACTATCTAACAAAATTGTTTCAAATGAAGTTAAAGAAAACTTAAGTGCTATTAGAGCCATCTTACAGGAAAAAACGAATGAACTTTTTTGCCAACCCAATGCTTTTTAATTAAGTGTGCGTTATATTAAAATACTTCTGTGGTACTTTAATCCAAGAATGTGTAATCTGACAACACGTTAAGATTGTAATCAAACAACAGATAAAGGACATTACATGTAATATACAATGTAATATGAGAGCAAAGTAAAGGAATATCAAGTTATATGCCAAAGTTAATTTTTTCGGAGCTACATTTCAAGTGAATTTTGAGATTAGAGAACAGTAATAAATGTATCTTATGTGTGTTAAACAAAACAAAATATTACTTCATTTTATTTATTTTCTTTTGGCTGCGTTGGGCCTTCATTGCTGGGCACGAGCTTTCTCTCGTTGCAGCAGGCAGGGGCTACTCTTCGTTGCGGTGCGTGCTCTCGTTACAGTGGCTTCTTTTGTTGCGGAGCACGGGCTCTAGAGCACAGGCTCAGTAGTTGTGGCATATGGCTTTAATTGCTCTGTGGCATGTGGGATCTTCCCAGACCAGAGCTCGAACCCGTGTCCCCTGCATTGGCAAGCAGATTCTTAACCACTGCGCCACCAGGGAAGTCCCTAGACCATAGTTATGAACTTGATTTCTTTTATATCTTTTTCTAAACCTTTCTGAGTTGTTTTTTTTGTTTGTTTTTTTGCGGTACGTGGGCCTGTCACTGTTGTGGCCTCTCCTGCTGCGGAGCACAGGCTCCAGACGCGCAGGCTCAGCGGCCATGGCTCACGGGACCAGCCGCTCCACGGCATGTGGGATCCTCCCGGACTGGGGCACAAACCAGCGTCCCCCGCATTGGCAGGCGGACTCTCAACCACTGCGCCACCAGGGAAGCCCCTGAGTTTTTGTTTTTGGGAATAAGCCTAGATTATTTTGGGTTGGTTTTGTTTTTTGTTTTTTTTCTTTTCCATTATTATTTATCATGGGATATTGAATATAGTTCTCTGTGCTATACAGTAGGACGTTGTTGTTTGTCCATCCTATTATATATATAATAGTTTACATCTGCTAATCCCAAACTCCCAGTCCTTCCCTCTGCCCTCCCCCTCCCCCCTGGCAACCACAAATCTGTTCTCTATGTCTGAGAGTCTGTTTCTGTTTTGTAGATAGGTTCATTTGTGCCATATTTTATATTCAACATGTAAGTGATATCATATGGTATTTGTTTTTGTCTTTCTGACTGACGTCACTTAGTATGATAATCTCTAGTTCCATCCATGTTGCTGCAGATGGCATTATTTCATTCTTTTTTATGGCTGAGTAGTATTCCATTGTGTATATATACCTCATCTTTATCCATTCATCTTTTGATGCACATTTAGGTTGTTTCCATGTTTCTAGCCTAAATTATTTTGTATGCTAATTTGATATTAACACTAAACTGTTCACTCAGCCTGGTAATTCTGGATTGGCTGCAGAAGCAGCCATGTCAATTCAAAATCCCTTGGGGTAAGGCAGGCTTTCATCCCTATCTTTATCTCCCAAAGAGTTCTCCGGTTTTGGGGATGTCTTGTATTGCCATTGCAATAGCTGCCTTCAGTTTTTTGTAAAAATTTTACTTTAGGGGACTTCCCTGGTGGTGCAGTGGTTAAGCATCCGCCTGCCAATGCAGGGGACATGGGTTCGAGCCATGGTCCGGGAAGATCCCATGTACTGCAGAGCAACTGACCCCGTGCACCACAACTACTGAGCCTGCACGCCTAGAGCCCGTGCTCTGCAACAAAGAGAAGCCACCATAATGAGAAGCCTGCACACTGTGATGACGAGTGGCCCCCACTCGCCGCAACTAGAGAAAGCCCGCGCGCAGCAACAAAGACCCAACGCAGCCAACAGCAAATAAATAAATAAATATGCTGTTGGCTGCGTTGGGTCTTCGTTGCTGCGCGTGGGCTTTCTCTAGTTGCGGCGAGTGGGGGCCACTGTTCGTCGCGGTGCGCAGGCCTCTCACCGTCGTGGCCTGTCTTGTTGCAGAGCACAGGCTCCAGATGCGCAGGCTCAGTAGTTGTGGCTCACCGGCCTAGTTGCTCTGCGGCATGTGGGATCTTCCCAGACCAGGGCTCGAACCTGTGTCCCCTGCATTGGCAGGCGGATTCTCAACCACTGCGCCACCAGGGAAGCCCCAAATAATTATTTTTTAAAGAAAGAAAATTTTTCTTTAGTTTCTGAAAGCCATTGCTTCTAAAATATCACCAGGAGTTTCACCCATTTATGTATTAAAGATATTAAAACTTGCACAAGTGTGTTACTAATATTTTACTTACTTTTATTGTATGTTTAATTTTTATTTACAGTATTTTATTTTATTATTTATTTATTTAAAAAATTTATTTATTTGTTTCTTTTATTTTTGGTTGTGTTGGGTCTTCATTGCTGCGCGCAGTCTTTCTCTAGTTGTGGTGAGCAGGGGTTACTCTTTGTTGCAGTGCACGGCCTTCTCATTGCAGTGGCTTCTCTTGTTGCAGAGCACAGGCTCTAGGCACACAGGCTTCAGTAGTTGTGGCACGTGGGCTCAGTAGTTGTGGCTTGCAGGCTCCGAGTGCAGGCTCAGTAGTTGGGGCACACGGGCTTACTTGCTCCGCGGCATGTGGGATCTTCCCAGGTCAGGGCTAGAACCCGTGTCCCTTGCATTGGCAGGCAGATTGTTAACCACTGCACCACTAGGGAAGCCCTATTTACAGTATTTTATATTCATGGACATTTTTGGTGTTTATCAAGTCACATATCTCTTCCTTTATGATTTTTGCCTGTGGTATATAATGCTTAGAAAGGCAGTGTTACCAGGTAGCTTTTAACACTGCTATGATTTAATTGTTTAATATTTAAAACTTTGATAAATCTGGAATTTATTTTTGTTCTATTTTATCAGGAGGCACCTTACTTTGTTTTCCCATTTTTATGCACTCTTTATTAACTAATTTTTTGTTTCTTTCAGTGATTTTTAAAATGCTTCCTTTATCCTATGTTAATTTTTTTATGTATACTAAAATCTGCTTTTGAACTTTGCGTTTTGTTCCATTGGTTAGTCTACATACCTGTACAGTATTGTTTATGTTTTTACATAATATTTTTATTGTCTGTTTCATATCTTTTGGGAGATAATTTACCTACTTATTAAATAAACTTGTTTTTTCTTATTTTCCTTAAGGTACCAGTAGCTAAAAGAAGTTGCTAGTCCTTTAATAGCCTCATTACCCAGTGGGTGCAAAATTTATTTATTAAAAAATTTTTTTGTATTGGAGCATAATTGCTTTACAATGTTGTTAGTTTTTGCTGTACAACAATGTGAATCAGCTATATGTATACATATATCCCCTCCCTCTTGAACCTTCCTCCCACCCCAATGCCCCCCACCCTGTCCCACCCCTCTAGGTCATCACAGAGCACCGAGCTGAGCTCCCTGTGCTGTACAGTAGCTTCCCACTGGCTATCTATTTTATAGATTGTAGTGAATACATGTTGGTGCTACTCTCTGTTTGTCCCACCCTCCCCTTCCACCCCCCAGCCCGGGTCCACAAGCCTGTTCTCTACATCTGAATCTCTTTTCCTGCTCAGAATTTAATATTAAAACACATGTAATAATGAACTAAAATAAGTCAGATTTTTAAAAATTTGGTATAAGAATCATTACCAAAGAACCTAGAGCCTCAGTTTTGTTTCTTCTAAGCTCTACTCCATAAGATGTGTGACTCTATGAAGGGATTAATCTTCTATTATTTCTTCTTTTTTTTTTTTGCCTGTGCTGTGTGGCATGAGGGATCTTAGTTCCCTGACCAGGGATCCAACCTATGCCCCCTGCATTGGGAGCATGGAGTCTTAACCACTGGACTGCCAGGGAAGTCCCTCTTCTATTATTTCTATAAAAATGTTTTAAATTGCCCATTTTATACTCTTTCTTACTTCCTGATATAAAACCGTCTAAAAGCATTGTACTGTAAGTTATTAGGAACATGGATGTAAGGATAGACTGCTTGGAGCCAGATTGTTGCCTTGCCACTTTTTTTTTTTTTGAGGGTACGTGGGCCTCTCACTGTTGTGGCCTCTCCCGTTGCGGAGCACAGGCTCCGGATGCGCAGGCTCAGCGGCCATGGCTCACAGGCCTAGCTGCTCTGCGGCATATGGGATCCTCCCGGACCAGGGCACGAACCCGTGTCCCCTGCATCGGCAGGCGGACTCTCAACCACCGCGCCACCAGGGAAGCCCTTTTTTTTTTAAAATTGAAGTATAGTTGATGTACAATGTTGTGCCAATCTCTGCTGTACAGTAAAGTGACTCAGTTATACACATAGAGACATTCTTTTTTAATATTCTTTTCCATTATGATTTATTACAGGATATTGAATATCATTCCTTGTGCTATACAGTAGGACCTTGTTGTTTATCCATTCTCTATGTAATAGTTTGCCTCTACCAAACACAAACTCCCAGTCCATCCCTCTCCTTCCCCCTGTCCTCCTTGGCAACCACAAATCTGTTCTCTATATCTATGAATCTGTTTCTGTTTTGTAGATAGGTTCATTTGTGCCATATTTTAGATTCCACCTATAAGTGATACCATATGGTATTTGTCTTTCTCTTTCTGACTTCCTTCACTTAGTATGATAATCTCTAGTTGCATCCATGTTGCTGCAAATGCCTTGCCACTTCTTAATTGTGTGATTTAGACCAGGTTATTTAACTTTATATGCCTCAGTTTCCTCATCTGTGGAAGGACAGAGTGAGTTGCTTATGAAAAGCACTTAGAACAGTGCCTGGCACATACATATAAGATCTCTGTAAGGATTAAATGCTCTTTTTCTTCTGGATTGGTATTCAAAAATCCCATTCATAAAATGTAGAAATTTTCATTTTGGGGATAAGCCTAGTAAGGATTTTCTCATTTTGAATTACAGTTGTTGTACAGGAAAGGATGATTTGAAACAGTTAAGTCACTACTCTCTCCCCAGAATTTAAATGCGGACCCCTTTTTAGCTAGAAAAATTAAATGGTTTAGAGGAAAAAAAAAAGCTTGTGTTTGTTAATAGGCATACTTATATTTAAAATTATAACTAAGGTTACTACTTTCCTAAATTTTAATTTCAAATCCATTTGTTAGGAAATTTTCAGTATTAAAGGGATACTATGAGTTGTAGAACATATAAAGTTTAGTTTAATTGTCTTTATTTGACTAGTAAGTGTAGTCAAAAAAAGTTGTACAACTTTCCATTTCTTCTATCTTACAAAAGATATTCTAAGCCTTAAGTTTGCTAATGATGAGTTACTTTGGTAAGAAACTAAGGTTTTTTGGTCCTGTACTGTTTTTGGAGTATGTGTATGTATATATTTTGATAAGTGCATTTGTTTTTCTCCCCCAAATCAGAAATGTATCACATTGTTAAGCCCCCAAATAGGATGTGATTATAAATTCTCAGCTTTATTTTCCCTGAGTTATTCTTCATTGGTTAACTGTGAAGGTATATGTGATGGAAGGGAATTTTATCATATACATTCCCAGAAGCTTTTTTTTTTTTTTTTTTTTTTGGCCACACTGTGTGGCTTGCGGGATCCTAGTTCCCTGACCAGGGATTGAACCTGTGCCCCCTGCAGTGGGAGCATGGAGTCCCAGCTACTGGACTGCCAGGGAAGTCCCTGTTTTTCTAACCTCAGAAAACATAATCATCTCCAAAAATAGCAAATCTTTCCTTATGAAAGTTTATGGTTAAGATGAATATCCAATCACTGTTTGAAGATAACATTTCTGCCTCCCCTTCCTGAGCACGTGGCACTCCCTGTCCCCTCTCCCTTCCAGCAGTCATTATTGATTTGTATTCCTGTATCTACCTAATCTGACCTGGCCTCCATTATGAATAGTGATTTATGCCCAAGAGTTTGCTAACTGAGTTTGTAGTATGTTTTCCCTGTGCAAAGTTAACTGGCCCATTTGGCAGATGAATTCTGGATCATGTCCTCTTTCTGAAACCCATGTTTTTGTCAAATGAGCTAAGTGTTAAGTGCTTACTAATGTAAAATGAGTTGATATAATAAAATTCCTGCCTTCTAAGGCACTGTATTTATATAGCTATATAAATTCAGTAACATTTGGTGAAGTTGAGGCAGGGGAAAGAGGGGCAGTAGTATTTTTTTTTTAACTGTGTACATGTATTATTTGGGATAAACATTTAACACATTTATTAAAATACTATTTTAAATGGAAGTTTTAAAAAATCAGGCAGATCTTGAGTTGCAGTGTCAGGGACAGTGCTTCCGCATACAGCCCGGCCCGCTGAGCTGAGGTGTCAGCGCAGCCATTTCTCACTAGGCACTCTGATCCAAAGTCCCAGCTGTGAGGCCTCTGCATGAAGCACCCTGTGAACAAGTGAAACTAGACAAAGCACAAAGGAAAAGAAAAAAAAAAAAGCAAGCTCTGCAAATCCTCTGAAAAAAATGCCTCTGCACCTCTAGCTCTTGCGGAGGTTGGTGTCTTCAGTGGACATCTTCAAGATGGCAGAAGAGTGGGATGTAGAGATCACCTTCCTCCCCACAAATACATCAAAAATACATCTACATGTGGACCAACTACAGAACACATACTGAACACTGGCAGAAGACCTCAGACGTCCCCAAAGGCAAGAAAATCCCTACGTACCTTGCAGTGTGGCTGACAGGGTCTTGGTGCTCTGGCCTGGTGTCAGGCCTGCGCCTCCGAGGTGGGAGAGCCGAGTTCAGAACATTGGACCACCAGAGACCTCCCCACCCCACGTAATAGCAATTGGCGAGAGCTCTCCCAGAGATCTCCATCTCAACACTAAGACCCAGGTCCACCCAACAGCCAGCAAGCTCCAGTGCTGGACACCCCATGCCAAACAAACAGGAACACAACCCCACCCATTAGCATAGAGGCTGCCTAAAATCATACTAAGTTCACAGACACCCCAAAACACACAGCCAGACGCGGCCCTGCCCACCAGAACACAGGCACCAGCCCCCTCCACCGGAAAGCCTACACAAGCCACTGAACCAATCTCACCCACTGGGGGCAGACATCAAAAACAACAGGAACTACAAACCTGCAGCCCATGAAAAGGAGACCCCAAACAAAGTAAGTTAAACAAAATGAGAACACAGAGAAATATGCAGCAGATGAAGGAGCAAGGTAAAAACCCCCCAGAACAAATGAAGAAGAAATAGGCAGTCTACCGGAAAAAGAATTCAGAGTAATGAGAGTAAAGATGATCTAAAATCTTGGAAATAGAATAGAGAAAATACAAGAAATGTTTAACAAGGACTTAGAAGAACTAAAGAACAAACAGTGATGAACAGCACAATAAATAAATTAAAAATACTCTAGAAGGAGTCAATAGCAGAATAACTGAGGCAGAAGAACAGATAAGTGACCTGGAAGATAAAATAGTGGAACTAACTACCGCAGAGCAGAATAAAGAAAAAAGAATGAAAAGAATTGAGGACGGTCTCAGAGACCTCTGGGACAACATTAAATACACCAACATTCGAATTATAGGTGTCTCAGAAGAAGAAGAGAAAAAGAAAGGGTCTGAGAAAATATTTGAAGAGATTATAGTCGAAAACTTCCCTGACAAGGGATAGGAAATAATCAAGTACAGGAAGTGCAGAGAGTCCCATACAGGATAAATCCAAGGAGAAACATGCCAAGACACATATTAATCAAACTATCAAAAATTAAATACAAAGAAAAAAATATTAAAAGCAGCAAGGAAAAGCAACAAATAACATACAAGGGAGTCCCCATAAGGTTAACAGCTGATCTTTCAGCAGAAACTCTGCAAGCCAGAAGGTAGTGGCAGGACATATTTAAAGTGATGAAAGGGGGCTTCCCTGGTGGCACAGTGGTAACGAATCTGCCTACCAGTGCAGTGGACACAGATTCAATCCCTGGTCCCGGAAGATCCCACATGCCACAGAGCGGGTAAGCCTTGCGCCAAAACTACTCAGACTGTGCTCTGGTGCCTGCGAGCCACAACTACTGAGCCTGCATGCCACAACTACTGAAGCCCACGTGCCTAGAGCCCGTGCTCTGCAACAAGAGAAGCCATTGCAATGAGAAGCTTATGCACCGCAACGAAGAATAGCCCCTGCTCGCCACAACTAAAGAAAGCCTGTGCACAACAGTGAAGACCCAGGGGCTTCCCTGGTGGCGCAGTGGTTGAGAATCCGCCTGCCAATGCAGGGGACACGGGTTTGAGCCCTGGTCCAGGAAGATCCCACATGCCATGGAGCAACTAAGCCTGTGAACCACAACTACTGAGCCTGTGCTCTAGAGCCTGTGAGCCACAACTACTGAGCCCACGTGCGACAACTGCTGTAGCCCGTGCGCCTAGAGCCTGTGCTCTGCAACAAGAGAAGCCACTGCAATGAAAAGGCCGCGTACTGCAAAGAAGAGTAGCCCCCTTGCGCAGCAACGAAGACCCAGCACAGCCAAAAATAAATAGGCAAATATATAAATTTATTTAAAACGTAAAAAAACAGTGAAGACCCAAACATGGCCAAAAATAAATAAGGAAATATCAAAAAAAAAAAAAAAAGGGAAAAACCTACAACCAAGATTACTGTACCCAGCAAGGACCTCATTCAGATTTGACGGAGAAATTAAAACCTTTACAGGCAAGCAAAAGTTAGAATTCAACACCACCAAACAAGCTTAACAATAAATGCTAAAGGAACTTCTCTAGGCAGGAAACACAAGAGAAGGAAAAGACCTACAATAACAAACCTAAAACAATTAATAAAATGGTGATAGGAACATACATATTGTTAATTACCTTAAATGTAAATGGATTAAATGCTCCAACCGAAGGACATAGACTAGCTGAATGGATACAAAAACAAGACCCATACATATGCTGTCTACAAGAGACCCACTTCAGACCTTGGGACACATACAGACTGAAAGTGAGGGGATGGAAAAAGATATTCCACGCAAATAGAAATCAGAAGAAAGCTGGAGTAGCAATTCTCATATCAGACAAGTAGACTTTAACATAAAGACTATTACAAGAGACAAAGAAGGAATCTACATTAATGATCAAGGGATCAATCCAAGAAGAAGATATAACAATTGTAAATATTACACACCTAACATAGGAAGACCTCAGTACATAAGGCAAACGCTAACAGCCATAAAAAGGGAAATCGACAGTAACACAATAATAATAGGGGACTTTAACACTCCACTCTCACCAGTGGACAGATCATCCACAATGAAAATAAATAAGGAGACACAAGCTTTAAATGACACATTAGACAAGATGGACTTAATTGATATTTAGAGGACATATCATCCAAAAACAACAGAATACACTTTCTTCTCAAGTGCTCATGGAACATTCTCCAGGATAGATCATATCATGGGTCACAAATCAAGCCTTGGTAAATTTAAGAAAATTGAAATCATATCAGGTATCTTTTCTGACCACAATGCTGTGAGACTAGATATCAATTACAGGGAAAAAAAGCTGTAGAAAATACAAACATGTGGAGGCTAAACAATATACTACTAAATAACCAAGAGATCACTGAGGAAATTAAAAAATACCTAGAAACAGATGACAATAAACACATGACGACCCAAAACCTATGGGATGCAGCAAAAGCAGTTCTAAGAGGGAAGTGTATAACAGTACAATGCTACCTCAAGAAACAAGAAACATCCCAAATAAACAACCTAACCTTGCATCTAAAGCAACTAGAGAAAGAAGAACAAAAAAACCCCAAAGTTAGCAGAAGGAAAGAAATCATAAAGATCAGATCAGAATAAGTGAAAAAGAAATGAAGGAAACAGTAGCAAAGATCAATAAAGCTAAAAGCTGGTTCTTTGAGAAGATAAACAAAATTGATAAACTATTAGCCAGACTCATTAAGAAAAAGAGGGAGAAGACTCAAATCAATAGAATTAGAAATGAAAAAGAAGTAACAACTGACACTGCAGAAATACAAAGGATCATGAGAGATTACTACAAGCAACTATATGCGAATAAAATGGACAACCTGGAAGAAATGGACAAATTCTTAGAAAACCACAATCTTCTGAGACTGAACCAGGAACAAACAGAAAATAAAAACAGACCAATCACAAGCACTGAAATTGAGACTGTGCTTAAAAATCTTCCAACAAACAAAAGCCCAGGACCAGATGGCTTCACAGGTGAATGCTGTCAAACACTTAGAGAAGAGCTAACACCTATCCTTTTCAAACACTTCCAAAATATAGCAGAGGGGGGAACACTCCCAAACTCATTCTATGAGGCCGCCATCACCCTCATACCAAAACCAGACAAAGATGTCACAAGAAAAGAAAACTACAGGCCAATATCACTGATGAACATAGATGCAAAAATCCTCAACAAAATACTAGCCAATAGAATCCAACCACACATTAAAAGGATCATATACCATGATCAAGTGGGGTTTATCCCAGGAATGCAAGGATTCTTCAATATACCAAATCAATCAATGTGATACACCATATTAACAAACTGAAGGATAGAAATCATATGATAATCTCAATAGAAGCAGAAAAAGCTTTTGACAGAATTCAGCACCCATTTATGGTAAAAACTCTCCAGAAAGTGGGCATAGAGGGAACCTACCTCAACATAATAAAGGCCATATATGACAAACCTGCAGCCAATGTCATTCTCAGTGGTGATAAACTGAAACCATTTCCTCTAAGATCAGGAGCAAGACAAGGATGTCCACTCTCACCACTGTTATTCAACATGGTTTTGGAAGTTTTAGCCATGGCAATCAGAGAAGAAAAAGAAATAAAAGGAATCCAAATTGGAAAAGAAGAAGTAAAACTGTCACTGTTTGCAGATGACATGATACTATACATAGAGAATCCTAAAGATGCTACCAGAACACTACTAGAGCTAATCAACGAATTTGGTAAAGTAGCAGGATACAAAATTATTGCACACATCTCTTGCATTCCTATACACTAACGACGAAAAATCTGCAAGAAATTAGGGAAACACTCCCATTTACCATTGCAACAAAAAGAATAAAATATCTAGGAATAAACCTACCTAAGGAGACAAAAGACCTGTATGCAGAAAACTACAAGACACTGATAAAAGAAATTAAAGACGATACAAACAGATAGAGAGATATACCATGTTCTTGGATTGGAAGAATCAGCATTGTAAAAATGACTATACTACCCAAAGTGATCTACAGATTCAGTGCAATCCCTATCAAACTACCAATGGCATTTTTCACAGAACTAGAACAAAAAACTTCACAATTTGTATGGAAACACAAAACACCCTGAATAGCCAAAGCAATCTTGAGGGAAAAAAAACGGAGCTGGAGGAATCATGCTCCCGGACTTCTGACTATACTACAAAGCTACAGTAATCAAGACAGTATGGTACTGCAACAAAACAGAAATACAGATCAATGAACAGGATAGAAAGCCCAGAGATAAATCCATGCACATATGGGTCTTATCATTGATAAAGGAGGCAAGAACATACAATGGAGAAAAGACAGCCTCTTCAATAAGTGATGCTGGGAAAACTGGACAGTTACATGTAAAAGAATGAAATTAGAACACTCCCTAACACCATACACAGAAATAAACTCAGAATGGATTAAAGACCTAAATGTAAGGCCAGACACTATAAAACTCTTAGAGGAAAACATAGGCAGAACACTCTATGACATAAATCACAGCAAGATCCTTTTTGACCCACCTCCTAGAGTAATGGAAATAAAAACAAACAAATGGGACCTAATGAAACTTAAAAGCTTTTGCACAGCAAAGGAAACCATAAGCAAGACAAAAAGACAACCCTCACAATGGGAGAAAATATTTGCAAACAAAGCAACTGACAAAACAAACAACCCAATCCAGAAATGGGCAGAAGACCTAAATAGACATTTCTGCATAGAAGATACACAGATTGCCAACAAACACATGAGAAGATGCTCAACATCACTAATGATTAGAGAAATGCAAATCAAAACTACAGTGATGTATCACCTCACAGGGGTCAGAATGGCCATCATGAAAAGATCTACAAACAATAAATGCTGGCGAGGGTGTGGAGAAAAGGGAGCCCTCTTGCGCTGTTGGTAGGAATGTAAATTGATACAGTCACGGAGAACAGTATGAAGGTTCTTTAAAAAACTAAAAGTAGAACTACCATATGACCCAGCAATCCCACTACTGGGCATGTACCCTGAGAAAACCATAATTCAAAAAGAGACATGTACCACAGTGTTCATTGCAGCACTGTTTACAATAGCCGGGACATGGAAGCAACCTGAGTGTCCATCAACAGATGAATGGATAAAGAAGATGTGGCACTCAACCATAAAAAGAAACGAAATTGAACTAGTTGTAGTGAATTGGAAGGACTTAGAGTCTGTCATACGGAGTGAAGTAATTCAAAAAGAGAAAAACAAATACCGTATGCTAACATGTATATATGGAATCTAAAAAAAAAAAAGGGTTCTGATGAACCTAGGGGCAGGACAGGAATAAAGATGCAGACATAGCCAATGGAGTTGAGGACACGGGGAGGGGGGCGGGTAACCTGGGACGAAGTGAAAGAGTAGCATTGACATATATACACTACCAAATGTGAAATAGGTAGCTAGTGGGAAGCAGCTGCATCACACAGGGAGATCAGCTCGGGGCTTTGTGACCACCTAGAGGGGTGAGACGGAGCGTGGGAAGGAGATGCAAGAGGGAGGGGATATGGTGATATATGTATACATATAGCTGATTCACTTTTGTTACACAGCAGAAACTAACAGGACATTGTAAAGCAATTACACTCCAATAAAGATGTTAAAGAAAAAAAAAGTCAGGCGAAAGGAGTAAATGATTGTGACATGATCAGAAATCCTGCCATGCTGGATTACTTTAGATATAATTTACTGTTAGTCTGCTTGTGAAGTTTCATGCCTGGAACTGAACTGAGGTTTTTGTGGTCTGAAGAGCTGTTAGTGGGGCATAGTGACCAGTTCTGGCTTCTGGATATTATCTTTGCTATCATTTTGATAATTTTACTTTATCCAGTTTTGTTTAAGAAAAAAAGAAGTTTAAAAAAAAAAGTTTCAGACTTCCCTGGTGGTGCACTGGTTGAGAGTCTGCCTGCCAATGCAGGGAACACGGGTTCGAGCCCTGGTCTGGGAGGATCCCACATGCTGCAGAACAACTAGGCCCACAAGTCACAGCTACTGAGCCTGTGCGTCTGGAGCCTGTGCTCCGCGACAAGAGAGGCCGTGACAGTGAGAGGCCCACGCACCGCGATGAAGAGTGGCCCCCGCTTGCCACAACTAGAGAAAGCCCTCGCACAGAAACGAAGACCCAGCACAGCCAAAAATAAATAAATAATTTTTTTAAAAAAAAGTTTAGTTTTTTGAATATAATTGTTCTTTTTTAATCAATTTATTTGTTTATTTTTTGGTTGCATTGGGTCTTTGTTGCTGTGCATGGGCTTTTTCTAGTTGCGGCGAGCGGCGGCTATCCTTCGTTGCTGTGCATGGGCTTCTCATTGCGGTGGCTTCTCTTTGTCATGGAGCATGGGCTCTAGGCACTCTTACTTTAGTAGTTGTGGCACGCGGGCTCAGTAGTTGTGGCGCACGGGCTTAGTTGCTCCGCAGCATGTGAGATATTCCCAGACCAGGGATCGAACCGTGTCCTCTGCATTGGCAGGAGGATTCTTAACCCCTGTTCCACCAGGGAAGTCCTGAGTATAACTGTTTTTAGTGTTTAATAAATAAAGTAATTATATAGCACTTTTTAGTACTTAGCATGTACCGTATACTGTTATACAAATATTAATTTCTAAATATTATGTACAACTATTAAAGTGTTCTCTATGAATTATAGAGATTTGTTAAGTTAGCGTTACATTTCTTTTAGCATAAGCATCTTCCCTGATATTACTGTGTAATCTTAACTTTGAGTAATAGTCATAAATTCATCAAATATTAACTCCATCAAATTATATTCATAAGTAAAGTATAAATTGAAATTAAATAAAAAATTTTAAATGTTATCTTTTTCTGTTTGTTTTTAATTTCAGCTGTACCAACAGGGACGCCTATGTCAACTGGGCAGTGAATTTTGTGAATTGGAAGTTTTTGCTAAAGTATTGAGAGCTTTGGATAAAAGGTAAACTCATTTTTTAACAATTGTGGTAAACTATACATATCTGAATTTTACCATTGTGACCATATTTTAAGCGTACAGTTCAGTAGCAGTAAGTACATTCGTACTGTTTTGAAACCATCAGTACCACCCTTGCTTTTTGTGTTCAAGAAAGACTGGATTCATCTACCCTGTTCTGGCTCTTATGTAGTAGGAGTTATATGTGGATGTAGGTGACATGGCCTTTGATTGTCCTTGCTGTTCTCTTTAGCATTCTTCCCTAAATTTGCTTGAAATGCCATTTCTTTTTCCTAACCTACATTTCTGGGAAAATAAGAATATAGTTTTACAAAATATTGTTAATCTCTAATATGAATGTTGCCAAGTTAAGTAAATACTTGTTAGAACGCGTAGTATATGTCAAGTACTATTCTAGATGCTGGGGTTACAGCAGTGAATAAGTTTTACAAGGTCTCTTCCTCATGGAGTTTGGATTTTAGAAAGAGAAGATAAAATAACAAGTAACATGTTAACAAATTAACATGATTTCATTGTTTAGGGATACCTTTGGATGTGACCTGTGTACTAAGCCTGAGAGAAATTTCTTGGTTAGTTGACTAATTAAAAATTAATCTGTTAAAAAATAATAGATGAGAGTTTCATTTTGGGACAAGAAGGCCATAGAAAAACTTAGAAAAAAATTCTTTACTCTTGGAAAAGGTTAGCTTTCTAGGATTTGAATTTCTCTGTGCAGTTCTAAAGATGGCCATTATAAAGATTTAGTGGACTACCTCTCTTTCATCTCTCAGGTTATCTTTTTACCAAGTCCAGATCCCTTGGTAAGTGTTTAATATATTTGTGAAACTAAACGCATGTAGTTTGACTTTTCTTCCCCCTTTATGCAAAGCAGTGACTTGGTTATTTACAATTTTGTTTAAAGCAGTTTTTTTATTGAGATAATTCACATACCATAAATTCATCATTTTAAACTGTACAATTCATTAGTTTTTAGTATATTCACAAATGTTTGCAACTATCACCACTATCTAATTCTAGAATACTTTCATCATCCCCAAAAGAAACCCTGTACCCATTAACAGTCACTCCCTATTTCCCCTTACCCCTGGTCTCTAGCCTACCATTAATCTACTCTCTGTTTCTGAGTTTATCTGCTCTAGACATTTCATATAAATGGAACTATACAGTATGTGGTCTTTCGTGACTGGATTTTACCTATAATGTTTTCACGGTTCATTCATGGCTGTTGTTTGTATCATTTTTCCATTGTGTGGATGTACTATGTTTTGGTTATCTAGTCATCTGTTGATGAACATTTGGGTTGTTTCTACCTTTTGGCCATTATGAATTATGCTGCTATGAATGCTCATGGACAAGATTCTGTGTGGATGTATGTTTTCAGTTCTCTTGTATGTATATATAACGAGGGTAAACTTACATTTAACTTTTTGAGTAACTCCTAAATTGTTTCCCACGGCAGCTGCACCATTTTATTGGGTTGACCAAAAAAGTGCCTTTGGTTTTTAAGTAAAGGTAAAAGACACATTTTTCATTTTCACCAAAAACTTTATTAAAGAACATATTCACCTTTTGTTCCACTATCTTCTGCCATTTTTCAGGCAACTTCATAATTCCACATTCTCAAAACTTTTTATCTTTTTGAGCAAAGAACTGTTCCAGGTGCCTTTTACTGTCTCCCAGGGAATTGAAAGTTTTTCCATTAAGAGAATTTTGTAAAGACTGAAATAAATGGAAATCCGAAGGTGCAATGTCTGGTGAATACAGCGGATGAATCAGAACTTCCCAGCCAAGCTGTAACAGTTTTTGTTGGTCATCAAAGAGACATGCGGTCTTGCATTATCCTGATGGAAGATTACATGTTTTCTGTTGACTAGTTCTGGACGCTTTTCATTGAGTGCTGCTTTCAGTTGGTCTAACTGGGAGCAGTACTTGTTGGAATTAATTTGGTTTTCCGGAAGGAGATCATAATAGAGGACTCACTTCCAATCCCACCATATACACAATATCACCTTCCTTGGGTGAAGACCGGGCTTTGGTTTGGTTGGTAGTGGTTCATTTCGCTTGCCCCACAATCTGTTCCTTTCCTTGTTATTGTACAGTATCCACATTTCATCACCCATCACAATTTGTTTTAAAAACAGAACGTTTTCATTACATTTAAGTAGAGAATCCATGCAGAAATACAGTCAAGGTTTTTTTTTCTTAACTTATGTGGAACCCAAACATCAAAGCAATTAATATAACCAAGCTGGTGCAAATGATTTTCAATGCTTGATTTGGATGTTTTGAGTATGTCGGCTATCTCCCGCACCATATAACGTTGATTGTTCTCAGTCAATGTCTCGATTTGATTGCTTTCAGCTTCAACTGGTCTACCTAACTGTGGAACATCGTCCAGTGAGAAATCTCCAGCACGAAACTTCGCAAACCACTTTTGACATGTTCAATCAGTCACAGCACCTTTTCCATATACTGCACAAATATTTTTTTGTGTTTCAGTTGCATTTTTACTTTTCTTGAAATAATAAAGCATAATATGCTGAAAATGTTGCTTTTTCTCTTCCATCTTCAGTATTAAAATGGCTACACAAAAATTCACCAATTTTGATAAGTATTTTTTTAAATGCACGCTGATATGACAGCTGTCACATACAATCTAACAAAATTGTTTTGAATGAAGCTAAAGACAACTAAGTGCTGCTAGAGCCATCTTACGGAAAAAACCAAATGAACCTTTTGGCCAACCCAATATGTCCGTATTAACGTATGAGGGTTCCAGTTTTTCTATATCCTTGCCATCAACTGTTTTTTAAAAAAGTATTATAGCCATCCTAGATAGTGTGAAGTCGTATCTCATTGTGAGTTTGATTTGCATTTCCCTAATCACTAATGATATTGAGCATCTTTTCTTGTGCTTATTGGCCTTTGTATTTTTTCTTTGGAGGAATCTCTGTTCAAATCTATTGCCCATTTTTTAATTGGGTCATTGTTGAATTACAAGACAATTTGGTTTTTAAGATTGATGTTAGAAGTTGTTTTCATCCTTCACTGTCATCAATTTACATATACAGAATCACTCAGTGATCCACTGAGTAAAAGATACTAGGCCAAATTGTGAATTATTATGACCTCATAATTCATAAGGCAAACAGTTGATTTTTATCTTATTCCATCTTTGAAAATAATGGTACTGTTATTTCAGAAGAGCAAGTTAGCACTTTCTTTTTTTTTCTTTTTAGATTGCAAGTTTTATTTTTGAATCCCCATTGAAATAAATATGTTAATCTTTGAAAAATACTTGGTTATATGCCACTAAAATTGTGCCTAGAGCCCCCAGTGATAGTCATGCCCCATTCTGGAAAACACTACCATAGGGAATTACTGGAGGTACCTGGGGAGGTAGGATGAGGCCACTGTTTGTTGAGCAAGGGTCATATGTGTCCCAGGTAAGCTGCTTGCTGCTGTTCATAATTCTCTGAGCCTCAGACCTACCAGCATATTTGAGCTTATCTTTCCTGACTGGTAACACTTTGGTGGCTCCCTGTTCTCTTCTAGATAGAAGAGTAAATGTCTTAACATAACCTACCAGGTCCTTGGGGATCCTGAGATAGGCCTACCATGGCCCCATCAGGCTGATGAAGAGAGGGAGACAGGAGACAGGGAGGATCTACTGTCGGAAGTGACGTTTGAGCTGAAGTCTACCCGATTTATGGGAGAGAACTAGGTGATGGTGAAAAGCTTTTTTAGGTAGAAGGAACAGCACGTGCAAATTTCCTGAGGCAGGAAGGAACAATGTGCATGAAAGTTAGCACTTTCTAAAAGGACAAAATATGTTACCTTTATAAAAGCAAAAATGACCTTTTCCTTCTCTTTCAGACATTTGCTTCATCATTGTTTCCAGGCTTTGATGGATCATGGTGTGAAAGTTGCTTCAGTCTTAGCCTACTCATTCAGTAGACGGTGCTCTTACATAGCGGAATCAGATGCTGCAGTAAAGGAAAAAGCCATTCAGGTTGGCTTTGTTTTAGGTAAGTAATGGTAAAACAGAGGGGTGTTTTGTCCTGTGACATGACTCAGAACTAAGCCTGCTGGCATTAAAGGATTCTCACAGGACATTCCCAAAGTCAACGTGGGAGGTTGTGAGAAGAACTAGATGCGATATATTGAACATTAACTTTGTGCTAAGTACTATACTATGTATCTAAATGCTGTCTTTCGAGAAAGTCCTCATGACATTCCAGTGATGTGAAGGTATTAATAGAGTTTTAGAAATGAGGTAACAGACTCAGAAAAGTTGAGTAACTTGCTCAAGTCACATAGTAATGGAGCTAAGTTTAGAATCCTGTGGCGCTGTGATTCCAAACCACTTACCTTTCTACCATGTCAAGCTGCTACCAACCTCTTTCACCAGCTTACTGTGTGTTGTGACGTGGGACTTAATCCTTTTGGGACCTCAGTTTTCCCATCTCTAAAATGAGGGTAAATCTCCATTTCCTCATGGGTATGAGAATACTAAAAACATAAATGGAAAAGGATTCTGAAAAGGCTTTGTATGCTACACACATAGAAAGATATCGTTTAATGTTGCATAACATTTTAGTATGGCTTTTACAAATCTACATAGATAAGTATGTCTCAGGCAATTATTTATTCAAGTTATTGCTACCTTTTTACTTTGTTTGTGGAAAAATTATTTTGAAATGATTGTAGATTTACAGACAATATCAAAACCAGGAAATTGATACTGGTTTAATACTGTTACCTAGACTATAGACCTTATTTAACTTTCATTGGTTTTTACATATACTCATTTGTGTGTGTGTGTTTTATTTAAATGTAGTTGACATACAGTATTATGTTGGTTTCAGGTGTACTGCATAGTGATTTGGAATTTGCATACTTTATGAAATGATTACCACGACAAGTATAGTCCCTGTACAAAGTTATTACAATATTATTGACCATGTTCCTTAGGCTGTATATTACATTCCCATGGCTTATTTATTTTCTAACTGGAGGCTCAGACCTCTTAATCCCCTTCACCTATTTCACCCCACACCCCACCTCCTTTCTCTGGCAACCAACTGTTTGGTCTCTGTATCTACGAGTCTGTTTTCATTTTGTTTTGTTTGTTTTGATTTTTAGAGTCTGTGTATAAGTGAGATCATATGGTATTTGTCTTTCTCTGTCTGACTTATTTCACTTAGCATGATATAGCATGATACCCTCTAGATCCATCTGTGTGGTCACAAGATTTCTTTTTTTTTTTATGTTTAATTTTTGTGGTTGGGTAATATTCCACTGTTGTGTGTGTAAATATATCTCACACCTTCTTTATCCGTTCATTCATCTGTTGATGGACATTTAGGTTGCTTACATATCTTGGCTATTATAAATAATGCTTCACTGAACACTGAGGTGCATATATCTTTTTTGAGTTAGTGTTTTTGCCGTTTTTGGATAAATACCCAGAAGTGAAATTGCTAGATCATGTGGCAGTTCTATATTAAATGTTTTGAGCAACCTCCACACGGTTCTCCATAGTGGCTGTGCCAGTTTACAGCCCCACCAGCAGTGCAGAAGGGTTCCCTTGTCTCCACACCCTCGCAAACACTTGTTATTTGTTGTTTTCTGGTGATGACAGCCATCCTGACAGGTGTGAGGTGGTATCTCATTGTGGTTTTGATTTGCATTTCCCTGATGATTAGTGATGTGGAGCATCTTTTCATGTATCTGTTGGCCATCTGTATGTCTTTTTTGGAAAAATGTCTATTCAGATCCTCTGCCCATTTTTTTATTTTATAAATTTATTTTATTTATTTATTTTTGGCTGCATTGGGTCTTTGTTGCTGCACGCAGGCTTTCTCTAGTTGTGGTGAGCGGGGGCTACTCTTTGTTGCGGTGCGCAGGCTTCTCATTGTGGTGGCTCCTCTTGTTGCAGAGCACGGGCTCTAGGCGCGAGGGTTTCAGTAGTTGCAGTGCACGGGCTTAGTCGCTCCGCAGCATGTAGGATCTTCCTGGACCAGGGCTCGAACCCGTGTCCCGTGCATTGGCAGGTGGATTCTTAACCACTGCGCCACCAGGGAAGCTCTACCTTTCATTTTTAACTTCTCACATTAATGTGTGTGTGTGCGTGTTTTCTCTCTCTCTCTCTCTCTCTTTGGCACGTGCACATTTACTTTCTTTGCCAAGTTTTCATGATCATTTCCTTCAGTATTAGGAAAAAAATTTTTTTTTGTAGTGGTCATAGACAGTTTGCTTGGAGGAACTTAACATTCTTTTCCGAAAACAACCCTCAGCATTTATCCTTTGATAGTCCTGTGGAATATAAATTGCAACAAAGAATTGTGACTAAAGAATGTCTCTTAATAGAGTGTTCGTGACCTAGATGAATGTTAATATTGACATCCATTTAGTCCTAGGTAGTCATGTAAAAATCTATGTGGGAGATATTTAGTATCAAGGAAGGTGAAAGGCAGGAAGGCTAATGTTCACTGAGGTCCTCTGTTGTCTCTTCACTTGTACCAGTCTGGCCACTGTAAGGAGCCAGATTGAACAAGTATCTTGGAGTTAGAACCAAGTCCTAACAGATTCAGTTATATTATAAGTCTTGATCCTAAAATTACCGAAACAGTGAAAACACTTCATACCAGAAGTATACATGATGGAAACTTTTAAAAAATGACAGCTTTATCGAGATATAATTCACATACTGTACAGTGCACCCATTTAAAGTATATAATTTAAAGGTCTTTAGTATTTTCACAGCGTTCAGTCCCTGGTCAGGGAACTAAGATCCCACAGGCTGCGTGGTGTGGCCAAAAGAAAAAAAAAAAAAAGAAGAAGCCTGAGGAGGTACCTCGCAGAGCTGGGATGCTGCTTGGCTGGTACAGGTGCCTCAGAGTTCCGAGAAGGGAACTCGTGGGTCTAGAATCTCGACCTCTAGGAGGGACACCTGACTGGCTGGTACTAGTGTCTCTCTGATGGGGTGCTGTGAATCAGGTTCTGTAAGTGTTGGAAAACTGCAGCTGGAATTGGCTTACTGAGATGAATTGCCACTGCCAGAGTAAAGAAACATTACCCTGGGACACTGCTGTTAGCGGGGGCGTTGCTGGCAGAAACTGGAAGCTATCAGGGAGTGTCTCTTACTTCTCCAGTCTTACAGTCTTTCTCTCTAGTGCCTTCTTTGGTAGAGACTACTAGGGAGCCAGCTGGCAGAAGAGAAATGTGGTTATAGAGTCCTAGCCCAGTGTCATAGAACAGTCTAGAAGGGTTGGTTTGAAGCTGAGAGATAACAGCCTCATAACCCAGCACAGTGCACAATATGCTGAGGTAATGAGTAGGCGGTTGCTTCATAGGAGTATTATAATCTCATTATTCCAGTCATTCAGTGAGGACCCTAAAATGTCATATTTGGGGGGAAAAAAAAGTGTTCTAAAGCACACTTCTCTCCAGTTAAAGTATTTGTTTCATTTCATATAGCTTTAATTAAACATGAAACACCAGTCTGAGCAAAATATATTTTTTCTTGACCCAGATACTATTGACGCTATTAAGATTAGTTGACACTGTCAAAAAATGTATTAAACTGTTAGGAGTGGGTCAGGAGCCTCTAAAAAGATGGACAGTATCCTAAGGAAATGATGCCCACATGCCCCATGCATTACGACTGTTGGAGGACAGCAGTTTAATTTTTTGCTAAAAAAAAATTAAGATGAGCAAGCACTACTGTCTCTTTTATCTGTCTATCCTCTATGATGTGCTGTTATGCTAAGAAGATTAAGTTTATTCAGATGTCTTTATCCTCTTTGGGATTGGGTATGGAGAGATTGGAAAGTTATGTTTACCCTGCATGATTAAAATGTTAGACAAATCACTAAATATAGTGGCTAATTAGCTGGAAAATGTCAACCCTTAGGTGATGAAGTACGTTTGGAGGGCTAAAACTTTTTTTTTTAATTCATTTATTTTATTTATTTTTGGCTGCATTGGGTCTTCATTGATGTGCTGGCTTTCTCTAGTTGGGGAGAGCGGGGACTACCCTTCGTTGTGCACAGGCTTCTCATTGCGGTGGCTTCTCTTGCTTCAGAGCAACGGCTCTAGGTGCGCGGGCTTTGTAGCTGTGGCGAGTGGGCTCAGTAGTTGTGGCTTGAGGGCTCTAGAGTGCAGGCTCAGTAGTTGTGGCACACGGGCTTAGTTGCTCCAAGGCATGTGGGATCTTCCCGGACCAGGGATCGAACCCACGTCCCCTGCATAGGCAGGCGGATTCTTAGCCACTGCGCCACCAGGGAAGCCCAAGGCTAAAACTCTTGACTCCTGGGACTTCCTTGGTGGCACAGCAGTTAAGAATCCGCCTGCCAGTGCAGGGGACATGGGTTTGATCCCTGGTTGGGGAAGATCCCACATGCCGCCGAGCAACTAAGCCTGTGCGCCACAGCTGCTGAGCCTGTGTGCCACAACTAATGAAGCCCGCGCACCTAGAGCCTGTGCTCCACAGCAAGAGAAGCCACCGCAACAAGAAGCCCGCGCACCGCAACGAAGAGTAGCCCCTGCTCGCCGCAACTAGAGAAAGCCCGCGCGCAGCAATGAAGACCCAATACAGCCGAAAGTAAAAAACAAAACAAAACAAAAACTCTTTACTCCTTATTCAGGGTCTCAACTTTGATCTAATTTCCCTGGTTTGAGTTCCTTTTTTTTTTTTTAATTTCACAATTAGTATCTTTGTTTCAGACTAAACAGAGGTTTTTTTCATTTTAGGTAATAATCATTGTAAGCATGTCATTTTAGCTTTCAGGTGATTTATTAAATTATCTAAAGTTTTTGGTTTTTCTTGTCCCTTAGGTGGCTTTCTTTCAGATGCAGGCTGGTACAGTGATGCTGAGAAAGTTTTCCTGTCTTGCCTTCAGTTGTGTACTCTACATGATGAGATGCTTCACTGGTTTCGTGCAGTAGAATGTTGTGTGAGGTAAGTTGGAACAGTCCTTTAATTACATGCTGTAATGGTATTAGTGGCTTTTTTTAAAAAAATTATTTATTTATTTTAGGCTGTGTTGGGTCTTTGTTGCTGCATGCAGGCTTTCTCTAGTGCAGTGAGCAGGGGCTACTCTTCGTTGTGGTGTGTGGGCTTCTCCTTGCGGCAGCTTCTCTTGTTGTGGAGCACAGGCTTCAGTAGTTGTGGCGTGCGAGCTCAGTTGTGGCACACGGGTTTAGTTGCTCCGTGGCATGTGGGATCTTCCTGGACCAGGGATCAAACAATTGTCCCCTGCATTGGCAGGCAGATTCTTGACCACTGTGCCATGCGGGAAGTCCCTTGGGTTGTGTGTGTGTGTGTGTGTGTGTGTGTTTTGTTTTGTTTTGTTTTGTTTTTACTGTGCTCCGTTTGCATTTCTGGAATTGGACATAACCTGATTAATATTTTACTTCTAAATAACCTTTTTTAAAAAAAATCTTCATTTATTATTTATTTGGCTGCACGGGGTCTTAGTTGCGGCACGCGGGAATCTTCGTTGCTGCTTGCGAGATCTTCGTTGAGGTGTGCGGGATCTTTAGTTGTGGCATGTGGGATCTTTTGTTTTTAGTTGCGGCATGTGGGATCTAGTTCCCTGACCAGGGATTGAACCTGGGCCCCCTGCATTGGGAGCGTAGAGTCCCTAACCTTTCTTTTTTTTTGATGTGGACCTTTTTTTTTTTAAAGTCTTTATTGAATTTGTTACAGTATTGCTTCTGTTTTATGTTTTGGATTTTTGGCTGCGAGTCACCTGGGGTCTTAGCTCCCTGACCAGGGATTGAACCCACACCCCTGCATTGGAAGGTGAAGTCGTTAACCACTGGACAGCCAGGGAAGTTCCCCTAACCTTTCTTTAAAATACATTTTTTAACAGATGTACTTAAATGAAAGGCAAGCAAATCCAGAAGCAACTCTTTGATTTTACTGTCTTTATTATTTTTGTATATGTAGTTTTAGCCATTTTCATGCAGGTTTTCTCTCTGTCCCCCCCATTTGATTTGACATTTCTTAAAAATAATTTTTATATGAAACTAAAGGGAAATCAAAATAAAGTTTAAAAAATAACAAAATAATTCTTTGTCCTAAGTTAGCTAGAGTCTGGTCAGTTTACTGAATTGATAGTCTTCTATTTTTTTTGAATAAGGGGTCATATTTTTTTTGTACCTTAGAGGTGAGTTAATTAAATCTGCACCTCTTCAGAGCTAGAATACAGGTTCTTCTATATAAAACCATTGTTGATTTATGCTACCATTGACTAAAGCTCTCTCTGCTCAATCTTTTGAGGCTATTACCCCGTTTTATACAGGGCTTACCTGTGTTAGACAAACATTCAAATCCTGAAGTTAATTTTATAATGTGCAAACTTAATTATAAATAATATTTTAGGAGTTTAGGATAATTTCCCACAGATATTTATGATAAATTATAGTAGCACTTGTGTGCAGAAACTATAAAAGGATTGGTATTGGGCCTGTAATTTGTAGTACTGATAATCTGTGTCATCTTTCCTCCCCACTTCTACCTATCCTAGGAGTAGAAGACTAGACTATCTCATAGGGATTTTAGGGGCTAGCTAAGTGTTTCTTTGTGTATGAACTGTTAATTTAGAACAGAAAACCCATTTTCTATGATTTCATTGTAGATTGCTCTTTCACTGCAAGCAGTCTTTTGACCAAAAGGTGAAACATTTTCTTGTAAGTGCTTGCTTTTTATGCACACAGTCAGAAGATTTATTCCATCCAGATAACTAACATTTCTCCTATCTGTCTGATTTTAAGGCTCTTATATAAATTTTGTATTAATATAACCAAAAGATTTAGTTTTCTCAAAGGACCAGGGCTCCTCTTCTTTTTCCTATCTTGTCATCTTTAGCATGTAGCTCACGTCATTATGTTTGCAAATGCTACGGGCAAGGAGAAGGGCAAAGGGCTCATGCCCGCTGAGTCTGCTTCCTTTTCCTTTTTTTTTTTTTCAGTCAGAAAAAATAGCTTTCCCAGAGGCCTAGCCTTATCTTCTTTACTTATTACCTCTCTTTGAAACTGGGAAACTGGGACACATTCTGCACATCCTCCAACCAGTATAAGGTGGTCTGGAGAGCAAAACATTTTTAACTGTGCATTTTGCTGCCCCAAATGAACTCATGGGTCTACGTTAAGGAAGGAGGAGAGGGGAATGTTGGACAGGTAACTGTAAATACTGTGAGTGCTCGGGCTGTTTTCAGAACAAGCACATGTGAATAGGAAAATACCTGTGCCAAGAAACAAAGCTATTTATACCAGCTTACTGCCTGTATACCTAGACATCTTGTTCTTAAGAATTTTAAATTTCAAAATAAAATTTGCTTCTACACGGCTTTGCTTGCTAAATTCTTGGCCATTACAGCCGTTAAGATAATTTTTATTATTATAGTAGTATTTTTTGAAAAAAAGTTAAATTATTCTTACTTAGCTTTTAACTGATTTGGGAGAGGATTATTTTGGAGAACAGATACTAGTGAAATCCTTTAGCCAATCCCAGGAGCTTTGAGCCTAATGTAACAGTGTGTTTTTAACTTTAATAGCACAAAACCATTTTCTAATCTGGGGTTGGCATGGAAGCAGTATAGAGCAAATGTCAGAGACTCTTCTTGTTAAACCTGGTACCATTTCTCAGTCTTTGTTTTATTCCTTGAAGACTCTGCCTAGTTTTGTTTACTTTACTTGCTTTCTATTTAATAGCTTTGTTTGTTCTGCTCATGTGCGTGTCTATTGCCAAACAAATTGAAAACATACAGAAAACTATGAAGAAGAAAATAAATATTATCTGTAACCCTGCTGCCTAGAAATAACCACAATTATTATTTTGGTGTATTTTGGGGATTTTAAGTGAAAAATGGAACTTCCTGAACTGGAGGGAAAAGACTTGAATCTAGATTGAAAAAGAACCTTGAACCCGAAGCAGGTGAATTTCTTGAAATCCAAGGATAAATAGGAGTTAGAAGCTAAGAGAGAAGAGCAGTATCTCAATTACTGAGAAAATACTACACTTCACAAACTTTTAGGATAAAATTCAAATTTTTCAAATTTGTAGATACCAAATATACCTCCAGGTACTTTATCTGAGGAAAATAGTCAAGGAATATCTCTGACCAAATAAAAGTTCAATAGTAACAAATCTCACGACAGGGGAAGATGGTGTAGAAACAGTGGTAAGCAGTGAATATTGTAATATATAGTTAGACATTATGGAGTGGAAAGAATGAAGAACAAATGGTGAATTTGTAATATGTCTTATGTAAGGATTTTTTTTCAAACTGGAAATGAAAGGGAAATTTTAGAAATAACAAGACAGAAATTCTCAGTTACCACATACTATTAAATAAATGTAAGATAGGTTTGTTTGTGTTTTTTCCACCTGAAAATTGAAAAAAGAGTTGCCTTACAAAATCCCTCATGTTATGTGATGTTCTTTCAAGTCTCTTGTTTTGAACAACAAAGTACTGTTTGGGAAAGAAATGTTAGCCTGAAACTCAGCCAGTGCCAATACCAGGAAGCTCATAGAGGTCACCTGGCAGAATTTTCTTTTTACAGAAGTAATGGAATTTAACATAATTTAACACAAAATTTAGAATTATTCTAGGGGTCATAACCTTATAGTTGTGTTAGATATCTTTATTAACTGGCTTCTTGAATATTACTTTGAAATGTGATGCATTAAGTGGTTTGGTTGTGGAGGTTATGGGTGTCTACTTATCTTAGGTGGAATGGGAAAGCCCAACTGTCTTAATGCTTTGCAAATGGTTGCTGGTACCTTTGGATAACATTTCTAGGGACATGATACCAGACGCAAAAGTGCTGATTTTCAAGCAAGTGAAAATGTTTTACTCTGAAAAACTGTTAGATGACTCAGAAGTAGTTTGGTGATGATGAAGATAAATGTTTTAAGATGCATGTGAATAGTTTGGGTAACATTTCATAAATTACAAGAAGGAGAATTTTTGAAAATTTAGTTTAGATTTTAAATATGTATTTATAACAACATAAAGATGATTTAAATATTATAAATTTCAAAATGTTACCATATATATCCCTAAAACTTGATGTATTCAAGTTAGCAAAAAACCTTTTTTGGATGGAAAATTGAGGCTCATGTTATTGTGTTCAGGTTGCTTGCTGTTGGGCATATATTATATAATAGCCTATTTTAAAAATAAACATTCGGGAAAATGTAGTAGTATGAGAAAGTATTATAAAGGTCTCATCTTGGTAAGGGGAATATGAATGCCTATCATTTAATGTTCAAACATTGTCAGTGCTAGGGAGGGGTATATAATAAATTGACTAATGGAAAAATACGATAGACATTCCAAATTAGAATAGTGGGAATAGGGGTAAGAATGATTGGAAACTTGTCCAAGGTAGATAGATAAGCAAAGAGAATAGAGGAAATAACTAAGTATGATAACAGAAAAATGTGAAACAATTAAAGCCAAATACAACTATGACCATGTAAATGGGCTCAATTCCCCTATCTAGAAACAGCGACTGCCAAGAAGGTTAAAAAATGAAACCCGGGGACTTCCCTGGTGGTCCAGTGGTTAAGAATCTGCCTTCCAATTCAGGGGACGTGGGTTCTATCCCTGGTCGGGGAACTAAGATCCCACATGCCACAGGGCAGTTAAGCCCACATTCCTCAACTAGAGAGCCCGTGTGCTGCAAACTACAGAGCCCACATGCTCTGGAGCCCATGCACTGCAAATGAAAGATCCCACATGCTGCAAGGCAGATCCCACAGCTAAGACCTTATGTAGCCAAAAATTAAAACAATTCTTAAAAAATAATAATAATAAAATAAATAAAAAATGAAAAATGAAACCCAGCTATATATTGTTAAAAGAAAATACCCCTAGACAATAATATTAACAATAAAAGCAGAATTCAGGATAAAAACCATTAGTTGATAAAAAAGGATATTGATAATGTACAATCCACAAAAAGGTCATAAACCCATGTATAGCAAATAAGATAGTAGCCCTCTACATAAACACAGCACCCTAAAAATACAAAGAATTTGATTAAAAAGATAATCAATACAAAGTCGAGTACCTCCAGGATGGGTTAATTCAGAATTCATAGAGGTTATCAGGGAACTAGGTTTTTTTTCCATCTTCTGGCTCCTCTGTCCCCAGTGATTGTAAGACTGCTGCTGTGGTTTGAGGTATCACATGCAGATTCCACATTGTCCAGCAGAAGAAAGACCATATTTTATCTCTAAATGACAAAGGAGCCTTTCTCAGAAACCACCTAGCTGACGTACCCTTGAGTCTCATTAACCAGAGCTAGGTCATTTGTTGACCTCTGAATCAATCAGTGGCAATCTGAATGGGATCACCATGTTAGTATTGGCTTAAACTAATCATGATTTACTTATGAATCCTATGAGAAAGGGGTCAGTGTCTAACAAAATCAGGGTTCTGCCAACAAGCATGAGATGGGAAAGATGACTTGGTTAGAGAGCCAGCAGTATCTGCTACATCTCACAGTGCTTTGCTTCCCCACTTAAAATTAAAACCACACCAGACAGGTATTTCTTAGAAATACACAAGTTACCTAAACTGACCCAAGAAAAAAATTAAAATTCTGAACAAGCCTATAACAAAGAGATTGAATCAGTAATCAAAAACCTTCCAAAAAAGAAAAGTCCAAGACCAGAAGACTTCAGTAGTGAATTGTACCAAACATTAAAAGAAGATAAGGACTTCCCTGGTGGTCCATTGGTTAAGAATCTGCCTTCCAATGCAGGGGACGCGGGTTCGATCCCTGGTCAAGGAACTAAGATCCCACGTGCTGTGGGGCAACTAAGCCTGAGCACAGCTAGAGAGAAGCCAGTGCGCTGCAACGAAGAGCCCTTTTGCCGCGACGAAAGATCCGCCACCATGATGAAGATTGTGCGTGCTGCAACTAAGACCCGATGCAGCCAAATAAATAAATAAATATTTTTAAAAAATAAAAGAATTAACACCAGTTCTTCCCAAAGTCTTAAAAAAAATCAAGAGGAAGGAACACTTCCTAACTTACTCTATGAGGCCAGCATTAACCTATATCAAAACCAGAAAAAAGACATGAGAAGAAAAAAGAAAAGAAAATTACAGACTAATATCTTCTATCAATATAAATGCAGAAAGTCTCAACAAAATACTAGCAAATCGGATGCAATAGAATATAGAAGGATTATGCACCATTACTAAGTGGGATTTATCCCAGGAACGCAGAGGTGATTCAACCTAAGAAAATTAATGCAGTATACACCACATTAGTAGAATGAAGGGTGAAAACCATGATTATCTCAATTGACACAAAAGACATTTGACAAAATCCAGCACTTTTTCATGATAGAAACATTCAGAAAACTAGGAATAGAGGAACCTTCCTTAATATGATAAAAGGCATTTATGAAAAACCCACAGCTAACATTATATTCAAATCTTCCTCCCTGAGATCAAGCACATGACAAGGATGCCTGCTTTCACTACTACCATTCATCTTTGTCCTGAAAGTTCTAGCCAAAACAATTAGACAAAAATAAAATAAAATGCATCCGTGTTGGAAAGAAAGAAGTAAAACTATCTCTGTTCACAGGTGAATTGGAATTTGCCAATATTAAAAACTTTTGTACATCAGAGGACATTATCAAGAAAGTGGAAAGACAGCCTATGGAATAGGAGAAATATTTATAAATCATATATCAAATAAGGGTCTAGTATTCAGAATATTTCAAGTACTACAATTCAACAACAATCAACCCAATTAAAAAATGGGTAAGGGATTTGAATAGACATTTCTCCAAAGAAGATATGTAAATGGCCAATAAGCATCATTTGTCATTAAGGAAATGCAAATCAAAAACAATGAAATACAACTTCACATCTGCCAATCTGGCTGTAATGTAAGAAAGAAAAGAAAAGAAAACGAAAGGGGGGGAGGGAAGGAAGGAAGGAGGAACAAGAGAGAGGGAGGGAGGGAGAGCAAAGAAGGAAGGGAGGGAAGGAAGAAACAAAATAAATATTAATAAGAATGGAGAAATTGGAATCCTCATGCATTGCTAACGGGAATGTAAAATGGAGCAGCTGCTATGGAATAGTTTGGTGGTTCCTTAAAAAGCTGAGCAAAAAAAATTACCATATGACCCAGCCGTTTCAGTCCTAAGTATATATATCGCAAAGAATTGAAAACTGGGACACAAACAGATACCTGTGTGTTAGAGTTCATTGCAGAATATTTCACATTAGCCAAAAGGTGGAAATGACCCAAGTATCCATCAACAAAAGAACCCTTAAACAACGTGGGTTTGAACAGCAAGTGTCCACTTAATACACGGATTTTTTTTATCCAGTACATACATACTACAGTACTACACGGTCTACTCTTGGTTGAATCCAGAGATACAAAGGGCTGGCTGTAAAGTTATATGTGGATTTTTTTTTATTGCCCTGGAGGGTCAGTGTCCCTAACCTCCCCCCACCACGTTGTTCAAGGGTCAACCGTATATACAGTGGAATATTATTCCACCAGTTTTGATGGCTGCTACAACATAGGTGAATTTTGAAAGTAATATTCTAAGTGAAATAAGACAGTTATATAAAGACAAATACTGTATGATTTTACTTAAATACCTAGAATAGACAAATTGATAGAAACGAGAAATAGATTAAAGGTTACCAGGAGCTGGGGGGTGTAAGGAGAGAATGGGAAGCTATTGTATATTATAGTGTGTGTTTGGGGTGATGAAAAGTTATGGAAATGCATGGTGGTGATGGTTGTAAACGTGGTAAATATAATTAATACCACCAAGCTGTACATTTAAAAATGGTTAATATGACAAATTTCATGTTATATATTTCACTACAATTTTTTTAAAAGCCCACCAGTCTTTTTTTTTAATTACCCAACCCTCCCCTTTCAGTTTATCATTTATTTTCTAAAATTCTTAAGTAGTTCATAGAAAAATATGCTTGCATAAGCAGGAGAGAAATTTTTTCCTTTGAGTTTACTTTTAAGATTTTATTTTTGTCATGTCTATCCAATGAGGATCTAACTAGTCATCTTGCTCAATCTTATAGTAAATATATTTATAAACTAGTGACCTCTAGATTTGTATATTTTCCACTTCAAACAATGAATAACTTAACTAATTAAATAGTAATTGCTTTTTTAAATTTATTTTTAAAATTTGCTTATTTATTTATTTTTGGCTGCATTGGGTCTTTGTTCCTGTGCACGGGCTTTCTCTAGTTGTGGCGAGCGTGGGCTACTCTTTGTTGCAGTGCGCAGGCACCTCATTCAGGTGGCTTCTGTTGCGGAGCACGGGCTCTAGGCGACGGGCTTCAATAGTTGTAGCTCGTGGACTCTAGATCGCAGGCTCAGTAGCTTTGGCACATAGGCTTAGTTGCTCCACGGCATGTGGGATCTTCCCGGACCAGGGATCGAACCCATGTCCCCTGCATTGGCAGGTGGATTCTTAACCACTGCACCACCAGGGAGGTCCCATAGTAATTGATTTTGCTAATAGCTATTGATCAAGTAGCTATGATTTTACATTGTCATAAAGATAAAATACTATGGGGCTAGAGGCATATGGGAAATCTCTGTATCTTCTCAGTTTTGCTGTGAATCTAAAACTGCTCTAGAAAATAAAATCTGTCTTTAAAAACTATTAAAATAAAATACTATGCTTACATGGTAGTACCACATTTGGAGAGCCTTGAGAACCTGCCTTTTTATTAGGCTGAACGTTGAGGCAAAATTAGATCCTCAGTTGGACCAAAAGTTTTTTGGATCCTGCATCCTGCTCATTGTCAGCCCAGATGGACACACAGACCCTGAAGAGTCTCCATATGTTAAATTTGCCCTTTTGTTTCAATAGATCATCAGTGGAGACTGGAGAAAATATCAAGCTGTGCTTTTCTGGCATAAAATATGTAGTCTGCTACCCCCACCAATTACTAAATAATTTCCAGAAACTAATTTTTAGGCAGAATACCTATAGTGAAGTTTGCTGGAAATGCAGTTCTTAGTATTGTAGAAATAATTGGTGAGCACTGTTCTTTTCATTTTCTAAATTTAACTTTTTTCTCATTCAGCCATTTGGATAACTATCAAATCTGTATTTCTTATACCAATCCTTTTTTTCTCAAGGGTTTTTTTTCTAGGCTGTTGTAATATCTTCTGTCCTGGTTGCCTTGCTTCCGCTCTTGGCTTTACTATAATCCATTCTCCACACTGCAACCAGAGCAATCTTTGTAGAGTTGCACTGTTCAGTATGGTAGCCATTAACCATATGTGACTATTTAAATTAACATTATGGGACTTCCCTGGTGGCGCAGTGGTTAACAATATGCTGCCAATGCAGGGGACACCGGTTTGAGCCCTGGTCCGGGAAGATCCCACATGCCACAGAGAAACTAAGCCCATGTGCCACAACTACTGAGCCCATGTGCCACAGTGCCACAACTACTGAGCCCATGTGCCACAGCTACTGAAGCCCACGCACCTAGAGCCCGTGCTCCACAACAAGAGAAGCCACTGCAATGAGAAGCCCGTGCACCACAACAAAGAGTAGACCCCGCTTGCCACAATTGAAGAAAGCCCGCACACAGCAACGAAGGCACAATGCAACCAAAAATAAATAAATTTTAAAAATTAAAAAAAAATTAATTAACGTTAAAAATTTAAAGTCAGTCCTCAGTCACACTAGGCAGATTTCAGATACTCAGTAGCTGCTTGTGGCTACCAAATTGAGCAGAGCAGGTATAGAACATTTCAGGAAGTTCTATTAGATAGCGTTGTTCTACAGCATAAATCAAGTAATCTCACTTTTGCAACCAAAATGACTTACCATGGCCAGTAAGACCCTATAAAAATCTTTCTTTTCTCTACTTTCTCATCTCTCTTTACATACTCTGTTGTTCAAAATACTCCAGACACATTGGCCTTCTTACTGTTCTTTGATTATGCCAGAACTTTTTTCCCTTTCTCAGGGCCTTTGCACTCGTTATTACTTCTTTTTGGAACATGCTTCCCCCATGATTGCCTCTTCATCATTAAGTGTCAACTCAAATGTTACCTCTGCAAGAGAATTCTTCCCTATCTTCCCTAAGCCCTTCCTTTAAGAAGGCTTTGATCATATCACCCCGTTTTTATCATCTTCGTAGCATTTATCTTTGTCTTACTTAATTGGTGTGTGTCTGCCTAATACACTTTTCCCCACTAGAATGAAGCTTTTATTTTCTTCCAGCTTTATTGAGATATAATTGACATATAGCACTGTGTAAGTTTAAGGTGTACAACAAAATGATTTGACTTAGATACATTGTGAAATGATTATCACAAGTTTAGTGAGCATCTATCATCTCATATAGATATAAAATTAAAGAAATAGAAAAAATTTTTTTCCTTGTGAGGAAAATTCTTAAGAGTTACTCTTAACAACTTTCATGTATAACATACAGTAGTGTTAATTTATCATGTTATAAATTATATCCCTAGTACTTATTTATCTTATAACTGGAAGTTTGTACTTTTTGTCTGCCTTCATCCGATTCCCCCTCCCCCCACCTCTTACCTTTGTTAATCACAAATCTCTTTTTCAATGAGTTTGTTTTTGATGTATAATTGACCTACAGCACTGTGTTGGTTCCTGTTACACAACATAGTGATTCGATATTTCTATACAACTCAAATGATCACCAGATAAGTCTAGTTACAATGTGTCACCATACAAAGATATTACAGTTATTGACTGTATTTCCCATGCTGCACATTTCATACCTGTGACTCATTTATTTTGCAGCTGGAAGTTTGTACCTCTTAATCTCCCTCACCTATTTCTTTCCCTACCCGCTTCCCCTCTGGTAACCACCTGTTCATTCTCTTTGTCTGTAACTCTGTTTCTGTTTTGTTATGTTCATTTGTTTTGTTTTTTAGATTCTACCTATAAGTGAAGTCATACAGTATTTGTCTTTCTCTGTCTGACTTATTTCACTTGGCATAATACCCTCTGGTTCCATCCATGTTGTCATAGATGGCAAGGTTTCATTCTTTTTTATGGCTAATATTCCATCGTGTATATATATCACATCTTCTTTATCCATTATCTGTTGATGGGCACTTAGGTAGCTTCCGTAATTTGGCTGTTGTAAATAATGCTGCAATGAGCATAGGGGTGCGTATATCTTTTCTAATTAGTGTTTTTGTTTTCTTTGGGTAAATACCCAGGATCTTTGCCCATTTTTTAATGGGGTTGTTTGTTTTGTTGATGTTGAGTTTTATGGGTTCTTTGTATATTTTGGATATTAACCCCTTACCAGATATATTGTTTGCAAGTATCCTCTCCCATTCAGTAGGTGGCCTTTTTGGGTTTTTGATAGTTTTCCTTGCTGTGCAAAAGCTTTGTAGTTTGATGTGGTCCCATTTGTTTACTTTTGATTTTGTTTCCCTTGCCTGAGGAGATATATTCAAAAAAAAAAATTACTAAGACTGATGTCAGAGAGCTTACTACCTATGTTTTCTTCTAGAAGTTTTATGGTTTCAAGACTTAACACTTAAGCCTTTAATCCATTTTGAACTTATTTTTTATGATATAAGCAAGTAGTCCAGTTTGATTCTTTTGCATGTAGCTGTCCAGTTTTCTCAACACCATTTATTGAAGAGGCTGTCTTTCCCCCATTGTATAGTGCCTCCGTTATTAGAATGAAGCTTCTTATGGTCATGGATTCTTTCTCTCCTGTTTACCACTATATCCCTTGCACCTAGAGAAATAGAAATGACTGGCACATATAGGTGTTCAGTCAATACTTGACTATGAGAGTCTCTGAAAACTTTATCATCTGAAGTATATATTTCTTTTTACTATAATATTTTACTAAATTTCACTTTTTTTTCATAGTGACAGGGATCATTGCAGACTGCTTGGTCATTAGATCAGCAATTTGACTGTCAAGTGATATTGTCTCTTTATTCTGTATGAGTATACTTACTTTAGCATGAAAAGTTGCCTGTATACAAAACATATTTTTTCTACTTTTATATTTCTGCTTTAAAATATAAATCTAATCAACTCACTGTTCTAGAGTTGCCTGATAATTATATTTATTTCTTCTTTAAGTTGAAATTTTGTAATATGAAAGATACTCCATTCAGATTGTTTCTGGCCACACTGGGTCTTCATTGCGGTGTGCGGGCTTCTCTGGTTGTGACGTGTGGGCTCAGTAGTTGTGGTGTGCAGGCTCTCTGGTTGTGGTACTCGGGCTCCAGAGTGCTCAGGCTCAGTAGTTGTGGCGTGCGGGCTTAGTTGCCCTGTGGCATGTGGGGTCTTAGTTCCCCAACCACGGATCGAGCCCACGTCCCCTGCATTGGAAGTCTGATTCTTAATCACTGGGCCACCAGGGAAGTCCCCAGAACTTTTTATTAACTTCAATACTGTATTATTTTATTTGAGGGCTTTAGTCTTTTCTAAAAGCAGGTAACTGTATTGTGAGTGTTGGGAGGATACACAGTGGCGTTGTGTAATATTTGCCACCTTATTGAATAGTACTGATAATTTAAAATTACTCTCTTTTAGAATAGACTGGTGGCTGCCAAGGGGGGAGGGGAGCGGGAGAGGGATGGATTGGGAGTTTGTGATTAGCAGATGCAAACTGGTATATATAGAATGGATAAACAACAGGTCTTACTGTATAGCACAGGGAACTATATTCAGTATCCTGTGATTAAACCATAATGGAAAAGGGTATGAAAAAGAATGTGTGTATATATATATATATATATATATATATATATATATGTATATATGTATAACAGAGTCACTTTGCTGTATAGCAGTAATTAACACAACATTGTAAATCAGCTGGACTTCAATTTTTAAAAAAGGAAATTAAAAGTACTCTCTTTTTTCTCACTGTACAACGGAATGATAGACATCAGAAGATTGTTAAGAATGTTTCTCATCTTGGATCATTGATCTGTTAATATTTTTGGAATAGATACAAAAATTAGATTTTAAGTATCTGGGTTTTATTTAATACTCCTGAAGAATGCTTCCTAACCTCTTCATACTTGGTTTTCTTTTTTTAATACTTGGTTTTCTTTTAAATTACATTTATATTTTGTTCCATCTCAGGGCTGAGCATTTTCAGAAAATTGTCATGGTATATGGACATAATGTTTAGCATGATATATGGACATAATGTTTTAGCCAACATTATAATAGATACATAAATATATGTCCAGTCCTCACTCTGTTCTCCTGTCTTGTATGGTCTGTACAGATGTATAGTCTGTTGCTATCTTGACCTCATTCTGACCTAAAGCATTTTACTACTCTTACATATCACTAGGTAGCATGGTTTTGGGACTTCCCTGGTGGTCCAGTGGGTAACATTCTGCACTTCCAGTTCGGGGTGTCCGGGTTCGATCCCTGGTTAGGGAACTAGATCCCACATCCATGCTGTAACTATGAGTTCACATGACGCAACTAAGAGTCCGCATGCCGCAACTAAAGATCCTACGTGCCACAACTAAGACCCAGTGCAGCCTAAATAAATAAATATTTTTTAAAAAACCAACAACAACTAGATAGCATGGTTTTACAGATACTTTGTTTAAAGAATTCTGTATTTTTCCACCATAGAGGATAAAGGTTATAAAAGAAAGAACTGGCAGTACCACTATTTTCAGTGAACTTATCTTACTGGAAAGATAAGTAAAAACAACTTTTATGAAGCAACATAAAATGAGTGGTAACTGACCAAGGGTTGCACGAATATACTAAAAAAAAGAATGAAAAGTAATGGTAGGTAATAGAATTTCATGTTGATTTTTATTGTCTTCATTGTTTTCGAAATTTTTTATAATGAAACTGCATTACTTTGGGATTTGGAACACAAAGAATTAAGTGATAGATGTAGCACATGGTAAGTCACAAATACACAAAATACTTAGAGAAGATAAGGAATCAAAGTTGGATGAGATAACCATAGGTAGCTTTCTGGAACGAGCATATACTTTTTTCTGTGCATTAGTTGGTCCCAGCTTCAGCCGGATGGTTGTTTTCCAGTGCTGCCTCATTTCTTCTGTCTCGCGACCTTAACTCATTTGGGTGCTACATAGTGATCAGTAAGAGGTTATCAGTTCTCCCATGCTGGAAATAGCTATCAGAAATAGAGTAATGTTATTTGTGCTTCTGCAGATTGCTTCATGTGCGAAATGGAAATTGCAAATATCATTTGGGTGAAGAAACATTTAAGTTAGCTCAGACATACATGGATAAACTCTCAAAACATGGCCAGCAAGCAAACAGAGCTGCACTCTATGGAGAACTGTGTGCACTCCTATTTGCAAAAAGTCACTATGATGAGGTGAGTGTTTTGAAGAACGTTTCACTGTGACCAGTAAGTATCTATAAAACAAAAGATACATCATATAATGTCATATTTGTTTTAATAGATCTCATTTTGACATATTAGGTTTACTTAGAGCAATATACATTTGTAATGGAATATTTTAAATTAGGCAAAAGGATTATTCTGTGAGATGGATTTTAAACATACTTATACAGTTTAGAGCCTGTTTTTGTTTTTAATTTGACCAAATGTATCTCTGCATAAATTATTTTGAGGGCATGCTCTGTTAAATGAACCTTTAATAGGTGCTTTTTAATTGGATGTGTAGCTCTGGGTGAATTCTCATAACTTGAAGGCATTCATTTCAGTGGGAACCTAGATTTTATTTATACTTTATTGCATTGTTTTGCTTCTGTCTCTTCATTATGAGAAAGATAGCCTCATTCTTGGCTTTATACTGTTAAATTAAGGCTTTGGAGCTAATGAATACATAGTTGAGAAGTGAGCTGTGTAAGCTTAACTCCTTTATTTATGGAAGAATATCATAATTACTTTATGCTGTCAGATAGCTGTCATTTAGCTTTCATATTTTAAAATTATCCCTATCTCAATTTTTACCCTGTAATATAAATACGTGTATGTTCCATATTTAAAAGAAAGTCACCATTAGAAGTGAAACTGGAGAATTCTAGAATAATTGTGAAGTGATGTTTACAATCCCAGTGCTAGGATCATCCTGCTTTTAATATCTAAGAGGTATCATCAGGGAATGCATTTGTTGAATCGTATGGTGAGAGTATACGTTTTTTAAGGAGCTGCCAAACTGTCTGTACCGGTGTACATCCCACCAGTGATGAATGAGAGCTCCTGTTGCTCCATATCCTTGCTAGCATTTGGTGTTGTCAGTGTTTTAGATTTTTGCCGTTCTAACAGGCATGCCTCATTGTTTACATTAACTATTTTTGAAAGCTTAACAATTCATTATAAGATGAGTAAGTTCTGAGGATCTAACGTACAGTGTGGTGACTATAGTTAATACTGTATTGTGTATTTGAAATTTGCTAAGAGTAGATCTTAAGTGTGCTCATCACACACAAAAAAGGTAACAGTGTGAGGTGATGGATGTGTTAATTAGATTGTGATAATCATTTCACAGTGTATATGTCTATCAAGTCATCATGAACACCTTAAATATATACAATTTTTATTTGTCAGTTATATGTCAGTAAAGTTGGGGGGAAACTTTTTTAAGTCATTAAGTGTATGTGTTAAAATCTAAAATCCTTATCAGTGTGCCTTCATTTTCTCAGGAGGTTTATGTAAGTTCTTCGGTTATTTTTGATGCTGAATTCCTGTGTCTGCTGAACTCGTTCTGTCGATGGATTATTTTGCCGCCCCTTTTATGCAGAGTATTCCATAGCTTATTGACCCAGATATAGAATTTGGCCCCTTTCTATGATTTCCACACACCAAAAACAAAGAACCCCATTCACAGAGGGCCTTTGTGTGGATAGCCTTTACTAGAAATGAGAATGAAGTAAGCAGCAACAGTTCAAGTATTAGAAATGTCTGCCTTAAAAGTTCTTCTAGGAATTGCCTGGCGGTCCAGTGGTTAGGACTCAGTGCTTTCATTGCCGGGGCCCCGGGTTCAGTCCCTGATTGAGGAGCTAAGATCCCACAAGCCGCATGGTACACCCAAAAGAAAAAAAAAATTCTTCAGGTGCCCCACCATCTTTTTATCTCTCTACATATGTCCTCCTCATCTTGGCCATCTCCGTTTCCCCTTTCATTGTTTCTTTTCATCCTCGTTTTTCATACTGCCCTGCATCCTTCTTTCTGTTCTGTAAAGTGAGTCATGTCTTGCCATTTTTTTACTCATGTACTCAGCTCCAGACCCACCTTAATATGTCCAGACTCACCGATGTATTCAGTGGAAGAAAAGTACTTTTTATTCACCAGTTTCCATTTTCTTTCTTTCTTTTTTTAATATTTATTTTTATTTATTTACTTATTTTGGCTGCACTGGGTCTTCATTGCGGCACTCAGGATCCTCGCTGCGGCGTGTTTAGTTGCGGCATGCGGGCTCATAGTTGCCTCATGTGGGATCTAGTTCCCCATCCAGGGATCGAACCCAGGGCTCCTGCATTGGGAGGGCAGAGTCTTACCCACTGGACCACCAGGGAAGTCCCACCAGTTTCCACTTTCTTTACTAGGCAGTTACTATTTAATTGACGGTTATTTTCTTTCTGAACATTTGAATTGGGGTGTCGTACTGTGTCTTATTCATGATCTTTGCAACTCGCACATTCATGAGGAATATTTAAGTCTATAGATGTTTCTTGGATAATCTTGATAGTTTATAAATTTGTCGTTGTATCTACAGAAAGAAAAGTACACAAATCTTGAGGATATATCAATAGTTTGATGAATTATCACCATATTCTGTTATTAGTCCATGTAGGCTAGGTTTTGCTAAGGTAGTATCAACCTCCAAACAGCACTGACTTGGAATAATAAAAGTTTATATCTTGCTCATGCTACATCCCATCTTGGGATCTCTGTGGCTCTGCTTAACATCCCATCTATACTTTGATCAAAACCCTGCATTGTGGAACAGCCTGTATCTAGAACATTACCAGCCTTGAGCAGAGGCAGAAGCATTATGGGGAAGGGATTACTGGTTCTTAGAGCTTTCTCCCAGAAATGCCATGTTTCACCTCTGCTTATATTTTAATTAATATTTTGGCTAAAGGAACTCACATAACCATTCTCGTCTTTAATGTGGAAGGGAACTTTATCTTTCCCCGAAGAGGGGCAGTAAATATTTAAAAGCAGTATTACTTACAACTTACCACAGATTTTACCTTCTTATTCTGGAACAAAATCAGCTTATTTAGTATTTTACAAACAAATCAGATTTTTTGGCCTAAATCTCATATATTTCCTTTTTGTATCAAAATTGCTTCTGAATAGCTACATCTTTTAGGTGGAATGGAAGAGATGGAAGCTTACAGAGGAAAACAAATGTTTACTTTCTAATATTTTCAATTTGTTTTCCCCACATTTTTTGTGATCCCTTCATAATATTATTTTGTTTCTTTGAAGCAGTTCTTTCTATCTATAAAGTAATTTATTTTGCTTTCTTTCCCCACTAAGCACTAGGAGACGAAGGACATTTTCTGTTGTGCTCCCCAGTAGATACCTATGTGCCAGCACATTGCCTAGTACTTAACCTCTCTGCACCTCATTTTCCTATAATAATAGTACATATCTCAAAGGGGTGTTGTGTCAATTAAATGTGTGTGTTAGTGCACATAAAGTGCTTAGAACAATTATTGGCACAAAGTAAGCACTCAACTAAACAAGCAATTAAGATACAAAATACTAAGTGTTACAGTAGGGGAAGGAAAGTACAGGAAACCTAGCCTAGGGCTGAAACCTGAAGGACAACTTAAGTGGTTTAAGGGGTCGGAGGGCGGAGGGGAATGTATTTTAAGGCAGAGGGAACGGTATGTGCAAAGGTTTCTGGGCCACAAAGAACATGCCTCTGATTTCCTGAATATGTGTCACATATCCCAAGAAAAATGTAACAAACGTACACTTTCAAGAAGACTCAGCCTCTGAGAGAAAATTTTAAGTGTAAATATTTTATATGTGTTCTTATTCAAGTACTTGTAAGCTGCAGGAAAAATTCATAATCACTTCATTAAATATTGTCAATTTGATATATCACAGGTTTTGCTCTTCTGTAAATATTTTTTAGGCATACAAATGGTGCATTGAGGCAATGAAAGAAATCACAACAGGCTTACCAGTCAAAGTCGTGGTGGATGTTTTAAGACAAGCTTCTAAGGTGAATATAAAGTTGAAATTATTAAATGGATTATAGGATTAGTAAGCTTTAAATTTGTGTAAATTAACCTACTATTTAACAAATCAGGTATTGCATACTCATGCATAACAAAGTCTATTTTCTAAGTTTCTCTGCTCAGTTTTAGAGGTCCGGCTTCTTTCTTAAACCTTTACAGCAACCTGAATTCCTTATGTCATGGTTGTATGGGCTTTCGTCACTTTTCTCCTAAAAAATAGCCTGGTATTAAATCTTTTAGTCACAGTATTGGCAGTGTCACAGTGTGATAGCTTTTTTTTCTTGACTTGGTAGGCAATACTTATTTGATTTTTACTCTAGTTTCTTCTTACTCTGTAAAAAAAAATGCATTAAGTCTTTGAAGCCATTTAGTAATATTTAAAAATTGCTGCTTTGGTACACTGAGGCTTTGAAGCATTGATGTACTTTTCAGACATACTCTTTCTACCCAGAGGTTTTTCAGTTTTGAATATTCCATTTTGGTTGGTTTTACTTATGGAAATTTCAATTAGAAGAATTATTCTAAAATTATAGATTTAGAAGAGTTTTAAGATTTCTGTGAAATTTATGAAATAAGTCATTTTAGAGCAAGTAAACAGCATAAATATTCAGGTTATTATTAGAGCTAGAAGAGACATTAATATGTTTTTAATTAATTTAAAACATTGAATATACATTTAATATAAAGACAGCTTAATATATATGCAAGATTTACATTTCTGTATGTAAATAATATTTACAGTTAAAGACGACTGGCTGTCTCATGAATCAAAATATTTTAAGAAGTAATAGGAATACTTGGAATTCTGTGCATTTAAAAGTTATTAGATGGAAAACTACAAAATAGTTGTAAGCCACTGTAGAACGGGGATATAAATAAGTACCTTAGAAAATAATACGGTGAACCCTCCCCGCCTCTGTTTTAATAATATGTAAGGATGGGAATGTACCAGCTTTTTAAGGTAACTTTGTTATAACAGGTTTGTTCTGGGCATGACTATCAAAATTTTAAGTTTTGTAATTTCCCAGGATATGTACAGATCTGTTTATAATGGAGTTTTCAAATACTTGGAAGGAAATAAATTACAAATAGAATCATTCTATTTATGTTTGAAGATGCTTTTTTCAACCATTATAGTTTGACTATATCAACATAAGCCATACTTGTTTCAACACACTAATTAACTGTTTCAGAGTTATTTAACAATTTTTCACTTTATCTTTAGGCTTGTGTTGTAAAACGTGAATTTAAGAAGGCAGAACAGTTAATTAAGCATGCAGTGTATTTGGCACGGTAGGTGATTGTTATTAAAAATACCATTTCAAATTGTTTCTTTCTACTTTATATCCTAATAGTTTTGTATCTTTTTATAGGGATCATTTTGGATCCAAACACCCAAAATATTCTGATACACTGCTAGATTATGGGTTCTACTTACTCAATGTAGATAACATCTGTCAGTCTGTTGCAATTTATCAGGTATGTTAATAGTTATACTTTTTTTCTTTCAACCTAAATTGACTTGCTGACCTGTAATTTGTGATGTACAAACCACTGTCTAAAAATAACTCTTTCTGAGCCCTTCCTCATATATGGTACTCCATTATTTTACTAAATAATACCTAGAAGGCTTAAAACTTAATGTTTTAGGAATTAGTATCATCCAGGAAAAAAGTTCGGGTGTTGTGGGTCAGTAGTTAAGAGTAGTTTTCCATTTTTCATTTACCGAGATGATGGCTTGTCTTTGTTGTTGATTTAGCTCATATCATTATAGCTGCCTTTGTAGTAGCAAGGAGGCTTGATAGCAATTATTTTAGGCCTTATCTCAGTCAGTCTCAGGAAAATGATGTGTTATGCCATCACTCTGGACAAGGTATCCTTGATTTTATAGTTTACTTCCGAAGAGGACATAGAGAAAAACACTAATGTAATTCCTAAGACATGTGAGTGATTTTATTATTAAGCCATTGCCTTTTAAGTCAAACTTAACTCTTTAGAAAATCAGGCTGTAGGTGAATTTTATGTTCTGTTGTGATTTAAATACAGCAGGACTTTTTTCAAAACTGATGGGATTGAGTATATAGAATCTATATTTAAATTACTAGGATGCTTAATTTAACTGGGTAGTGTCTTTTAAGGATTCACAGTATTACCAGTTATTCTCATGACTCTTTCAGGCAGCCCTTGACATTCGGCAGTCGGTGTTTGGTGGCAAAAATATCCATGTAGCAACAGCTCATGAAGACTTGGCTTATTCTTCATATGTTCACCAGTATAGCTCTGGGAAATTTGACAATGCACTGTAAGTTCCACTTTCCTTTTCAGTGAGGGATTAACTACTGTTGCTATATTTTGTTTTGTTTTTTCCTAATGCAATACTTTTCAGTGTATCTTATGGATTAAATTTGTCCTCCTGGAACTTGAACAAGATACCTAAAATGTTCTTGAAGTCATTTAAAATCATATCAATTTATAAGCCATTTGTTTAGATCTTATGTGGTTTAACGTTGAGACATAGATCTCCATATAGAATATGACTTATTTTTTAAGTGTCTCCTTCAGTAATTTTTCTTTGACTAATACAGTAGTGTCTGGTTAAA
This sequence comes from Phocoena phocoena, assembly GCF_963924675.1. Lineage (NCBI taxonomy): Eukaryota > Metazoa > Chordata > Mammalia > Artiodactyla > Phocoenidae > Phocoena > Phocoena phocoena. The sequence continues at coordinate 27,396,225 of NC_089237.1, read as the reverse complement.
TGACAGACTTAACCTAAAAACTTGCTCATAACATGCAGAAATACTGAATAATGTAACAATCATCTTTTTAAATACATAACGGAGCTTGTAAGATAGAGAAGAAATCCCCAAGGGCCAGTAATGGACTAAAATCCAAAAAGGGTAGGCATGAACTACAGTATGAGTGTTCTGGGGTGGAAAGGCTTAGAAGGCTTAAAAGTTTCTGTAACCTTGGTTGAACAGCAGTCCTGGGTTTAAGAGACAAGGCATTTAGCCCATAGGAAGCTGTGGCTTAGAAGTGAAACCCTCACATGAAGCCAAGATCAAGGCTACACCCTCGGAGAAAGAGTAGACTAGGGGAAAAAACTGCCCACTGGCAAGAGAGGTGACATGGAAATTTGTCCAACTTAAGTTGGGCCCTCAGTTGAAAAAAAAAAAGGAACCTCACAGGGGAATTTATAATTTATAGATGTCTACGTTGTGTTTGGGCATCATGCATGCAGGAACCCCCAAACTGAGGAAAACATTAAGAAGCACTTTGGGACTGCTAGTTCTCCTGGGATGCTTTTCAGGAGAAAATGCAAAACTCTTGGAAATAATTAACCTTCCGTCCAAGCCATACAGACTTCCCATAGATCTAGCTGTACCTGAGATGAACTCATCATAAAAAATATTTAAATAAGGGAACATTTCCCCCATGGGTGAGTCAGCAGACATAATGATCAAGATTAGAACACTAAAAATAACAGTTAACAGAACTTTATGGCTGATACTATAAAGTAAGGTTTCTTAAATGTTTAAAGATATAAAACGGGTTGGCAAACTATGGCCTGAAGGCAAAATAAAGGTTTATTGGAACATAGCAGTGCTCATGCACTCATGTATCGTCTATGGTTGCTTTTATGCTGTAACAGCAGAGTTGAGTAGTTGGGACAGAGTGTAGCCGCATAATCTGAGATATTTACTATATGGCCCTTTACAGAAAAAAATGTGCTGGCGCTGATATAAAAGAAGGAATCAGTAATGTTTTGGCGGGAAAATGAAGGGAAAAAGGCAGATTTAAAAATAAAACAACTGAGGGAACTATACTCAGTATTTTGTAATAACCTATAAGGGAAAAGGAATCTGAAAAAAAAATATATATGTATGTATAACTGAATCACTTGGCCATACACCTGAAACTAACACAACATTGTAAATCAACTATATTTCAATTAAAAAAATAAAACAACTGATACATCCTACAGCATGAATGAACCTTTAAAACATTGTGCTAAGTGAAAGCAGCCAGTTACAAAGGACCACATATTGTATAATTTCATTTATATGGACTATCTAGATACAGGCAAACAAGTAGAAACAGAAAGTAAGTTGGTGGTTGCCTAGGGCTGGTGGAGTTGGAGGAAAACGAAATGACTCCTAAAGGACACAAGGTTTCTTTCTGAGGTGATGAAAATATTCTGAAATTAATTGTGATGGGTACATAACTCTGTAATATATTAAAAACCTTCAATTGTACACTTTAAATGGGTGAATTGTGTTGGTATGAATTGTCTTAATAAGCACTTTTATAATAAAAAACATTATAATAGCTGGAATTGGAAAATAGTCATTGACATTAAAACTCAGTAGACAAGTTAAATAGCAGATTAGACACAACTAAAGAGACAGTGAACTGGAAGACAGATCTGAGAAAACTAATGATTACCTGGAAGCTGGGAATAGAAGGCGTGGAGTTGTTTGAGATTATCTGGCAGATAAAATAGACAAACAGCTTGCTTTCTGTTTGACGAGATGGGCCATGAACAAATAACCAAACATGTCAGGTGAGAATACATGCTATGAAGGAGAATAAAGTAAGCTAAGAGTTTAAAGAGTGATGGTAGATTTTTTAGGGTCTTTTGTATGGGCTGGTCTGGAAAAACTTCAGTGTGGGTGAGCCATGTGGATATTCAGGGGAAAGCCATTACAGAGAGACAGTAAAGCGAGTGCAAGAGTCATAGGTGAGCACGTGCTTTACGTGTTCAGACAACTGCAGTTCCTGTGCACCTGGAAGGAAAAGAGGGGATTGTTTCTGAGAATGGGAGGAGATGAGGTCAGAGAGGTAGCCCAGTGAAAGATCATATTATATTGAGCCTTATAGGCTGTGATAGCAACTTCACAGTTGATTCTGAGGGAGATGGGAATCCACTGGCTGTTTAAAAGTTCAGTCTACAAAAGATTGGAACTTTAATACAAAAAAAAAACTGGTCCTTTTCCACAGATAGTTTTAGAAATTCAGTATTATAAATTGTGATTTTTTTAAATGCTTAAATTATTTGTAACTTAAAAGAAATGCCATAGTATATCTATCTGTATTGCAGATTTCATGCCGAAAGAGCTATTGGTATCATTACCCACATCCTACCTGAAGATCATCTTCTTTTGGCTTCTTCAAAGAGGGTGAAAGGTACCCTTTGTAATCTAGTCTCATATATATATATATATATATATATATACACACACACATGTATGTATGTTTTTCTTTAAGATTTCTTTCGCTGTCAATTATAATAGATGTCTACTCTCTGATAACTTTAAAATCGATGGTATATGGTATAAAATAGGGGTATTTGTTTATTTCCTCAGGATTAGACTGCATATTACTAAAATAGCCAATTCACTGATCTAAAGTATTTGCCTACAACTCTAAGAATTTACAGTGGTTCATAATGAAAGGTTGTTCACATCTCTCATATAACATTGTTAATAGGCCAGAATACATTTCTTTTGCCTCTTTCTTTACCTTTTCCTACCTTCCTTCCTCTCTTTCCTTTCACTCATTCATTCAGTCAGTCCTTTCTTTTGAGGAGAGGATGGAAGAATCACAAATTATTACTGTGCAGTGACAAGGGTAGGAAACTGAAGATGGGTTTTTCTCATACCCTCAGTTTTATCATGCAAGCCTCTGAAACTCAGTTTCATATCAGGTTACCCTTAATGTTGTAAGGCTCTTACCACATACCACTTTCTTCTTTTCTTATTAACTCTTCTGCAAATCACTACCAAAGCTTTCATTTTGCCAACATGATTGGGTCACCCATGTGGTAATTCCATGCATGTTGGATAACTTTTACCTTAATTCTGGAACTGGGTTTTACCTCCCCTCTAGGTTTGCATTTTTAAAGTCATGCAAGTAATACACAATTAATGTCAAAAAATAGAAAAGAGAAAAAATTAAGTTACCTGAAATATCATCGATCCAGAATCAACATTTTGGTGAATATTCTTTTAAACTTTTCTTTCTTCAAATGCTGAAATGAGTGAATAATTTTTTTTAGTTCTATAATCTGCTTTGTTCAATTAATATATTATCAACATTTTCCCATTTCAGTACCTGTAGGTGTATATCTTTTTTTCTAATGTTCTTAACCTCACCTGTCTTACTGGACCTTTAAATTGTTTTTTAACCTTTTGTTCTTTAAAAATGCTACAGTGAACTAAATCTCTTTTTACTTTTGTGCACATGGACAATTTTCCTAGAAATAAAATTGCCTGGTAAAAGAATATGTGTTTTTAAGACTTTAAATGGAATTTGAGGGTCTTGAATGGGACTTTGAAGTTAAATTATCTTCTTGACTGGTTTGATTGGTCAAGTGAGTTAGGAGGAAACCAGTTCTTTTAGTTGTATTTGGTTAAAGGTTATATAATTTACGAAGTGTGGTTTCAAAATTTTCAGCAGTGCTTAGGTACTCCTTGACAACTTTTTTCACAACTTAAAAAAATTTGCCTCTTTATTCTTGTCTTCCTTGTATTTGCTTAAACAACAAATCCACATCAGCAAAGCATAACAGGTCTGGTAAAATAGAGAGTAATTCTACAAAATAATTTGTTGTATACCATTGTTTTTCTTAAATTTGAAATTCATTATACTGTGCAAAATAGAATGACCAAAAGTGTATTTTTTCATTAAAATGGAATACTTTCATCTTTACCAGTTCTGTGGCATGGGATATGGTTTATGGTTCTAAACCATAAGCGTATATACAACTAACATCTGTAAAATTTAGTTTTAAATTTTATGTTCTGATTAGCTTTGATACATGGTTTGGAAATGCACTAATTTTATTGCCTTCTTATTCAGCACTTATTTTAGAGGAGATTGCAATTGACTGTCATAATAAAGAAACTGAACAGAGGTTGCTTCAAGAAGCTCATGATTTGCACCTGTCTTCACTCCAGCTAGCTAAAAAAGCTTTTGGGGAATTTAATGTACAGACTGCAAAACACTATGGAAACCTTGGAAGACTTTATCAGTCAATGAGAAAATTTAAGGTTAGAAGCACATTTTACTATATTTTTCTCTCTCTAAATAATCTTAGGTAATAAAGTATAATCTTAAATAATAAGTAAATCTTAAATAATGCTTCTTTAGTAATCTTAAATAATAAGGCATACATTTATTATACTCCTACATTATTTCACATAAGAATTGAGAAAATGGCTAGTATAAAACGACAGGGGCTTCCCTGGTGGTGCAGTGGTTAAGAATCCACCTGCCAATGCAGGGGACGCGGGTTCGAGCCCTGGTCTGGGAAAATCCCACATGCCACGGAGCAGCTAAGCCCGTGAGCCACAACTACGGAAGCCTGCGCGCCTAGAGCCCATGCTCCGCAACAGGAGCGGCCACTGCAATGAGAAGCCCGCACACTGCAATGAAGAGTAGCCCCCTCTCACCTCAACTAGAGAAAGCCCGCGCGCAGCAACGAAGGCCCAGCGCAGCCAAAATTCATAAATAAATAAAAATAAATTTTTTAAAAAGACAGTCAAAATATAAATAAAATTCAAAAATACAGACCCTAGAAAAATAAATATATCAAACCATAAAGGCTAAAACAGTTATTATAGTTAGACTTAAAACATAGCTCTTAGCTAGTAGTTTAAGTACAGCACTTAGCAGAATGCCTGCCACATAATAGGTATGCAAGAAATATAAGATATTGCAAGTGTTATTAATTGTAGTGATAAAAATTTACTGAATTTAGTTCCTTTTAGAATTTTCGGTCATAGATTCTTATTGTCCATTACAGGGTCACAATAAGGAAGGGATGAGAGTTGCTGCTTAAGGCATTCATTTTTATCTAAAAATCAGTTTACACATTCCTCAATTAACCTGAATTTGGTTTGTTGGAATAAAAATTGTCAAGACTCCAAAAAATAAAGTGTACTTCTATGTAAAATAACATACTATAGTGTAGAGTTTCTTAACAAGGTTCAGTTAAATTTTAGAGTGTATTAACTGAAAGAAGAAATTTTCATTTTAGAATATTTTGATGTTAATTTCTTCTAACAGTTTTTTATTACAAGGACAGGTTTTCTTTTGTCATTTTGGTATAGGACACTTTTACTTTCGTCAGCTTATGTGCACAGCTTCCTCAAACCAGTAAGGCTTCCTGTAGGCAACTTTTGGAAGAATATAGTGTGTTCTCTGATCAGATTACCTTATGCCATCCATAAGACGTCTTTGGCATTTAGAAGAATCTTACTCATGGGGTAAGAATTGTTGACATAAGAAAAAGTATAATCTAATAGTTAATACACCTTAATTGTTTTTCAGGAAGCGGAAGAAATGCACATCAAAGCAATTCAGATTAAAGAGCAACTTCTTGGTCAAGAAGATTATGAAGTAGCCCTTTCAGTGGGACATCTGGCTTCTTTATATAATTATGACATGAATCAGTATGAAAATGCTGAGAAACTTTATTTGCGATCTATAGCAATTGGTATGTTACTTTAAAATTTTCTTAGTCAATTGATTAGAGATCAACATGTCTTATATGTTGTATAGGGAAGTGTTATTATTAAGACTTAAATGAGTTTAGAGCTGCTAAGGATATCCAGGAACCACTCAAAAATCATCTGAAACATTTTGCTAAAGATTATTTATTGATGTTGAAGCCACTAGTAAGAAATATGACAGTAGAGTGTCAAGTAAAGGCAAAAGTAGTTATTTTTAAATATTTGTGTAAACACTACCCCCAGCCCATCCTCTCCCTTCTTCTGATTTTAACATAGACCCAGTTTACCTGTTTTTTAACTTGATATAAATGAAATCATACAATGTATATTTTTATATGCCTGGATTCTTTTGGTGGACATCAATTGTGAGATACATCTGTGTTGTTCATATCACTGTTGCTTGTTAATTTCCAGTGCTGTGTAATATTGTATTGGATTAGTATATCATTATTTAATCCATTCTACTGTTAATGGATATTTGGAACATTTGAATTGTTTTCAGTTTAGCCCAATTACAAAATAAGATACTGTGGTCATCATCTGAATGTTGTGCCTATTAAAACTCTTCCCCATTTTTATATTGACTTGTCTGTCATTTTCTTATTGGTTTATAGAAGTTCTTTATATACTTCGGATGTATCTGTTGGTTAAATGTGTTGCAGATAACTCTCTACTGCTTCTTCCTTCCTCCCTCCCTCCCTCCCTCTCTCCCTCCCTCCCTCTCTCCCTCCCTCCCTCCCTTTCTTTCTTTTTTGATTGGTTGTACCGGGACTTAGTTGCGGCAGGGGGGCTCCTTAGTTGTGATGTGCGAACTCTGTCTTTTTTAAATTTTTAAAAATTTTTTTTTATTTATTTATTTTGGGCTGCATTGGGTCTTTGTTGCTGTGTGCAGGCTTTCTCTAGTTGCGGCGAGTGGGGGCTACTCTTCGTTGCGGTGCACGGGCTTCTCATCGAGGTGGCTTCTCTTGTTGCAGAGCATGTGCTGTAGGCACATGGGCTTCCGTAGTTGTGGCTCGCGGGCTCTAGAGCGCAGGCTCGGTAGTTGTGCATGGGCTAAGTTGCTCTGCAGCATGTGGGATCTTCCCGGACCAGGGCTTGAACCCATGTCCCCTACATTGGCAGGCGGATTCTTAACCAAAGCACCACCAGGGAAGTCCACGTGCGAACTCTTGGTTGCAGCATGCATGTGGGATATAGTTCCCTACCCGGGCCCCCTGCATTGGGAGCATGGAGTCTTAACCCACTGCGCCACTAGGAAAGTCCCTACTTCTTATTTCTTAATGGTGCCTTTCAAAGACCAGAAGTTCTTAGATTTTAATGTAATCAAATATTGCTCTTTTCTTTTATGGTTAACACTTTTTATATTCTGTTTAGGAAATCTTTTCCTACCCCAAAGTCATGGAGATACTCTTTTGGAAGATTATCTTCTGGAAACTTTATTTTACCATTCACATTTAGATCCACAGTCCTGAAATTGATTTTTGTTTATGGTGTAAGGTAGCGATCAAATCCCCCCCCCTCTTTTTTTTCCTCCGTATGGATATACAGTTGACCAGGACCATTTTCTCAAAGGACTGTCCTTTCCCCTCTGCTGTGCTACCTTTGCCAATAAATCATATATCCATGTATGTGAGATTGCTCACATACATATATCCATAATATATTACCTTGCTCAATCCTGGAAGTCCCATATTTTCTGTGTATCTTTTTGCACAAATGTTCAGATACATAAATATTTTATTTTCCCTTTTATACATGAAAGGTGGCAAACTCTTGGCACTTTTTTGTACTTTGCTTTTTTTTTTAACTCAACAGTATACCCTATAAATGACTCCATGTCAGTTCATAAAGAGCTGGGAGCTCCCTCCTCTGTTATAGCTGCATAGTATGCCTTGAATGGATGTTCCATAGTTGAGTGGATGTTCCATAGTAGATTGAAACAAATCTTCATTTGTTTCTAATATTTCGCACTTATAAACAATGCTGTAATAAATAGCCTTGTGCATATGTATTTTTCTACTGTTGAAGGTGCTGCCATTCTTTAGATCTCTTTTAAGTCCTAGAGGTAGATTATGGTTAGGACCATGTTGGTGAATGCTGATAAAAGAATTGAATCTATTCCTTTTAAGGGAATAAAATGAAGCCACCTTATTTTAAAGAACTGAGCTTGTGTTGTGGAAACTACTTGTTATTTCATTATTTATTTGAGTTTTCTTTCTTTTTCTGTTTACTTTCAGGGAAGAAACTTTTTGGTGAAGGCTACAGTGGACTAGAATATGATTACCGAGGTCTCATTAAACTTTACAACTCCGTTGGAAATTACGAGAAAGTGTTTGAATATCACAATGTTCTGTCTAACTGGAACCGGCTGCGAGATCGGCAGTATTCAGTGACCGATGCTCTTGAAGATGTCAACACCAGCCCCCAGTCCACTGAAGAAGTGGTGCAGTCCTTCCTGATTTCTCAGAATGTTGAGGGACCGAGCTGCTGAGGGAGGACCTCAGTTAACTAATTTACCTTTTCCCAGATTCCAGGGAATTCATACTGTGAAATCAAAATCATGTTGTTTTTTCGGGGCTGGAATTTGCATTGAAACACTGGTCCAGTCCATTGACCCTATTTGGGTGATCCCTATCTTGCAGAGTGTCCATAGGAATAAGCATATATTCAGTTATATTCAGCATGTACCGCATGTGTAAGTAATCTGGCCCATATTTTCAACCTAGTAGAACAAACAACAGGAATTTTTTTTCTTTTTAAAAAATAATTCATTTTGCAGAAAGCCTGAAAGAAAAAAAGAACCCCTAAATAAAACTATTTAAGAGTTTAAAAGAGTTGCATTCTTATTATGTAAGGATGATTTTAACAACTTTTTAACATATAATTCTTCCTTGAGGAGGTATTCAATACTGTATTGTAAAGAAATTTTATGGGGAAAATCTTTATATGCAGTATAGAAAAGTTAACACAAGTACTAATAGAAGAGGGACATCCAGACTTAGGTTTGACTACCTTACCCAGAGAAGTGGATACAACCACTCCAGAGCTCTATTACAAGGGAAGGACTGTCAGATTCATCTGAACTGGACCAGTGTTGATCTGTAAGTAACAGGAAAGCTGATAAACCAGCAGTTCTAACTCTTTGGTTGTTTTGGTTTTGTTGTGTTTTTTTGGGGTACAAAAATGCAAGATGCTCTGATAGCGTTTGCTAACAGGACCAGGAGGATCTGAAAAGGACCAGCCTAATGTAGAAAGGGGTTATTTGGACCAGAAGCTTTAGATTCTATTTTAGCCCCTGCCTATACTTTTATCAGTAGAATGATTTCATTTAGATGTATAATGAAAAGTGATCATGCAAAAGTTATATTCATGTAATAGACACCAAACTAGGGAAATTTGGCAATTTCAGTGGCATATTTTAGTCAAGGTACACAGATGGCAATGCCAGAAGCAAGTCTATAAATATCTGCTGCAGCCATCTCCCTCATTTTAAATGTTACCCTAATAAGCAACACAGTTAGCAAGTATATTGGCTCCGAGTCATGAAATAGCTCATGTCCAGATGGGAATTATAGGTTACTGTGTGGTTTATGGGGATTAATGGAAAAATGAATTCCGAAAAACAGCAAGTCGTCTTAGAAATCCTTCGTGTTTATGGTAAATAATAGTGCAACTAGGTCATTTTATTTGCAATTCAAGAAGCAAGTGGAAAGATTCCCCTAATGATTTATCTATTTCACTAACTTGTCTTTCTGTTTATGGGGTTTTGATTTTTTTTTTTAAGCCAGTCAGGTTATTTAATGTTGAGGTAATCTTCAAATTTGAGAAGTTGTGACATGTAGCAATCCAAGAAACAAAAAAGGTCTTTTGCTGTTACCTCAGTTCTTATTATAGTGGCCTATTTGGTGCCTCTATAGTTAAGAATCAGGGTTTTTCCCCCCTATTTTCAGGGGTTCATGACTTGGCTGTTAGAGATGTTGCTCCTGGCTAATGCTGGGAGTGGTCTGTGGGTGAGTGGATGTGTGCTGAATTTTGGTTTTCTTTTAACAGGCATGTTGGGGTGGGAGGGGGAAAATATCTAAACTGTCCACCACATTGACTACAGAAAAAGTAATTGGAGATTTCAGATAAATTTGATTTTAAACACTTTTTTGGACTTCCTAAATACAACCTTGTTTAAAACTGTAATTTGCCGTCTTGTTAGTTATGAGCCGGTGTTTTTAAGTCCCCAAGTGGGCATTGACTAGGGGAGGTACCTAAAGAGATGAAGCAAGCCCAGACCCTAAGATTATAGCCATGTGATTTTGAAACCTGGGTTTAATCCTCAAATTGAATTATTTTTAATTTTGAAAAGAGTACATTGGCACACCTGCACCTCCCCCTTCCAGTTTATTACAATCTAATGCCAAGAGGCACCTCTTTATTAATTACCAAATAGTCTGTGTGACCAAGGACTAACATTTTTAAGTTACTCAGCTCTATCCTCATGGGCCTATATATTTAATACCTCCAAAGATACTTTAAGGATAGGCTTTGTATACTTTTGTTGGTTATTTAGAGTCCTGTGGTATGTTTGTGGTATAGGAATGTCATGGTAAATTGTTTTTCAATAAATATTTTGAAACTTATGTTTTCATATGAAGTTTTTTTTTAATCTATATTTTTGGTTTTGTGCACATATAGCATTTCCTAGGATAAAATCAAGCAAATGACTTAAGGCCTCATCTTCTCTAATTCAGTCTGAACTCAGCTTAGCTCACTCAGTGATAAAGCAACACGATATTTAGAAGCCTAGGATCACAGGGTGATAATATTAAACGGCTGCCAGTTTTTCTTAAAAAAAAAAAGTCATTATTGGTAGTTCCCCCTTATTGCCACGGCTTTAATGTAGTTTTCTGTAAATCCATATACTTTGACTTAATGCAGACACTCTAGGTTGAGAAGAGAGATTGCCAGTTTCTGTTAGTGATATAATTTAATGTGCTATTATTTCTGGTTTTAATGAAGAATAATACCCTAATAATTTTTAAGTGTGGAATTTATCCTTTCAGTAGGGATGTTTAGGATAAGTTAGGGAGGTAAATATCATCATGATTTTTGGGGTTAGAAAAAATCTCAAAGCAAAGAATAAAATTACCTCACAATAGCCAGTTGCTTGAACAAACTTTTTATATATGGTGGGGTTGTGTGTCAGAAATCCTAGACCAACGTAAAAGATTTTTCTGGAAGTTCAGCAAAGTAATATTAAATAAGGGGCCTTTGGTCTCATCCTTTCCTGGCTTTCATTTTTTCTCTCTTACCCAGTCTTTTTGCTAAAGTTTGGTGCTACTCAAGTTGGGTGCATCAGGGAGCCCTGTAACATTCGTGAGCCACACAGGTGGTCGGTCACTCCTACATTCAGTTTAGGAGAGCCAGTTGGGTTTTTTAGACCATAATTTTTATGGGTCCCCAAAGCTGACTTTGCCCGAAGCATCAAGACCCTTATTATCATCAAATTTTGTCTCTGTTCAGCAAAAAATGAACTCATTATTGCTTTGGGGTAATCCCCACACAGGTGTGCTTTCACTTGTGAAAATGAAAGATTTGACAAAGACCTTTGTTCTTAGCCTGTTAGAGAAGGGTTCATAATATTGTGAAAACCAGGTCCGGCGGCTGCAGTCATAAATAATGAGAGTGCCATCTGGCTGTGCCTTATAGTGCAGACAGCATGCTGCACAGTAAACACATGCCTACAACATGATTGAAGCTTTTGGCCATACTTTACAGATTGAAAGAATGGTTTGCTGAGTAGCAGGTAGAGGCTTTCACCGCTATCCAAAAGGAGAGCGTTCCCATGAAACCTCTTTAAGCCAAAACAGGTGAACAGCAGAGAGGCAGTTACCTTAGGACATGTCTTGCTAATGGATGCACAAAATAAATTGAGATAATGCACAGAAACTCGCACACTTGTGGCTTGAAGCTGAGATACTGAGCGTAGTTCTAGGGGAGGAGCTTGGCAGTGCCACTCTCGCTCAGGGTGCCACTGCCTCTATAACAGCTGTCTGCAAAACAAGCGCTGCATGCTAATTTTGCTTTTCACCTTTTTTCGTAAGAGTGAAGATCCTTTTGGATTTTTTTCGGTTAGCAAAAACAGGTGCTAATGTAGGTCTTTCATAAAAGCAAAGTAGCATAAAGTGAACTTTCAGAAGGCAGAGGATACCTGTATTAACTGCTACTCAGTTTTGTTGGTTTTTTTCCCCTGAATTTGTAGCCTTGCTGCTTCCAAACTGTTCTTTTTCTGGATGGCAAAGTTACTACTGGAAAAATACTTATTTATAAGTAAAAACGTTTTTAAGAGTTTTATTTTTGCTTTAGGAATTAACATGTATATTTCACCTCTTGGCTTTGGAGGACCTCAGTTCTTGCTAGAAAATTCCTTTTTTTATCTGACATTTGAATTAATCTCCAGCTTGAACACTAGTAGTTGTATTGTCCACAGATCTCAGGAATGTTTTAGGCAGAAAACTGGTTTTACCCTGTTGGTGATCTGAAGGAGTGTGCTTTGGCATTTTTTAAAATAATGCTATTCTTTAATTACAGTCCTAGGCATCTATAGCATGAGTGGCCTTAGTGAGTTTTTTGAAGTGCACATTTTTTTTCAAAAGTAAAATTTAAGATTAAAAATATATGCTATATATAGGTATCTAGAAAACTTGGTTTGTGGTGCACAAGTGTTGGATCACTAAATAACTTTGCAGGTACCATTTGTGTAACATTGCTCATTTCTGTAGATTTCTTTTATGGGAAGATATGTTGCCATGGTAACTAAAACTTTTCAATTTAGTTCCACTTTTATGATGTGAATGAATGCTATGTTTTATTAAATATTACCAGGTCAGTACTATTTTTATACTTTACTAAGCAACAGGGGATTTTAGTTTAATAGACTCAAAAATCTCTTAATGAAACAAAAGCAAATCACTGTCAATTCTTTACATGAAAATCCCCACTACTAGTGCCACAGTAATTTCTATAGAAATACCTAAGGTCATTGATAGATTTTTTAAAGGCAGTTAATTCTTCATTGTGTCAGAATGACCTTTCATGTCATCCTTATCACAAACTTGTAGTGCCCACCATTATTTGTAACCATTAAACCATACTAAGTATGTTTGTAATCAGCATTGTGATATATTCTGTACTTGTATTGCTAAAAATGAATTATTGACTTAATAAATATAGTGTTCCTGCATTCATAGTGTATCTGTTTCCAATTTAGTTGTGCTCACTTTTGGGACTTGGGATTGTTGAAACATCACAGACTTTTTATTAGAGAACAGTGTGAGAGAAACTGTTGGAACTAGAACAACAGTGTTCTTGCTCAACAAAAGTGAGCTGTGTGGCAGAGAAGACACATGGTAACAGCATCTGGAGATGGTGCTCGTGAAAGTACTTTGGAAACGATAAGCACTGCATTAATGCAGGGGACTTTCTGATCTTTACAGAATTAAGCACACCACTCTTTTCCCTAGTCTTCTAACTCTAAAAGGCTGAGAATGGATGATGAGACCTGGTGAAGTTCTGCTGGTGACATTGGAGAAAACCCTGGGTGTGGGTTAGGGTTCAAGCCCTGCCTCTCAACAGTAGGAATTTGAGATATGTCATTGTAAGCCTCTTTGTGTTTTATTTCCTCCTGTGAATGGCGGGGTCACATTAGGTCTTTTTAGAAATCCACCATGAAACAGCATGAATCTAAAGCACTCAGGAAATGAAACGAGATTTTAAAAGATTACAAAGAAAATTGATCAACATTTAGACAAAATCCCACCTGCACTTGGAATAGTCAGCACTGACTTCGTCACCTGCCACCTTTGGTGATAATGAACTTTTTTTTTTTTGTCTGCGCTGTGCGGCTTGCAGGATCTTAGTTCCCCGACCAGGGATTGAACCCAGCCCTCCACAGGTGAAAGCATGGAGTCCTAACCGCTGGACCACCAGGGAGTTCCCTGGTGATACTGAATTTAAATTTTTTTCCTTTTACATCTCCATGACTTTGAACATGCTATTTCCTCTGTTGTATGGAATGCCACTTCTTGCATAAAATCTCCTTCATCGAGCTGAAAGGACACGGGAAGCTTTCCCTTAAAGCTTGAGTTGCCACTTCTTGGTACTTATGCAGCATTTTATTTAAAGCTTTGTTAAAGCCATTGTCATGATCATATGTACACTCACGTTCATAGCAGCTTTATTCACAATAGCCAAAAGGTGGAAGTAACCCAAATGTCCATCAATGGATGAACGCAAAAAATGGATAAAAATGTGGTACATACATACAATGGAATATTCTTCAGCCTTAAACAGGAAGGAAATTCTGATGCATGCTACAACATGGATGAACTTTGAGGGCATTATGCTAACTGATATTAAGCCAGTCACAAAAGGGAGAGGAGAGCGAGAAAATACTGGATGGTTCCACTTACATGAGCTATCTAGAGGAGTCAGAAAGTAGAAGAGTGGTTGTCAAGGCTGGAGGGGAGGAAAATGAGGAGAGGCTGCTTAATGGGTGTAGTAGAGTTTCAGTTTTGCAAGATGAGAGTTCTGGAGATCAGTTGCACAGCAATGAATATAATTAACAGTACTGTGCACTTAAAAATAGTTAAGATGGTTACGTTTTATGAGTTCCCACAATTTTAAAAAATTTCTGGACAACTGCATAAAATAGTTAAGCCAGACAGGATATATAAAGTTTGAAAAGAATGTGATCACTTCCAGACAGTACCTTATTGTTTTTTAAAGGAGGGTTTTAAAAATATATACATTTATTTATTTATTTATGGCTGCATTGGGTCTTCGTTGTGGTGCGCGGGCTTCTCATCGCGGTGGCTTCTCTTGTTGCAGAGCAGGGGCTCTAGGCGCACGAGCTTCAGTAGCTGTGGCTCGCGGGCTCTAGAGTGCAGGCTCAGTAGTTGTGGCTCACAGGCTTAGTTGCTCCACGGCATGTGGGATCTTCCTGGACCAGGGCTCCAACTCGTGTCCCCTGCATTGGCAGGCAGATTCTTAACCACTGCACCACAGGGAAGTCCTGGATTATTTTAAATCAAATCCAGGAATCATTGTTTTGTCTAGAAATATTTTACTGTTTATCTTTAAAATATAAAGACCTTAAAAATATGTAGGTCTTCCCTGGTGGCGCAGTGGTTGAGAGTCCTCCTGCCGATGCAGGGGACACGGGTTCGTGCCCCGGTCCGAGAAGATCCCACATGCCGCGGAGCGGCTGGGCCTGTGAGCCATGGCCGCTGTGCCTGCGCGTCTGGAGCCTGTGCTCCGCAACGGGAGAGGCCACAGCAGTGAGAGGCCCGCGTACTGGAAAAAAAAAAAAATATATATATATATATAGGGACTTCCCTGGTGGTCCAGTGGTTAAGACTCCATGCTTCCACTGTAGCGGGCAGGGGTTCAAACTCTGGTCGGGGAACTAAGATCCCTCATGCCATGCAGCATGGCCAAAAAAAATTAAAAACCTTATATATATATATATCTCCAAAATACTATTACCGCACTTAAGAAATATTAACTTATCCTTTTATATCATCAAATTTGTCAGCCCATGTTCAATTTCCCTGAATGTTTCAGAAACGTTTTTGTAGAACTGGTTTGTTCCAATCAGGGTGCAAACATGGTCCTCTTATGTCCTTTGGTCATAGTTCTTCAATCTCTTTTAATTTTTAGATTTTCTCTTCCTCTTTTTTTCCCCCCTTTGAAGTTTATATATTAAAGGAACTGGTTTGTTTGTTCTGTGAATTTTCACATCTTCAAGAGTTTGCTGATTCTGTCCCCATGGTATCATTTAATGTGCTCCTCAGTCCCTTGTATTTCCTATGAGCTGGTAATAGAGCTAGAAATCTGATCAGATTCAGTTTCAGATTTTTTGCAAACATACTGCTTAGCTGGAGGCCCATAATGTCTGGTTACAGTATTTAGCTTTATGATGTCAAGATTAATCTGTGAATTCAGATGTTGTCTTCTGTTTAACTTGACTATTAAGTTTTTAATATCAATAATTATTTTTCATTTTTAAATTTTCATTTGGTTCTTTTTAGAATCTGTATACTCTTTTCCTATCATATCCTGTTTTGTTATTGTATATCTTTTTCTCCTTTTTCATTAAAACCCAACTTTACATGAACAGACAGATCAATAGACCAGAACAGAAAGCTCAGAAATAGACCCAAATAAGTCAGGAACTTAACATATAAGGGTGACATTTCAAAACAGTGTAGAAAAGGTGGATTTTTCCCTTATATGTTATATCCTATAAATACATTCCCACATGCGCAAGGATAACCATTTAGCCACCTGAAAAATATATATATTGGAATCCTATTATACAACTTAAATCAAAATAAATTTCAGATAGACCAAAGATTTAAATGTAAAAACTGAAATCCTAGTGCTAGAAGAAGGAAAGATAGAATTTTAAATATTCTCTGAGTGAGGAAGACCTTTCAAAGTCATAAAGAAGCCTAAAAAGAAAAGACTGATAATTTAACTCTATAAAAATAGGAAATGTCTGCCTGCACAAAGGAAAAACATTGTAAAGTCAAAACCCAGGAGTACTGGATGTGGAGTCAGGAGACCTGGAAAGTCCATCTCTCAATTCAGCTGTGGTAGCCCCTAAGCCCCTCCTTTCTTCTCTGTGATGGGGTAGAATCTCCCTCACGAGTTTGACATGAAGGTCCGAGGAGAATGGATGCAAAGCACTTTGCCATCTCTCCTGAGTCATAGCATTTGCCGCAGTGTTATTATGAAGAGAAGACGGCCAGGAGACTCTGGTAGCCTGGGGTGGGCGTGGGTCAGGTAGCAGTTAATTATTACATCTGTGGTCAGGAGACTCTTCTGTTTGAGACTTTAGGGAAAGTATCCATTATTCACTAGGAGAGGAGCCATCAGTGAGGCATGTTCCTCAGGGTGAGCCTATCCACAGGCAGCTTAGGTCAAGGTGTGGTTTGGGGTTTCCACCAAGGCTCCCCACCCCCAAATAACCTCCCCCACCCACTATTTCTGGTGTCCCCAAGTCCACCTTAGAGATATTGTTACTAAGAAAACACAGCCGATCCTAGGAGAAGTCATACATTGGGTCTTGTGTGTTACTGACATCTTGTGGGAAGTGAGCGTGTTGGCTGAGAGCAGGTGGAACATGTGTCCTTGGTGTGTGGTATGTGTACTGGCCTGGGGTCATCAGGTCTGAATTCTCGTCCGCCTTCTGGCATTGACTTCCTTCTCAACCTTGGAGAAGTAACGTTTCCTCTTGGGCCTCTTTTATCCCCTCTGAACCAGGTGGTGTTTGGGTGAAAGGTCTATTTTGGTTCATTTATTCATTAAATCATTCATTCGTCAAATGTGTGTTAAGTGCCTGCTACATGCTGGGTACTATTGTAATTGCTTGGGAAGAACATTCCAGACAGAGGAAACAGCCAGTGAAAAAGCCCTCAGGCCGGAGTATGCTTGACAGGTATGAGAAAAGCAAGGATGAGGGCAGAGAGGCAACAGAATGGACAGGGATAGATCATCGAGAGCCTTGCAGGCCCTCGCAAAGACTGGCTTTTAACATGCATGAGGGAAAAGGCTTTTGGAAGGTTTTGCTTGTTTGTTTGTTTTAATACATTATTTTCAGAGAAGTTTTAGGTTCACAGAAAAATTGAGCAGGAGGTACACAGATTTCCTGTATACTGCCATCCCCACACGTGCACAGCCTTTCCCATTACCCACATCCCCCATCAGGGGGTAGATTGATTACGACTGATGAACCTGCATGGCTACAACATAATCACCCAGCGACCAAAATTTACATTAGGGTTCACTCTTGGTGTTGCACATTCTATGGGTCTGGACAAATGTATAATGACATGTATCCACTATTCTAGAATCATATAGGGTATTTTCACTGCCCTAAAAAGCCTCTGTGCTGTTGGAGGGTTTTGAACAGAGCAATGTCATGTGATCTGCCTTTTTAGAATTCTGAGATCCTACTGAATTTGAGGAAGGAGTAAGGAGCCTCCAAAACGAAGCCTCACCTGTTGCCCATTTTGCTTTCAGGCCTTCTGATTGTCCTCAAGGCTGGTAGGAAGTTCCCCCATTTCCTCCTGGTCTCCATCTCTTTCCACGGGAAGAAGAAGGCTGTAGAGTTCCATAGTTCCTCTAGGTGGCGGTGCTGCCTCGCACACAGGGTTCACCTTCTTACTCTGTTCCGTTCCCCAGACAGCCAGCCCTTTCCCTGGGACTTGTCAGTGAAATCTCTCAGAGGAGTGGAGAAAATTGGAGAGCCCCCAGTCGTCAGGGTTACCCTCCAGCCTGCTTGCCCTTCTCTCACAAATCCTCCCTGCTTTTTTTTTTTTAACTTAATTCTTATTTTATGTTGGAGTATAGTTGATTTACAGTGTTGTGTTTGTTTCAGGTGTACAGCAAAGTGATCCAGTTATACATATGCATATACCCATTCTTTTTCAGATTCTTTTCCCATATAAAATCCTCCCTGCTTTGTCAGGACTGTCAGGAACACCCAGTAAGGCTGATCCCAGGCCGCTGCCTTAGCCTCTCATTTTGCTTCTGGGAGGCAATGGGTACCAGGAACAAAGAAGCAGCTGGGGCTGCCACCTCCTTCCCTATTTATGCTTCCCTGTACTTGGTCTTCAAGTCTAGACTGATATTCATTTTAACATTTTAAATCTTTGATGATATTCACTCCTGAGTACAAATTGAGAGAGGAAAGGAAAAAGGGTCACACACATTTGTTCTGGTCCCATCCACTCCAGCCCATACTGGGCACTGTATGTTGCTGCCGCTAGCAGAGCCCTGATTCTTCTGTGTTCTTGGAATACAATTGGACCAGCTTCTCCTGGAATTGACCTCCATCCACATGGCCTTTCTAGCTAGAAACAATGTACCACCTTCACTTCCTCCCCTTCCCTTCCTTTTTCATCTCCCACTTCTGTCACCAAAAACTGTCAACTTTACCTTAGTCTCACAAATTCACTCCGCCCCCATTCATGCACAGCTTCATTGCATTTGTATATACCCTAAGGGTAACAAATACTAAAGGCTAAAAGGATCAAAAGGTGATAGAAAGGAAGTGAAGAAGGCCAGTGTGTAAGGCAACCGGGAGGGTGGGGACTGTGGTGAACTGGAAAGAGTATCAGTGAAACCTGAGCCCCATGTGTGTCTCAGCCCCAGCCAGGTGTGGTCATTTGAGAAGACAGGTCCAAGTGTGGCCGGTTTTTTAAACTGCTGTTGTTTCTAATGTGAAATGTACCAAGTTAATATTGGCAACTGACTTTCTTAATAAAAATGTTTTAAACAAGTAGACCACCACAGGGGGCAAGCAAAACACATCAGTGGTCTGAATTCAGCACATGGGCTGCCAATTTTGGACCACAGGTTTGAACCAACATCCTAGCTAAGACTTTTTTTTTAATTTTTAAAAATTGAAATATAGTTGATTTACAATATCGTGTTAGTTTCAGGTGTACAGCACAGTGGTTCAGTTATACATATGTATGCTATTCTTCTTCAGATTCTCTTCCCTTATAGCTTATTACATAATACTGAGTATAGTTCCTAGCTAAGACTATTAATATGGTTACTTCTTTGGTCTCCTGCCTCTACTCTCTCTCACTTCCGTGTACTTTACCTGATAACCGAGTCACACCAGCTCATTCCTGGCATCTCCCTTCTCACTGTCCCCCCGCTAACTTTCCCACGAGATCAAGGGCAGACGATTTAGGCAGGCGCCAGAGTTATCACTCTCTGACTTACCCCAGGCCCATTCCACCCCCACCTGTGCTCTTCCCTGGCAAACACATCAGTGCCTGTGTTACCTCCCCTGAGGTCTTCCCCAGGCACCTGTGTCACCCCGTTGTAACGTCTATTTACATGTATCTCCACCCAGACTGATGGTCCTTGACACAGTGACCACCTTAGCCAAGTCAAACTGTATTAAGGATGTTTATTTCCTTGCCCCATTCATACATAATTAAGACCTGAGCATCCTTTTGACAGAGACAATTTCTTCTTTCCCCTCATTGGTCCCCCATGCCCTCAGGTACAAGTGCTCTGGGATCCAGGGCGAGCTGGCCCTCTGCCCCAGCTGGGTATTCTTGTGGGCAGGTCTCTGGAGTTTCTGGGGCTTCCTTAATCCTCTTTCTCTTGAGTTTTGGTTGTTGAGGAAGTTTCCCTAAAGAACCTGAAAAAGGGAAAGTCAGAGACAGTGCTGATGACATCACAAATAGTCAGAGAATCTCAGTCTGTAACATGTGGGGGGCATGGTAAGGACTCAAAGGAAGAACAACAAAATCTTATCTTGCTTCCAACCTATGTCCCTTACTCTTTTCTCACAGAAACACTGTGGGGTAGGGAGATGGTATCCCTCCAATTCACAGTTGAGGGATCTCACACAGGCACAGAGTAAGGAAAAGGGCTGCTGTTCAAAGCCTAAGCCAAGCTAGGGGTACAGTCGGGACTAGACCTCTGGCTTCCGACTCTGATTCCTCCCCACTCCTCGCTCTAGTTTCACAGCCCAATTCCCAGTACTTTGTTGCTGGGTTGTTTGCAAACACCGTTGCCATCTTTTTCCTTCAGAACTGACTCATGAACATGGTGCCCAAGAAACACCATGCAGGTCACTTTTAACTGCACGACAGACTTGGTGATTCACTCAGTCATGGTGGCTCTACCAGGTAATATGTGTTATCTCATGTAACACAATGTGAAAAACACAGCCTCGTCTGTAACATAGCCCAGCCAAAAAACATGTTTAACATGAATTCATCGAGACTCATGACCTACAATCCTGCTCCTGGATAGAAGAACAAGCTTCAAAGATACCAAAAGGAAGTAATAAGAAAAAAGCAGAAATTGGAACATTCTGCAAAATAGCCTGATCTCTTCGACAGGCCAGGGTGTAAAAAAGGGGACTCGGTTAGGTTAAAAGAGGCTTAAGAGACATAACCAGGTGAAACACAGGGTTTGGGAAACCAGTGCAAAAGATGTCTTTGCTGGGAAAATTTGAAAGTGGAGTATTTAATTCAACAATTAGATGAAATGAAGATGTTAACATGGAAGGTTTCTATAACTGAAAAAAGCAAGTTCAAATCAAAATCCTATATACGGCATGGTCTCATTTTTGTTTAATACAGGTATTTATATACATAAAAAACATCTGGAAAGTGCTAACTGGATGACAATGTTTATATTTTCTTATTTTTTGCTGATCTGAATTATCTAATTTTCTAGGATATGCTTATGCTTGTAATAAAATGTTATTTTAAGAATTACAATTTCAAGTCCAATTTCTTATCCCACCATCCAAGCCTTTTTCCTGTTACACGCCAGCCTGCACCTCTGCAATGTGCTTGGCCATTCACCCCTGAGCCCAGCCTGTCTACTCACTGCCCCCTCACCTCCATGCACACGTCCCTCCCACCTCTTTCCCCTTCCCCCTCCCTCTCCTTATTCCTTTCTTTAAATCCTGTCCCAAACCTACCTCCTCCAGACCTACCCTTTACCCTGTATTCTGAGATCGTGCATTTGTAGGAGGGGGATAATAATGCCCATCTCATCAGGATGCTGCAGGGTTTGGGTGAAATTAAGAGATACAAAGCTCTTGGTACAGGGAGACGCTGGCCCAAAAGCCTGCACCTCACTATCCTCATCTGATTCATGGACAGCTTGGCCTAGATCATTTTTTAAAATCAAGTAATTAATTTTATTTATTTGGTTGTATCAGGTCTTAGTTGTGGCAGGCAGGCTCCTTAGTTGCGGCTCTCCGGCTCCTTAGTTGTGGCACGTGAACTCTTAGTTGTGGCATGCATGTGGGATCTAGTTCCCTGACCAGGGATCGAACCTGGGCCCCCTGCATTGGGAGCATGGAGTCTTAACCACTGTGCCACCAGGGAAGTCCCTGACCTACATCATATTAATGATGGACTGGCCTTCATTCCACTGTATGTTTTACTTCCTCAATTTAAACAATAGGCACTGGGGCCACGGGCCCCCGCAAAGCCCAGGCAGAGTTCTGGGTCTCGGTAGCTGCCTGACCTGGGCCCTCTGTACCTGACCCATCCTCATTCCTGCCCTCCCACTTGGTCCAAGTGACTGGTGGACTGTGACTGGTGAAGATGCCCTGAGGGCTGCCCCAGCCAGCCTGGCCTTCAGAGGAACACCTGGGTCCAGTTTAGGACCATGCTCTGTGGTCCTAGGCTTACCATTTGCCTTCATCTTCTCCCCCAGGAGCTAAGCAAAAAGCCAGTTTCAGAAGGGTGTGAGGTAGGTGGCCCAACACCTCTCTGCACCTCAGTGCACAGGAGGGGCCTTCATAGGTTCCAACCTTGGCTGGGGTCCCTCTCACTGAAGAGTCTCTGTCCCCTAATCCCGCACCCTCTGTCCAGAGAGCCAGGCCACGCAGTCACTGCAGAGGCCAAGGCTGCCGGGAAGTCGGTTCCCAGGCCAGCTGGCTGGACGGCCTCCTCCCTGGTGGAATGAACCCCTCCTCTGCCCATACCCTGCCCAAAGCTGAGGGGGCATTCTGCTGCTGCTTGGACACTTCCCGGGAGTCCCTGCTCTTAGCCTCTAGAAACATCTCTGCTCTGCTTCTGGTTGTACGGGAAAGTGCTTTGTTTACATGTTAACTGAAAAAGGCATGTTTCCTGAGACCTCTGGGTTGGGGGGTTGGGATGAAACAGAACAGTGAAGGGAACACACCTAAATGTTAATAGTCATACCCGTGGGTGATGGGTAATTTTCCTCTCTTCTATTTTATACTATCTGTACATTCCAAACTTTCTACAATGAGCATACCTGCGGGGAAAGGGGGAAAAAGAGAAAAGAAAGAGTGGAGAGGGGGAAGGAAAATGGACAGAAAGAGAAATGCAGGGATGGGACTTCCCTGGTGGCACAGTGGTTAAGAATCCACCTGCCAGTGCAGGAGACACGGGTACGAGCCCTGGTCCAGGCAGATCCCACATGCCACGGAGCAGCTAAGCCCGTGTGCCACAACTACTGAGCCTGCACCCTAAAGCCCATGAGCCACAACTACTGAGCCCACGTGCCACAACTACTGAGGCCCACGCGCACCTAGAGCCCATGCTCCACAGCAAGAGAAGCCATCGCAATGAGAAGTCCGTGCGCGGCAACGAAGACCCAACACAGCCAACAATAAATAAATAAATAAATGTAAATAAATAAATTTATAAAAAAAAAGAAAACAGAAATGCAGGGATGGGGACTCCCCTGGTGGTCTAGTGGTTAAGACTCCACGCTGTGAATGCAGGGGGCGCGGTTCGACCCCTGGTCTGGGAACTAGATCCCACATGTCACGTGGTGTGGCCAATAAATAAGTAAATGAATAAGTAAAAGAAATGAAGGGATGAAGAGAAGATGGGGAGGAGGGATGAAGACTATGTCAGGTGTTCCACGGGACGCACAGGCCCCTCCTCCAGGCATTACCTCTCCCGCTGTGGCCCTCAGCTCTCAGCTCCCCGAGCAGGGAGACCTGGCGGCCCGGGGCATGCATCTTGGACAGCCTCTCCTTCATGGCACTGAGGTGACTGCGCAGCCCCCAGGCAGTGCAGAGCTTGGGCAGACTGTCCTCCTTGTTGGCAGGCAAGGAGCTCTCCGGGATGTCCAAAGGGTAGAAGGCTACCTGCAAGGGGGCCACAGTGCTGAGCAGAAGAGAGGGGCCCGTGTGCCAGAGCCCCAGTCCTGCCCTCGTTAGGCAACTGCTGCGGCCAGACTGCACCTCACACCTGCGTAGCCAGAAGGATGGAGGGCCACAGATGGGGACCATGGGGACATTGAGACCAGGCTGCCAACTGTCCCTTCTTGGGTGTCTCTTTCCGTTGGGATATGTCCTTCATCTCTTTTTTGAGTATAGTGTCTTATGTGTTTGTAATGAAACAGTGGTACTTGTTTTAAAGTCCTTCGCAAAATTAAAGTTGAGAGCCTGAAAACATCTTTTGAAATTTTCCTGCTGCTGAAATCCAAGAATCACCAAAATGGCAGCTCCTTATATTCAGAAGGGGAATCACTGAATCCACTCATTCATGTTCAGAGGTAGAAATAAAGACCCAGAGAAAGAGAGGATTTGGTTAAGGCTGCACAGCTAGAGCAGTGGGTGGGGTGAGGTCAGGGCGGGGCTTTCCTTTGAACTAGATTATGTTTGAATCCAGTTCTTCCCTCCCACTTGCTATGTGGCTTGGGTCAAGTTACTTTACCTCACCACCTTCATTTACACACTGTGGACAATAATTCTAATTACCACTCACTGTTGTGGCCTCTCCCGCTGCGGAGCAACAGGCTCCGGACGCACAGGCCCAGCGGCCACGGCTCACGGGCGCAGCCGCCCCGCGGCATGTGGGATCCTCCCCGACCGGGGAACGAACCCGCGTCCCCTGCATCGGCAGGCGGACTCCCAACCACTGCGCCACCAGGGAAGCCCTAGTGTTACTTTTGAAGATGACATGAGGGAACATAATGTGCCTGGTACATAAAAACTGTTATCTGTGATTATTCTTTTGGATCAGTGGTTCTCAAAGTGTGCTCTGTGAAATACTCTAACCTCACAGACCCCCTGAAAGGTGGGGTCCACTCAAAGTGCAAGAGAGAAACCAATGGATTCTAATGTAACCTAGTGTGAAAAGTTCATTGATACAAATCTGAAAGGGCTACATACTGTATGATGCCAACTACATGGATATTCCAGAAAAGGAAAAACTGGAGACAATAAAAAGATGAGTGATTGCCAGGCGTCTGGGGGAAGGAGGGAGGAATGAATAGGTGGAGCACAGGGGATTTTTAGGGCAATGAAACTATTCTGTTTGCTACTGTGATGGTGGATACATGTTATTGTACATTTGTCAAAACCTATAGAATGTGCAAAACAAAGAGTGCACCCTAATGTAAACTATGGACATTATTTTTTTAGTTAATAGTGTATCAATATTGGCTCATCAAAGATACAAATGTACCCCTCCAATGCAAGGTGCTAATAATAAGGAAGACAGAAAAGGGTGGGATATGGGAACTCTGTATTGGGTTGGCCAAAATGTTGGTTCGGGTTTTTCCGAAACATTATATGGAAAAAACCGAACTAACTTTTTGGCTAACCCTATACCTTATACTCAATTTTTCTGTAAACCTAAAACTGGTTTTAAAAAAAATGTCTGGGACTTCCCTGGTGGCACAGTGGTTAAGAATCCGCCTACCAACGCAGGGGACACAGGTTCGAGCCCTGGTCCGGGAAGATCCCACATGCCGCAGAGCAACTAAGCCTGTGCACCACAACTACTGAGCACACGTGCCACAAGTACTGAAGCTCGTGCGCCTAGAGCCTGAGCTCTGAAACAAGAGAAGCCACTGCAGTGAGAAGCCCTCGTACCACAACAAAGAGTAGCCCCCGCTCACAGCAACTGGAGAAAGCCCAAGCACAGCAGCGAACACCCAACAATGACGAACCGACGCAGCTAAAAATAATTAATTAAAAAACATTTTTTTAATTCTATTTTAAAACATTCATCAATATGGTTTCAGATTCCACACTGCAATTAAGTAACTGCCACTTTCTGAGTTTTGGTGTGGTATCAAAGAAAACTATCCACGATTATCTGAAAACACTAATAAAATACTCCTCTCTTTTAACTATAAATCTGTATGAGGCTGGATCTTCTTCACGCACTTTAACCAAATCACTATATCATAAGAGATTGAGCAGAAGCAGATATGAGAATCCAACTGTCTTCTATTAAGCCAGACACTAAAGAGATTTGCAAAAATGTCAAACAATGCCACTCTTCTCTCTAAATTTTTTTGTTTTGGAAAAATACAGTTAACGCTCATAAAAATTATGTTAATATATAACGGACTCCTTGTTTTTAAATGAATCCGTAAATACATATTTTGAATTATTTCTTTAGCTTTAATTTCTAGTAGGGCAAATAAATATCAATAGATGTAACCTACAGGAATACAGGTTTTGGGGGGTCCCCAATGATTTTTAAGAGGGTAGAAGTGACCCAAGACCAAAATGTTTGAGAAGCACTGTTTTTGGACAAAGACTGCCCAGGATCTTTTTTTTTTTTTTTTTAATTTTTTGGCCATGCCTCATGGCACGTGAGATCTTAGTTCCCCGACCAAGGATCGAACCACACCCCCTGCATTGGAAGCTCGGAGTCTTAACAACTGGACCACCAGGGAAGTCCCTGCCCAGGAATTTGTCCTCTGCAACAATCTCCAGAGTCTCCTTCAAGCTGGCTGTGCCTTTCTGCCTGGCCTCAATCATCCCTGCCCACGGCTCTCCAAGGACTGTGAACAGTCCTTGCCCCTGTTCACATCAGGGTGTGGGTGTGGAGGATGAATAAATATCTAGAACTTGAAGCTGAGTCTCTGCCCTCTTCAGCCCCACTCTGTGCCCACCGCAGGGGCAGTGGCATCTTCCTCAGGCAGTGAGTGTGGAAGGGACTGAGGGGTGCTGGCTGTATCAGAGGGCCCTTCAGGGAATTCCCTGGTGGTCCAGTGGTTAGGATTCCCGGCCTTCACTGCAGGGGGCGCCGGTTTGATCCCTGGTTGGGGAATTAAGATCCCAAATGCCGCCCTTCAGTTGCAGGCCTCCCCTCACAATTTAAGAACACACCAACCAACCCTCAGCTGGGCCCTGGAGGAACCTCACCGGGAACTTGGCCGTCTGGCTGTTCTTGGTATACTTGTAGAGCCTGTAAAGCTGCTTCGCCTCCAGTTCCGAGAAGAGGGAGACAAATCTCCAAAGCCTCCTGCAGGGGAGAAGTCCAAGCCCAAGGCTGAGGGGGGCGGAGCACAGCCCCTCTCTCTCCAGCGTTTGTCCTGTGGCCAGGACCACCCAGGGGGAAATGCTGCCTCCTTAGTGTTTGGTTGGGGACATGGAGTAATGGGGATTTGCCAGACCTTGGATACCCTGTATCGGTGAGGAGACCCCACACCACACAGCAGTTATTCGATCAGAAGCCATTCCCTCCAGGCTCAGGAGAGTCCTCTGTCCACTCAGTGCTGCCCAGAGTCGCAAGCGGACCCTGTTCTCCCCATCCCCCTTCACCATGCTCACTCCAGGATCCTGACTCTTTCACACTAAGATAAAGAACTAGGAGATTTTCACTAAGGTGTGACCTTGATTCTAGAAGGGTCGGCCCAGGAGTGAGTGTAGTGGTAAGGGTAGGGAGGCTGCCCTACTTCCTCCAGTG
The DNA here is from genome assembly GCF_963924675.1 of Phocoena phocoena. Classification (NCBI taxonomy): domain Eukaryota; kingdom Metazoa; phylum Chordata; class Mammalia; order Artiodactyla; family Phocoenidae; genus Phocoena; species Phocoena phocoena. The sequence continues at coordinate 27,369,229 of NC_089237.1, read as the reverse complement.
CTTGATTTCCCAGGCTCGGCAGTAGTGCTGCAGAAAGGTGTTGATGTGGTCCCCTAGGACCACCAGGCTCTGCTTCATGTACTTTAGCTTCTTCTCCTGGGGAAGGTCCCTCGGCGGGTGCAACTTTCGCAGGAACCTCTTCAGCGGCCTTAGACATTCTTTACACTTAGGAGGCAACAGGTGAAGTGAGGGGCCACAGGAAAAACAAGAGGCAGCTGGGCAGCCCCACAGAGCCAGCAGGTTGGCCCAGCTGCAACCCTTATGGCCCAGGAAGTGTTGAGGAGGCTCCCGTCAACCTCTTACCCCACTTCCTTCCCAAGAGTGTGTCAAGTGGGGCTGTGAACTATGAGTCTGAGGCCTGCCAACTTCTGACCCAGGTCTCCTGACCTGTGGGGAACGGGGACAGGGTCCTGGGCTGGCCCCTTACTCACAATTTTGAAGGTGTCCTTGTCCAGGCCCTTGGCCTGGCACACAAGTGAGTCTCTGGCAGGGATGGTGCTGGAGCTCCCCTCTAAGCAGGGTCCATCCGTCCCCTGGGAGGAGGCAGGGGCAGGAGTCAGCTGGGGGGCTTGGGCTACTGCTCCTGAGGGGCAGTGCTGGGCAACCACTGGTCCAGATGCCAGCCAAAGCCCTTCTCCGTTTTCCCAGTGACCTCGTCCTTGAGCCAGCACTCAGGTGAGTGAGCCCCGGGCAAAGAAAACCATCTCTGAGAATTCCTGCTTCGAAAACCTAGAATGCCCGACCCATTTCTTTTATAATAATTGTAGCACAGTATACCAGCTAACTTTGCCAAGCACTTGATAAACATTAACTCATTTGATTCTCCCACAGATTCTGTGAGGCTAGAAATCATTATTCCTGGTTACAGATGAGAACACTAATGGCACTAAGAATTTTAAGTAACTCCTTGGGGGGATGATTAGGGATTCATTTACTCATTCATTCAGCACTTATTGAGTGCCTAAAAATCCCAGGCCCATGGGCTAATGGGCACTCAGAGAGCGTATGACGGTGATGGTGATGTTGAGAAGGAACTTTCTGACAGCAAGCTGGGGCAAAAAAAGCCGAAAATTAATAACGACGAAGTGACTGTGGAATAATACTTGAAGTCAGAGCACAGGATTAGACTGACACGAGATTCACACCTGACCTTTCAAAAGCCTCTCAGAAAAGTGAGCATTAATTCCTGCCTGTGTTCAGGGGGCACAAGGAAGATCCAGGCCCAGAGCACTCTGAAGGGATAGACCAGGGAAAGGGAGGGAGAAAGATGGAGAGGGAACGGGACACAGGCTCCTCCAGACCCGAGAGAGTGGGCACTCAGGCTGATCAATTCCATAAACACACCACACAAATCAGACAGACCTCACAGACCATAACACACGTGCACACTAACACACGTGCACACACACATACACACACACACCCGAGCCTCTGTATCTTCATAAACAACAGTCATCTTGCCGAGAACCTTCCCATCATCTTGCCAGATATATATGTCCTTGATAAACATTTGTCTGAATGAATTAACCTTCTCTTGTTCTTTCAGTCTCTTGCCAACTCGTGTACCTCACACTATTTCTTTCTTCTCTCCTTCCTTGAGTTTCATACTCTCTGCCTTCCCAAACCAGCCCCTCCAGGACCCTCCTTTCCTCTCTCCCTTACATCCCCAACCCCACTGCACCTTCTCTAGTGGCTGGTCCCCTTCACCCCCCTGTCCATCTAAGGCTTCCATCTCAACAGGTGTGCCGATGGGCTCCAGAGGTAGCACTCCTCAGCCCCCTCGGGCTTCTGACCTACTGCTTCTGGGACCTGAGTGTCTCAGGGAGTGGGCAGGTTGACACTCAGAACTCGGAGCAAAACCATGGCAACTGCCAACACAGAGTGCCATGCCCCTCCCCCTCCCCGGCCCTCCCCCACCCCTTCCCCAGGTGACCAGTCTCTCCTTCAACTGGGACTGGCCTGGGGAAGTGAGCAGGTTGTGCCAGGTAGATCCCAGACTTTGTCAGATCGCACAGCTGGACAGGAGGGGCTGGCACCCCTTCTCCCAAGAGAACTGTCAGATGCTGTCCATTTTGAACCGGGTTAAGGCTTTTGAACTCATTTTCCTGCGTGTGTACCATTCATGCCCCTTCAGTTACAGCGTAGGCTTCCCGAGAGTGAGGACCAGGTTTTGTAACATCTCTTTCCCGACTGGGGACGATGGACTAGAGGGTATAGGGAGAAGGGAACACTGTAAATCTGTCCTGGGATAGATCTTCTCTTCCATCCACCGTAATCTCCAGGAAGGGAAGGAGCCCGTTGTGTTGGGTGGTGGTGGTGTTTCTAGAGAGGTGTACAGAAATACTAGCCACCATGTATTATCTCAATTAACGCTCACAACAGTCTTCCCCGGGGTAGGTCCCAGCAGTGATCCGCATTCATGGAAGACTAACTGAGACGCACAGAGGTCCCGTAAATTGCCTTGGGTCCGCTGCCAGTAGGTGGGGCGCGAGGGTTTGGGTCAGATTCCGACCGCTCTGGCTTTTCCCTCCTGCGTCGCCCTCGGGAGGATCAAAGGTCGCGGGGAGGTCCTCGGAGGCTCTCGGGGGCTCGGGTCCAAGCCGCCCCCTCATCCCTACCGCGGCCCCGGTGGCCGCTCAGGGCGCACAGCGGGTCGGGGCGCTGGTAAGACCGTGCGGCCTCAGTTCCCTCACCTGACCCGCATCTTCTTCCTTGGATCGCGGAACTTCCTCTTCTGGCCCTTGCCTTTCTGTCCTCTGGGTCCGGGTCCTGTTTTCCCCACTCCGTTTGGCTCTCTACCTCCCCTGCCTTCGCGGGCACTGGGTCGGACGGCCGTCGGCCAACCCAGCCCGGGCTGAGGCTGCGGCACGGTCCTCCCACGTCTCCCTCTCGCCATCTGGCAGCAGCAGCCGCGTTTGACAGGGGCATTTAGCTCCTGACGTTCCTAGGGGACAAGGTGGCTTTGCCTCCAAACTGGAGCACCAATTCAAGATTATTTTGCGGCTGTTAAGAAGGATAATTACACTGGCAAGAGTGAGGGGAAAGGAGCTCTTTTACAAACTTCTATAGGGAGTAATAATTAGTTAAAAAAAAAATTAATTTAAAATGTTAAATATGCATTCCCTTTTTTTTTTTTTTTGGCGCTACGCGGGCCTCTCACTGTTGTGGCCTCTCCCGTTGCGGAGCAACAGGCTCCGGACGCTCAGGTTCAGCTGCCATGGCTCACGGGCCCAGCCGCTCTGCGGCATGTGGGATCTTCCCGGACCGGGGCACGAACCCGCGTCCCCTGCATTCGCAGGCGGATTCTCAACCACTGCGCCACCAGGGAAGCCCTGCATTCCCTTTGACTCACAAATTCTACTTCTAGGAATTAGCCCTACGGAGAGATATATGTATGAGGACTGTTACAGTGGTGACAATTTGTAAACAACTGAAGTGTAATCCATAGGAAAGGGTAAATACCAGTGTGGCACACACATACTTAAAAATACTACTCTAGGGCTTCCCTGGTGGCGCAGTGGTTGAGAGTCCGCCTGCAGTTGCAGGGGCCACGGGTTCGTGCCCCGGTCCGGGAAGATCCCACATGCTGCGGAGCGGCTGGGCCCGTGAGCCATGGCCGCTGAGCCTGCGCGTCCGGAGCCTGTGCTCCACAACGGGAGAGGCCACAACAGTGAGAGGCCCGCGTACCGCAAAAAAAAAAAAAAATACTACTCTAATATTAAGGTTAAGGTTAATTTAAAAAATACTTTACTGGGCTTCCCTGGTGGCAGAGTGGTTAAGAATCCGCCTGCCAATGCAGGGGACATGGGAAGATCCCACATGTTGTGGAGCGACTAAGCCCATGCTCCACAATTACTGAGCCTGTGCTCTAGAGCCCGAGAACCACAACTATGGAGCCTGCGAGCCACAACTACTGAAGCCCGTGCATGCCTAGAGCCCTTGCTCCAAAAGGAGAGAAGCCACCGCAATGAGAAGACTGTGCACCTCAATGAAGAGTAGCCCTGGCTCACAGCAACTAGAGAAAGCCTGAGCCAACACAGCCAAAAAAAAAAAAAACAACTTTACTACTAAAATACTACAAATTTTTAAAATACTACCCTACCAAATTAAATTTATAAGAATAAATTTAAAATGAATTGAAATTAAAAAATTTTTAATTGCTTATCTATATCTGTATTTAATGACATGGAAAACAGGAACTGGAACAGCATGTATGGTATGATCCCATTTATTTTAAAATTTATTTTATTGAAGTATAGTTGATTTACAATGTTTTGTTAATTTCTACTGTACAGCAAAGTGATTCAGTTATACATATATTTACATTCTTTCTCATATTCTTTTCCATTATGGTTTATCATGGGATATTGAATATTGTATTGTACACCTTGTTGTTTATCCATTCTCTATGTAATAGTTTGCATCTACTAATCCCATACCCCCAATCCATCCCTCTCCCACACCCCTTCCCCCCTTGGCAACCACAAGTCTTTTCTCTATGTCTGTGAGTCTGCTTCTGTTTCATAGATAAGTTCAATTGTGTCATACTTTATTTATTTATTTATTTTAAATTTATTTATTATTTATTTTTGGCTGCGTTGGGTCTTCACTGCTGCACGCGAGCTTTCTCTAGTTGTGGCGAGCAAGGGCTACTCTTCGTTGCAATGCGTGGGCTTCTCATTGCAGTGGCTTCTCTTGTTGCGGAGCATGGGCTCTGGGCGCGCAGGCTTCAGTAGTTGTGGCTCATGGGCTCTAGAGTGCAGGCTCAGTAGCTGTGGCGCAGGGGCTTAGTTGCTCCAAGGCATGTGGGATCTTCCTGAACTAGGACTCAAACCCATGTCTCCTGCATTGGCAGGCAGATTCTTAACCACTCCACCACCAGGGAAGTCCCTGTGTCATATTTTAGATTCCACATATAAGTGATATCATATGGTATTTGCCTTTCTCTTTCTGACTTACTTCACTTAGTATGATCATCTCTAGGTCCATCTGTGTTGCTGCAAATAGCATTATTATTATTTTTTATGGCTGAGTAATATTCCATCGTATATCCATTGTATACCACATCTTCTTTATCCATTCAACTGTTGATGGACATTTAGGTTGTTTCCATGTTTTGGCTATTGTGAGTAGTGCTGCTATGAACATAGGGGTGCATGTATCTTTTTGGATTATAGTTTTATCCAGATATATGCCCAGGAGTGGGATTGCTGGATCATATGGCAACTCTATTTTTAGTTTTTTGAGGAACGTCCATACCATTTTCCATTTATACCAATTTACATTCCCACCAACAGTATAGGAGTGTTCCCTTTTCTCCACACCATGTCCAGCATTTGTTATTTGTAGATTTTTTTGTAATGGCCATTTTGACTGGTGTGAAGTGGTACCTCATTGTGGTTTTGATTTGCATTTCTCTATTGATTAGTGATGTTGAGCATCTTTTCATGTGCCTGTTGGCCATTTGTATGTCTTCTTTGGAGAAATGTCTATTTAGACCTTCTGCCCATTTTTTGATTGGGTTGTTTGTTATTTTGTTGTTGAGTTGTACGAGCTGTTTGTATATTTTGGAAATTAAGCCCTTGTTGGTCGTCTCATTTGCAAATGTTTTCTCCCAGTCCATAGGTTGTCTTTTTGTTTTGTTTACGGTTTCCTTTGCTGTGCAAAATTTGTAAGTTTGATTAGTTCCCATTTGTTTATTTTTGCTTTTATTTCTATTGCCTTGGGAGACTGACATAAAAAAATATTAGTATGATTTATGTCAGAGAATGTTTGGCCTGTGTTCTCTTCTAGGAGTTTTATGGTGTCATGTCTCATATTTAAGTCTTTAAGCCATTTTGAGTTTATTTTTGTGTATGGTGTGAGGGTGTGTTCTAACTTCATTGATTTACATGCAGTTGTCCAACTTTCCTAACACCACTTGCTGAAGAGACTGTCTTTTTTCCATTGTATGTTCTTGCCTCCTTTGTCGAAGGTTAATTGACCATAGGTGTGTGGGTCTATTTCTGAGTTCTCTATTCTGTTCCATTGATCTGTATGTCTCTTTTTGTGCCAATACCATGCTCTTTTGATTACTGTAGCTTTGTAGTATTGTCTGAAGTCAAAGCAGGAGGGTTATGCTTCCTGCTTTGTTCTTTTTACTCAGGATTGCTTTGGCAATTCTGGGTCTTTTATGGTTCTGTATACATTTTAGGATTATTTGTTCTAGTTCTGTGAAAACTTTCATGGGTAATTTGATAGGGTGGTATGGTCCCTTTTTTTTTTTTTTTTTTTTGCGGTACGTGGGCCTCTCACTGTTGTGGCCTCTCCTGTTGCGGAGCACAGGCTCCAGACGCGCAGGTTCAGTGGCCATGGCTCACGGGCCCAGCCGCTCCACGGCATATGGGATCTTCCTGGACTGGGGCACAAACCCATGTCCCCTGCATCGGCAGGCAGACTCTCAACCACTGTGCCACCAGGGAAGTCCTGATCCCATTTTTGTAGGTATTTATATGCACATAGAAAAAAGTTTTGAAGGCTACACTTCAAAATATTGAGGGTGATTTTTCACTTTCTTTGCATATTATCAGCATTAAAAAAAATAATGAATATGGGGTTTCCCTGGTGGCACAGTGGTTAAGAATCCGCCTGCCAATGCAGGGGACATGGGTTCAAGCCCTGGTCCAGGAAGATCCCACATGCTGCAGAGCAACAATGCCCGTGTGCCACAGATACCGAGCCTGCACTCTAGAGCCCACGAACCACAACTACTGAGCCCACGTGCCACAACTACTGAAATCCACACGCCTAGAGCCTGTGCTCTGCAAAAAGAGAAGCCACCTCAATGAGAAGCCTGCGCACTGCAATGAAGAGTAGCCCCCGCTCGCCGCAACTAGAGAAAGACCGCGTGCAGCAGTGAAGACCCAACACAGCCAAAAATAAAATAAATAAATAAAAATAAATTATTAAAAAAAAAACATAGTGCTAAAAATAATGAATATGCTTTAGATTTACAGTCAGAAAGAAAGGAGAGCTCTGTTTTTAAAAGCTGTTTAAGGAATAAATAACATCATTAAAGATGTAATATAATGCTAAGTTTAAGAACATAATGCAAAAGAGTATTAGGGCTTCCCTGGTGGCGCAGTGGTTGAGAGTCCACCTGCCGATTCAGGGCACACGGGTTATGACCCGGTCCGGGAAGATCCCACGTGCCGCGGGAGTGGCTGGGCCCGTGAGCCATGGCCACTGAGCCTGCACACGTCCGGAGCCTGTGCACGTCCGGAGCCTGTTGCTCTGCAACAGGAGAGGCCACAACAGTGAGAGGCCAGCGTACCGCAAAAAAAAAAAAAAAAGAGTATTACATTATAACTCATACTTAGGTAAGTGGATGTGAATATGGACCAAGACTGGATGAAAACAGAAAAAAAAAAGAGAAGAAACAAAGAATATATGTACATTTATTCCTCCACCAGCCCCAAACAATATCTAAAATTCAGAAGGGGGAATTAAGTATCAGAACCCCAAAGCTTATCTGTCTCTGCCTGCTCTCTCACCGCACTCCACCCCTCCTTTTCTCTCCCAGAGTCTCCGGCAAATCCTAGACTCTGGATGTCTGCCTTATTCCCATAATGGTTGTATTATAAACCATAGGAAGTAGCCTGAAGAGACAATTAAATCTAACAGCAGTCACGAATAATGGCTCAAAGCTCAACGTTAACTAAGACAAAATGAAAATCCATTGCCTTTGGGAAACACTCTTCAAAGTCCAATTGGTCAGGGTTCCCTGGTGGTGCAGTGGTTAAGAATCCGCCTGCCAATGCAGGGGACACGGGTTCGAGCCCTGGCAGGAAGATTGCACATGCCACGAAGCAATTAAGCCCGTGCACTACAACTACTGAGCCTGCGCTCTAGAGCCCGTGCTGCGCAACAAGGGAAGCCACCGCAATGAGAAGCCCGCACACCGCAACAAGGGAAGCCACCGCAATGAGAAGCCCGCACACCGCAATGAAGAGTAGCCCCTGCTCACTGCAACTAGAGAAAGCCCATACGCAGCAATGAAGACCCAACAGAGCCCAAAATAAATAAATTAATTAATTTTTAAAAATCCAGTTGGTCAGCATAAAATGACTCTATAGGGCAAGACAACTCTTTCAACAGTCATTCCTCCAATATTTAATTTAAAAAATATCCTGTGTGCCACATACTTTAGGGAGGAGGAGATGGGGGTAGAAAGGTGTGTGAATTTGTCCACCCTCCACTTTCTGCAGGCTGGCATGTTCCTTGATAGTATGGACCAATTTCATAATCATCACATCTCACCCCCACTGTAACCTGAAAACTGGGTTCACCTCTTGGTGGGTGTCAAGCCAAAAGACACAACCAAGCCAAAGATTGGGAGAAGGAAAGATTTATTACTTGCAGCAAGGAAGGAGAACACTGGGGATCTTTCCCAAAACAGTGTCTCCCAATGGCATAAGTGGGGAAGTTTTAAGCTAAGGGTACATGCATCTTCGTGAAGGGGCTTGGGCAAAGAATTCAGCATAAAATTGGGGCAAAGATTGAGAGTCCAAGTTTCATTTGATTGACATCATAGGGTCAGAAAAGGTCAACATCATCATTCCAACCCCTTAGATCCCGCAGAACTCAAAGATAAGAATCAGATTTTTATGTGTATCCCTTGAGGAGGAACTAGGACTCTGTTTTATCACTGAACTATTGTTTCCTTCTCTTTCTTTTTTTTTAAAAATAATTTTTATAGATTTATTTATTTTTATTTATTTATTTTTGGCTGCATTGGGTCTTTGTTGCTGCTCGCAGGCTTTCTCTAGTTGTGGTGAATGGGAGCTACTCTTCCTTCCGGTGCGCCGGCTTCTTACTGCAGTGGATTCTCTTGTTGCGGAGCACGGACTCTAGGCGCACGGCTTCAGTCGTTGTGGCTCGCAAGCTTAGCTGCGCTGCGGCATGTGGGGTCTTCCCGGACCAAGGCTCGAGCCCATGTCCCCTGTATTAGCAAGCAGATTCTTAACCACTGCGCCACCAGGGAAGTCCCTGAACTATTGTTTCTTGACTGCTTTTCCTTTGTTCCTGCTTTCTCTCACTTTCCTTAAGATCATTAATTACTGAGACCTGTTCAAGGGCAAGCATTGCAGCCAGGCTTAGATGACAAAATGGCTTAGGCTAAGCTTCTTTTTTCTTTCTTTTTTTTTTTCCCGGTACGCGGGCTCTCACTGCTGCGGCCTCTCCCGCTGCGGAGCACAGGCTCCGGACGCGCAGGCCCAGCGGCCACGGCTCACGGGCCCAGCCGCTCCGCGGCACGCGGGACCCTGCCGGACTGGGGCACGAACCCGTGTCCCCTGCATCAGCAGGCGGACTCCCAACCACTGCGCCACCAGGGAAGCCCTAAACTGGCTTCTTTTATGTCAAGAAAGCCATGACTGGTTCTTTTTGTCCGGGGATCTCCTCCTCTATCTGCTTATACCACCCCCCAGTGTACATGGTAGAGCTCACAAAATCCTATGCTCTGGATTCAGTGGACATGGAAAATGACTTTAGCATCCACTGCCTACGCTTCCTCTCATAGACTTGAAGATTTTCCCATCTCTCTTTCTCTCTGGGTTAAACAGTGACTCAGAGACTTTTTATTCCCCAAAAGAACTCTGCTCTATTCCTCTTGATGATAAGAAACCCCAGGGTATTCTAGCATTGATCTTACTTTGAATTATCCTATTATCCAAATAGAATTATATCAAGACTTCAGGAAAAAGGGGTCATTCAATTTCCTGTCATAGCTGGAGTGCTGGATCTTCAGGGTTTGAGACAGTTCCCAGTGGAGGGCCAAGGCATCCCTACTCCAAAGCTACCAGGGTCTGAATCACTACCTAAGGCACAGTATCTTTCTCTCTCTCTCTCTTTTTTTTTTTTAACTTTTTATTGAAGTATAGTTGATTTACAATGTTGTGTTAGTTTCAGTTGTATGCAAAGTGATTCAGTTATGCATATGTATATAAATATATATATATTCTTTTTTTACATTCTCTTCCATTATAGGTTATTACAAGATATTGAGTATAGTTCCCTGTGCTATATAGTAGGTCCTTGTTGGTTATCTAATTTATGTATAGTAGTGTGTATATTTTAATCCCCAAAAGAGTCTCTTAATATGGATCCACTGACGAGCTTGGGGAAGTCAACAAGCCCTTTGAAACTCTAACTAGCAAATTGTATGTGGGGACCCACAGCCTTCATCAGGCAAGAGAAGTCTATAGCCCCCAGAAAGTTAGGAACCAGTGATCTAAGAGGTTGCACCTAAGAGTGTGAACCTTCTCAGCCATAGTTTTCCAGATGGGTCTTTAAATCTGAGCTCGTGGAAGCAAATAGAGACACTGAGAAATGCCAGAAACACAGGTAGTCTGGAGAGAAACAGGATGGAGGAAGAAGGCAAGGGGTTTTAAGGCCTAACTAACCATATTCCAGACCCAACCGAAGAAACCAGGGACTAAGCAGAAGGCCAGTGAGGTCCTTGACCATGTCCAGTAAAGCTAAAGCACTGTGTCCCCTGCCAGGGACCTACAGCCAGCCCTTACCAGTGGGAAGGAAGTATCTCTTGTACTAATACAAGGGTGAGAGCCTGTCAGGACAGGGCTGCCTGCGTGAGGCTTTTCCCTCCATCGCTGGCAGGACCCAGGCACATCTGTGCATGCTGATCAGCCACCACAATGGGAAGCCCGCACACCGCAATGAAGAGTAGCCCCCGCTCGCCACAACTAGAGAAAGCCCACACAGCAACAAAGACACAATGCAGCCAAAACTAATTAATTTTTAAAAAGTCATCTCTAAAAACTAAATAAATAAAATAAAAATTTATGTATCAGAATTTAGGCATTAAAATGAGTACTGATATTCAAAGTATTCTCTGTTAAAAAAATAAAAAGTCTCAAAGGACTTATGCTCACCTCCCCTCTTCCAAGGCACCATATTTGTACCCCCTGCCTTCAGGCCTAGGTTTGTTGGCACTGGAGGCTCATATCAGGTTTTCCAGACTGAGACAAATTCTGATGAGTCAAATCACTTCACCTCAAAGCTTCGGAATCAGAATCTCCCACGAGGGCCTGGGAATCACTATTTTAATAGATGTCCCAGGCAATTCTTATCATCAGGCACATTTGAAAGATGCTGGAGTTGCATCCCAAATTGGCCCTTGTTGGGTCTAATTTACTAAATAAGGCACTCTCCAGCGTTGTGCTAGAGCTAGCTCTGACAGGCTCTAACAGGCTCACCAGAGCTGATCGGTAAATTTTCAGGGATTTTGTCAGCTGTTTGTTAAACACAGACATTAAATGATATTGAAACTCCACATACTTGTACACTAATGTTCACAGCAACATTATTATCAGTAGCTAAAAGGTGGAAATAACCCAAGTGTCCATCAACAGATGAATGGATAAACAAAATGTTGTATATACATACAATAGAATTTTATTCAGCCATAAAAAGGAATGAAAAAACAATTTTAATTTTGTTGAAGTATAGTTGATTTACAATGTTGTGTTAATTTCTGCTGTACAGCAAAGTGATTCAGTTATACACATATATTTTTTATTGAAGTATAGTTGATTTACAACATCATGCCAACCTCTTCTGTACAGCAAAGTGACTTAGTTATACACATATACACATTCTTTTTTTATATTCTTTTCCATTTTGGTTTATCCCGGGAGACTGGATATAGTTCCCTGTGCTATACAGTAGGACCTTGTTGTTTATCCATCTTATATATAACAGTTTGCATCTGCTAATCCCAAACTCCAATCCTTTCTTCCCCCTTGGCAACCACAAGTCTGTTCTCCATATCTGTGAGTTTGCTTGTTTTGTAGCTATGTTCATTTGTGTCATATTTTAGATTCCACATATAAGTGATATCATATGGTATTTGTCTTTCTGACTTTCCTTGCTTAGTACAATAATCTCTAGGTCCATCCATGTTGCTGCAAATAGCATTATTTTATAAGGAATGAAATTTTTATATATGGATTTTACAATATGGATGAACCTTGAAAACATTATGCTAAGTGAAATAAGCCAGATACAAAAGAACAAATATTGTATGATTCCACTTATATTAAAAAGACCGATGAGATGGATAGACCTAGAGTCTGTCATACAGAGTGAAGTAAGTCAGAAAGACAAAGACAGATACCGTATGCTAACACATATATATGGAATTTGAGGGGAAAAAAATGTCATGAAGAACCTAGGGATAAGACAGGAATGGAGGCGCAGACCTACTGGAGAGCGGACTTGGGGATATGGGGAGGGGGAAGGGTGAGTTTTGACAGGGCGAGAGAGAGTCATGGACATATACACACTAACAAACGTGGTGGGGTGGATAGCTGGGGGGAAGCAGCCGCAAGGCACAGGGATATTAGCTTGGGGCTTTGGGACAGCCTGGAGGGGTGGGAGGGGGAGAGTGGGAGGGAGGGAGATGCAGGAGGGAAGACACATGGGAGCACATGTATATGTATAGCTGATTCACTTTGTTATAAATCAGAAACTAACACACCATTGTAAAGCAATTATACCCCAATAAAGATGTTAAAAAAAAAAAAAAAAAAAAAAGACCGAAAGGAAAATAAAAGTTACCAGCATCTGGGAGAAAGAAGGAATAGTTACAGTTTCTTCTGGGGATGATGGAAAAGTTTATTGTTGGAAATAGATAATGGTGATAGCTATTCAACATTGTGAATATACTTAATGCCACTGAATTGTACACTTAAAAATGGTTAAGGGCTTCCCTGGTGGCGCAGTGGTTGAGAAACTGCCTGCCAATGCAAGGGACACGGGTTCGATCCCTGGCCCGCATACCCAGAGCCCATGCTTCGCAACAAGAGAAGCCACCACAATGAGAAGCCCGCTCACTGCAGCAAGGAGTGGCCCCCGCTCGCCGCAACTAGGGAGAGCCCACACACAGCAACGAAGACCCAGTGCAGGCAAAAAAATAAATTAATTAAAAAAATTTTTTTAAATGGTTAAAATGGTAAATTTTGTGTAATGTATATTTTACCACAATAAAGAAGTTAATTCTGGGACTTCCCTAGCGGTCCAGTGGTTAGGACTGCCCTTCCAATGCTGGGGGCGTGGGTTCGAGAACTAAGATTGGAGAACTAAGATCCCATATGCCACGCAGCGCAGCCAAAAAAAAAAAAATAGGTTAATTCTGTAAAAATAAAATTATAAACTTAGTTAAATAAATTATATCGGAAAGAAAATAATATTCAAAACTCAGCACTTCTTGATTATTTTTGTACATTTTACAATGATCTTTGCCTGGGAGGTTTTTATGTCTATTGTAACTGTTTGGTGGAGATACTATATCACGGTATCCTGTTAAGCATCTCTTCCCATCTCCAAATTCAGTGATGTCATATTGGTAGCTGGATGTTGGCTGCAGTAGGAGTATTTACACAGCAGAAACCAAAAACACTACAAATCAGGGTCTTCCCACCAAACTGTTGGTTAAGCATTCAACCAGCACCCCACTGTCTCTAAGCCATAATTTCCTCAATGGTCAAAAGACGATAACAAAACCTACCTTACAGAGTTTCTCTGAGGATTAAATAAAGATAATTCTTTATGTGAGATGAGGGATATTAATTAAACTTACTGTGGTGATCGTTTCTCAGTATATACATATGTCAAATCATTATGTTGTACACATTAATACAATGTTAGAGAGCAATAAAAAAATAGAACGAACAAATAAAGTTTGTTCAGGTAAAGGGGCCCATTCACATGCCTGCTGCACAGGAAGTGCTTGGTTGGCGTCCCTTTCTCTAGAGACCATGAGCTCCTCCAGCAAATTTATAACTCTGGGGGCAGAAGGTGATACCTGCAGGCAAGGAGCCTTATCACCAAAAAGAGATAGCTAAGATGATGTGAAAGAGAAAATGAAAAGAATTTGGCCTTTGTTTTTACTTTCAGTCTAGAATGCCAGGGGAATTCCCTGGCGGTCCAGAGGTTAAGACTCCGCACTTCCACTACCGTGGCCTGGGTTTGATCCCTGGTCGGGGAGCTAAGATCCCGCAAGCTGCGGTGCAGCAATCCATCAAGGCATGCCAGAAGGGAGAGGAAGAAAGAGGGGACACTGCAGAGCGAGAAGCCAGCAAAACAGATAATGATAAGCTGGCTCACTGTGGGGTGAGTTGGAAGTTGGGTCAGACAGAGACTACACTTCCAATAAGACATTCCTGGGAAAGGGTGGCCAAAAGGATTAATATGGATTGTATTCACTGGCTATAAGGTACAAGATGCAACCCTTCACTAAAACCCTTCATGTCTACTCTACTCAACAGCCTCGGATTCGTGTTTCTTTGGGAATGAGATGAATCAAAAAGAATCTAAACTATCTTATTTTGGGCCCTGGTTGCCAGTGAGAGATAAAGAGACAGCTAAAAGATAAGGTACAGAGGGAAAAATTCAATCAGAAGGTATCACCATGGTGACATAAATTCCTGGGAATTTGGAGAAACCTTGAAAAACACTTTGAACTTCTATCCTCTACAGATTGGAGATCTGCATAAATTTTCTCTATATTTTAAGAAGCTGGGAGATCTCAGCTGTCAATAGATTGCATTCAATTTTGTTAAAATTTTTAGAGCTATGTAATGTTGCATTGCTTGACAAGTGAGCATTAATTCATTTTGGTTTATTTCTATAGTTCAGAAGGTCAGACTTCCAGAAGATTCTCTGTCTTTTTGGACTCCTTTTGGAATTAGGAATATTTTGAGTAAATCCATAAAACCTAAGGCCATTATAGTGTCAAATTACCCTGCTCTCTTTACACAATGGTATTTGATGCCCATCAAGATCCGAGCTATCCAAAGAATAGAGTAGGAACAGGGAATGTTAGTAACTTTACAGTGGAGAAGACTGGTAACACTAAATCAACCTAATGATGAAGGTTAATATTACCAATGATGTCATGTGGTTTTCATGTATGCACTCCCAAATATGATGTGTGATGAGAAGGGCAGTTCAGCTTCACAGTATTTTTCAAAAAACCCATAACCCCAGTCTAATCATGAGAAAAACATCAGACAAAACAAGACTGGGAAACATTCTACAAGGTATCTGACCAGTCTTCCTCAAGACTGTTAAGGCCATGAAAAACAAGGAAAGACCAATAAACTGTCATGGACTAGAAAGGACAAGGGAAACGTGACAACTAAATGCAAAATGGTACTCTGTGTTGGATCCTGGAACAGAAAGTGAACATTAATGGAAAAGCTGGTGAAATCCAAATAAAGCCTGGAGTTTAGATAATAATAATATACCAATGTCTATTTCTTGGCTTTGACAAATATATCATGATAATATAAGATGTTAACAATGGTGGAAGTTGAGTAAGGACTATACAGAAACTCTCTATAAAACCTTTGCAACTTTTCTGTAAATTAAAAAAATTTATTTTATTGAAGTATAGCTGATTTACAATGTTGTGTTAATTTCTGCTGTACAGCAAATTGATTCAGTTATACATATATATATATGTATACATATGTATACATATACATTCTTTTCCATTATGGTTTATCACAGGATATTGAATATAGTCCCCTGTGCTATACAGTAGGACCTTGTTGTTAAAAAGTTTATTTTTAAAAAATCTGGGACTTCCCTGGCAGTCCATTGGTTAAGACTCTGCGCTTGCAATGCAGTGGGTGCGGGTTTGATCCCTGGTCGGGGAACTAAGATCCCACATGCTGTGTGGCCTGGCAAAAATAAATAAATAAATAAATAAAGCAGGGGTGGAAGTGACCAGCTCTCCATTTAAAAATTAAATAAATAAATAAATAAATAATCTGAATTACATGGCCTTTGGTCTAACCCAGGGAACCCACATATCCTTATGTTCTGGGCTTTTCTGTTTAAGGAAATATAATTATATGGTTTATTTGTGCCACCTGGCAGAGTATGTTTCAAGGAATCTTCATTCATCCCCACTGGCAAAAAGAAATGGGAGTCTCCTAGCCCACAAAAAAGAGATGCATTTGGGAACCTGGTCTCACAAAAGACATTCTCCCTTAAGCTGTTTCAGTAGGATCAAACCTGGCTTCCTTTCCAGGCCTGCACTTGGGATGAATTACCCATTGATGTTTCACTTGTATAACTGTAATATATTGAGATTGAGTGCCACTCTGTGCAGAATTCTGTCCTGAGTAGTTGCATGAGATACAACTACAAGGGATCAACTTGTAGTTGATCAGCTACAACTACAACTACAAGATACAACAGATACAAGGGAAAGAAGCAAGCAGGTACCATTTGGAAGGAGTTCATAGTTAGTGGAAAGTACATAACTTCATACAAATCCATCATGATGATACATTTGGGTGACGTCTCCATAAGTGCAAAGTCCCCATGTTTCAGGTTGAATCCAAAGGGCTGGTGAGAAGCAGAGCATAGAGATTGAGAAATGTTAGGTAAGAATGAGTTCCTAAAATAAATAATTTATAGGCCAAATCTGATGGACTGGCAAGAAGGGATTAGGATTTCTCTGTGGAAGGGATAGCATAGGCAAAGTCACGGAGATGGTAAAAAAGGAAGAATTGTGTGCAGGAAAGGGATCACATTAGCTTGACTGGAGTGGAGAAGCCAGATTAGAGTGAAGAGATGAGAATGTCAAGGAGGATAGCCACCCAAACCAAGGGCAGCATCTCTGATGTCAGCTACAGGTAGAGAAGTGAGCCAGTTAAAGAAGAGAGATGGGCTAGGGATGGGAAATGGGAAGAGAAGGGGAAGGGAGAGGGAACACTCACAAAGGGCATGGCCGAGTGAGGTATTTGAGGCCATAGTTTCTCCACCTGTTGGACAGAAGGGACTCAATTTCTTTCTTTCTTTTTTTTTTATTGGAGTATAGTTGATTTACAATGTTGTATTAGTTTCTGTTGTACAGCAAAGTGAATCAGTTATACATATACATAGATCCACTTTTTTTAGATTCTTTTCCCACATAGGTCATTACAGAGTTCCCTGTGCTATACAGTAGTGGGACTCAATTTCTTATCTGTGAAGGATTTTATATTTATAGGACTAGCTTGTGTACGTTGAATGATGTAGAGAATTCATTTACCAGATACGTATATTTACACTGTGTCAACCACTATGCTAGACTCTGGGGATATAGAAGTGAGTGAAACAAGCCCAGTCTCTGCCCTTGGGGGGCTTTATTGTCTACTGGAAGAGAAAGATGTCAGTCAAGTACTCCCAGAAATTTGTAATTAGAGTGACAAGAATGACATCAGGTATCCTGAGAGCTATAACAAAAGGACCTGCTGACCAAAAAAATCTTCAGATTATTAATTTAGTTTCCTAGGTTCCTTGATGCTGGAAGGGAGAAATTCTTTGTTTATTTATTTATTTTTGCCGTGCCACGTGGCTCGTGGGATCTTAGTTCCCTGACTAGGGATTGAACCTAGGCCATCGGGAGTGAGAGCACGGAATCTTAACCACTGGACAGACAGGGAAGTCCTGGGAAATTCTTTTTTTGTTTTTTTTTTAAATTTAATTAATTTTTTTGGCTGTGTTGGGTCTTCTGTTGCTGTGCGCGGGCTTTCCCTAGTTGCGGCAAGCGGAGGCTACTCTTCGTTGCGGTGCGCAGGCTTCTCATTGTGGTGGCTTCTCTTGTTGCGGAGCACAGGCTCTAGGCACCCGGGGTTTGGTAGCTGTGGCACGTGGGCTTAGTTGCTACACGGCATGTGGGATCTTCCCGGACCAGGGATTGATCCTGTGTCCCCTGCATTGGCAGGCGGATTCTTAACCACTGCACCACCAGGGAAGTCCCTGGGAAATTCTTAATAGAGACTAATATTATCATATATCCTGGAAGAAATTTCTCCTATATAAAAGGCACTAACCATTTAGGTATGTATATTTGTTTCATGGGATTTTTTTTTTCAGTTTAAAATTCAACTTTACTGAGGTAAAGTGAACCCATTTCAAGGACAGAGTTCAGTGAGTATTAACAAATACACCCTTATAACCTATAGAGCTACAATCAAGATATAGAACATTCCCATCACACCAAAATTTCCTTTCTCCTTTCTCATCCACCCTTCACTCCTCCCTCCTCCTTCCGCCCTCACCCACAGGCCCAGGCAACTATTGGTCTGCTTTCCATCATCATCAATTGTCTCTTCTACAGTTTCATATGAATAAATCATACAGGATGTACTTTTCACACCTGATTTCTTTTGCTCAGCAGAATGTTTTTTGAGATTCTTCCATGTTGTCACATGGACATATAGTCTGTTCCTTTTTATTGCTGAGTTGTATTCTATTGTATGAATATATCAGTTTGGGGGGAGTTTTGTTTGTTTGTTTGTTTTCTAAATGGCTACCCAGTTGTTCCAGTACTATTTGTTGAAGAGGTTCTTGCATGAGTTATCTGCTGCTGCTGGAAAATACATTGTTTTAAATTTTAATGGCTTAAGACAATCAATACTTATTATCTGACACAATTTCTGTGGGTCAAGAATCTAGCAGTGGCTTAGTTTGGTGAGTCTGACAATGTTTCTCAGGAAGTTGCAGTCAAGATGTCAGCCAGGGCTGCGTCATCTGAAGACTTGACAGGGGCTGGAGCATCCACTTCCAAGGTGACTTGCTTGTGTGCCTGGCAACTTAGTGCTGGTTGTTGGCGGGAGGCCTCAGTTCCTCATTAGCTGGACCTCTCCATAAGGCTTTTCGAGTCTCCTCAAGATGACAGTCATGTCAGACTTCTAGCCTACAGAACTGTAAGAGGATAAATTTTGTGTTGTTTTAGGACACCAAGTTTGTGTTAAATTATTACTGCAATAGGAAAGGAATATACTAGGTCATAAAAGGCATGTGCCTTCTTCCTTGCAGCCTCTTTTTTTTTCTCTCCGAACACTTGCTTTGGGGGAAGCTAGATGCCATGTTGAATATTTCATTTCAGGTATTATATTTTTCACCTTTAGAAGTTTCATTTGGTTCTTATATCTTCCATTTCTTTCCTCATTATGTTTGTGTTTTCCTTTAAATACCCCAGTGTAGTTATAATAGCTGTTTTATCATTCTTGTCTGCTCATTCCATCATCTCTGTCATTTCTGGGTCTGTTTCTGTTGACTGGTTTTTCTCCTGGTTAGGCTATTCTTTTTCCTGCTTCTTGGCATATATGGTAATTTTTTATCAGATGCTAGGATATTAACATTGTTGAGTGCCTGAATTTTGTAGTCTTCCCTTAAACACCATAGGCCTTTGTTTTACCAGACATTTAGGTTACTTTCAGATTAATATGATGTTTTCCAGGCTTGTTTTAAAGTTTTGTTAAAGCAGGTCTAGAGTATAATTTACTCTAGAGGTAGTTTAGACCAACTGGTAATGTTTGACACTTCTGAGGTCTCTCTTGAACGTCTTGGGTAGTCAGTGAGGTCTTTCTACTCAGACAGGTCAGAATGTTTCTTAGCCCTGTATGAGCTCTGGGAATTGTTCAGTTATATCTCTTTGATTATTCCATGCTCACTCTCCTGGAATTTAACTCTACATATGGCCACATTAGTATCCAGCAAAGACTCAAGGCCCCCAGCAGATTTTTGGAGCTCTTATTCCATTTTGCTATTTTGTCTAGCAACTTCCAGCTGCCACAGAGACCCTGAACTCCAATCTCTGTCTTCTCAACTCAGTGAGACTGCTGTGTTCTGCCGTGTTGTGAATTTATGATCCAGAATGTGCTTCTAGGCATAAAGCCAGGGCAATTGTAGAACTCAGCTCATTTGTTTTTCTTCTCTCAACGATGTCAGTTCTGGACTCCCTATTGTCCAATGTCTAAAAAGAATTGTTTTATATATTTTGTTTAGTTTCCTAGTTGTTATGGCAGAGGGTTAGGTCCCTTTAACTGCATCATGGTCAGAAACAAAGGTCCTCTGTTTCATGGTCATTTTATTAGCGTAATCCAGTCTGTGAGAAATGATCAATCTGATAAAATGGAGTTTGTAAACCTGAAAGTTCCTCAAGTGAGGTGACTGTACTAAGATTAGTGTCAACCTGGGAAGCCTTTTATGGGCAGCTAACAAATCTGTTCAGGTGGCATCTCACCCCAATTTCTTACCCCATATGGTTATTTGACAAATGTTTGTTGAATAAATGAATTACTAAATGAACATAATTACATTTAAGCGAGGTCATTTTAGGATCCAAAAGAACGGCCAGACTGATTTGCTCTATCCTAAGAATTTACTAACTCCTTGATCTATGAGTCTAATGGCAAAGAAGTTATCTAAGCATACTCATCATGAGAAACAATGCTAATTTATCAAAGAATGAATGTTCAGCATATGTGTGGGCAAAACTCATCAATGTTCTCACAAAGGAAAAATAACTCACAAAGTAGCAACATGCTTAAGTTCATACTTTATTTTATTTTATAATCCACAGTGTAAGTATAGGTTATGAGCATGATTCTGGATCTAGATTGCCTGGGTTCAAATCCTAGTTCCATTAACTAGTTGTATGACTCTGGGTAAATTATTTAAACCTGATAAACTTCAATTTTCTTCATCTGTAAAATGGAGATAATGATAATATATACCTCATAGGGCTGTTGTGAAGTTTAATGATTTGGGACTTCCCTGGTGGTTCAGTGGATAAGAATCTGCCTGCCAATGCAGGGGACACAGGTTTGATCCCTGGTCCAGGAAGATCCCACATGCTGCGGAGCAACTAAATCCGTGCGCCACAACTAATGAGCCTGTGCTCTAGAGCCTGCGTGCCCTAGAGCCCATGCTCCATAACAAGAGAAACCACCGCAATTAGAAGCCCATGCACCAGCGTACCACAATAAAGAGTAGCCCCTGCTCGAGAAAGCCCGCGTGTAGCAACAAAGACTCAACGCAACCAAAAAAAAAAAAAAAAAGATTAAATGACTTAACAATATATATAAAAGACCTTAATCCAGTGTCTGACACATATAAGAAGAGCTCAATAAGTGCTAGCAATTATTATTAAATTGTTTAAGAGGATGATCCTTGATTACATATATCTCACAAATGAACTCTTTATACATCTTCGGTATAGCTGATACTAATTTTTAGGTGATAACACATCTGGTGTTGATGCAAGGATTTCAGAATAATCAGCTTTGAATGAATAAAATTGTATACATGATGGCCATGGATAAATTTATTAAATGGCCAGCATGTGCTTGTAGAGGTACTAACAGTTCCTAAACTGGGGCTTTTACTAGTGATCATTCTTTGCTTGTTTGGGGATTGTGACACTGACTAAAAAGACCCGCCTTCTCTTTAAGTGTCCTTTTCAAACTAGAAACATGAGAAAGTTGTTTCTGGGCAGCCACTATTTTTAGAGTTTGTGCTCTGGGAGCACAATGATGGTTCTTCGAGAGAGTTAATTCCAGTCTCTTTTTGTTACAGGGAGGCTGATGTGCAACTCTCTGTAATTTCTCCAAAAGCCGAGCCACACTTACAGATGCGTTTAGTGTGTAGGTAATGCAAAGACCAGGCAAAAGCTGAGTCTCAGCGAGGCCAAATATCCCCTCTCAGACAGGGATCTTTCTAAGACTAGCTCTTTAAGGAAATGGGATGTGGAGGAATGTAGGCTAAAGTATGGGAGGTGATGGTGTCTTCTTGAAGACATCTGGGAAAAGTGAGAATTAAAGGGTCTTAATGTCCAAAAGTTAATAGAAAGGTCAAGTCAGGACTTGCCCCTTGAATGAAATATATCAAAATATTAATGCTCAGAGCCTATTTCATTTTTTTTGAATTTTGACTGTTTCACTTTTTTATTTGGAATTAATTTCAAGCTTACAGAAAAGTTGCAAAAATAAGAATAGTACAAATAATACTTGTATGCCCTTTACTCAGATTCATGTATTGTTAATATTTTACTGAATTTGCTTTATCATTTGCATTCTCCCTCTCTCCCATTGTCTTTATATATTTATATATGTAAATACATATGTACATATATATACACACACTACGTATATATGTGCCTACAATACATATATATATATATATTCTATCCTCAGATGTAACACAGTGCCATTTCTGCTACATTCTATTCATTGAAGCAATCACGAATTTCTGCTCAGGCTCAAGGAGTGGGGAAATTGTTTCCAGAAATTGTGTGTGTATAAAAATAGTCTTTTCCTGAACTATTTAAAAGTAAGTTCCAAGCTTCCCTGGTGGCGCAGTGGTTGAGAGTCCGCCTGCCGATGCAGGGGACACGGGTTCGTGCCCCGGTCCGGGAAGATCCCACATGCCGCAGAGCAGCTGGGCCCGTGAGCCATGGCCGCTGAGCCTGCGCGTCCGGAGCCTGTGCTCCACAACGGGAGAGGCCACAACAGCGAGAGGCCCGCGTACTGCAAAAAAAAAAAAAGATTGTTCCATACATCATGGTCCCTTTTCCCTGAATAACCTCAGTGTATATTTACAAAGAACAGGTGATCAAGTCAAGAGATACTGTATTCAAAACACAACCGAGGAGCCTCACTCACAACTGGCCCTGATCTAGATGATGAGATCCCAGACTCCATGTCTGATCCTGATGTCATGACAGGAATTTTGGAGAAAAGGGTGAAGGTATATTGCATATGGGAAGAATGTAAACTCTTGTGGCCAGAGGACAGACTGTGGCACAGCGCTGTTTCTGGAGACTATTTCCCCTCCCTTTGAACCTGGGCAGAACTCTGTGACTGTTTCAACGATTAGAATGCTGCAGAAGTGACACTGCATTATATATAAGGCTACGTCATGAAAGGCGATATAGCTTAGGCTAATCCTCCCCCGCCCCGCTCATCTTTGGAAGCTAGCCACAACATTGTGAGGAAAGAAGAAACACATTACACGTGTAATCATTCCACTTGACAGTTCCAGCTACGGTCTCAGCCAAAACCAGGATCAACTGCCAGGCATGTGAGTGATCAAACCCTCAGAGGATTCCTACTTCCTAGCTTTCGAGCTGTTGCAGCTGACACTAAATGGACCAGAGGTTAGTTATCCCCACCGAACCTTGCCCAAATTGCAGCTTCATGAGCAAAATCAATGTTGTCATTGTTTTAAGCCACTAAGTTTTGGGGGGTAATTTCTTGTGCAGCAGTAATAACCAGAATCACATACAGTAGCATAGGCATACTGACTCATGCAAGCAAAGACATACGTACTAGAATGTAATTACAATGAGTGCTCTAGCACTTCAGAAGAGTGAAAAAGTTGAAGATCAATGAGGGATGGAGTATTGAGGATAGAGAAAATCCTTACACTAGTGTTTGTATAATGCTAAGTTGGATGCCGTTAAATAAATGCACACAGGGGCCTATTAACTAGAATTTAACTCTGCTCATCTTTGTTTTTGTTCCATAGCCACAGAAACTAGAAGATTTAGGTTAATTCAACACCCTTTTTTCAGAAGGTTGCCCATGAGTCCAGGACGTGGTCTGAGCTACTAATTAAACGATAGTTTGACTGAGTGGAGGAAATTTGAACCATTTCCCTATGGATTTTCTGGGAACAATCTTTGTATTTATTGGCTACTCTCTTAGATTTTTGTATGAATTAATTGGGATGTCAGTATTATTTACTAATGTACACAGAAGTATGGGCCTCAACAATCTCTTCTGAGTGACATCCAGGCTAAAGTTCATGCATTTGTAGAGATCTACTTTCAACCATTAATTTTTTTTTTTTTGGCTATGCTGCTCGCAGGATCTTAGTTCCCCGACCAGGGATTGAACCCTCAGCAGTGAAAGCGCAGAGTCCTAACCACTGGACCACAGGGGAATTCCCTCAACCATTAATTATTATACTTTAGCCTAATTCATTCTTTTAGATCAAATTTCAATGGTGCCTCTTGTCCCGAGAACCTCCTGTCCAGTATTGCCCATTGACAAGCTCAAAGACATCACAGCAAAATAGAAATCTCACAAAAACAAGGTTCTAAAAAAATCTACCTGAAAGCATTCCTCAAATGCTTATAATTCTTACCGAGTGGTAAAAGTGAGCACTGTTGCCTTGCTAGTTAATAATGGATTTTGATTTTTCAGTTGTTTTAGCAGCTAGCTTTGATTTTGTTGGTACAAAAGGCATTTCTTTTTTTTTTTTAATTTATTTTTGCCTGTGTTGGGTCTTCATTGCTGCATGCGGGCTTTCTCTAGTTGCAGTGAGCTGGGCTACTCTTCGTTGTGGTGCGGGGACTTCTCATTACGGTGGCTTCTCTTACAGTGAATCACAGGCTCTAGGCGTGCAGGCTTCAGTAGTTGCAGCACACGGGCTCAGTAGTTGTGTTGTATGGGCTTAGTTGCTTTGCGGCGTGTGGGATCTTCCCGACCCAGGGATAGAACCCGTGTCCTTTGCATTGGCAGGTGGATTCTCAACCACTGTGCCACCAGGGAAGCCCTGGTACAAAAGGCATTTCTGATGAAGCAGACCTTCTTTGGAGTTCTACTTTATATCTCTGTGCCTTGATGCACACTCTTCTTCTTTCTTGGCATGCCCCCTCCCCTTATTTGCTTTCCTACCTCCCTGGCTTCACCTTCTCACTAAGTCTTCTTGCTTGTTCCCCATCTCTGAACTTCTAATGTTGGAAGCCCTTTGGGAGTGGAACATGTCCTTGGAGATCTTACCCAGTCTCGTGACTTTAAATGCCATCAATCTCTAATGACTCCTCAATTTATGTCTCCAGCCTGGACTCTTTCTAACGTCAGACAAGTATTTAACTCCATTCACTTGGGGGTCT
This sequence comes from Phocoena phocoena, assembly GCF_963924675.1. Lineage (NCBI taxonomy): Eukaryota > Metazoa > Chordata > Mammalia > Artiodactyla > Phocoenidae > Phocoena > Phocoena phocoena. Next base: position 27,344,484 of record NC_089237.1, on the reverse strand, counting down.
AACAGGCACCTCAAACATAACAGGTCCAAAGCTGAGCTCCTGATCTTGCCCCACAAACCTGCTCTTCCAATTTCCTTTCTCATCTCGGTGAATTGCAATTCTATCCTTCTAGTTACCTGCGCCACCAACCTAGGAGTCACTCTTGAATATTCTCTCAGACGTCGCAATCCAATCTGTCAATAAGTCCTGTTGGCTGTTCCTTCAAATTATTATCTTGGACTCAGCCTCTCACCCCTCAACCTCACTGCTTGGATATCTATAATTGCCTCTTAACTGGTCTCCCTGTGTTTACCCTGTGTTTATCTCTCCTCTCACCTGCCCATTTTCAACACAGCAATTAAGAAATCGTTTAAAAATAGGGAGTTCCCTAGTCATCCAGTGGTTAGGACTTGGTATTTTCACTGCTGTGGCCCAGGTTCAATCCCTGGTTGGGGAACTAAGATCTCACATGCCGTGCCAAAAAGTTAAAAAAAAAAAAAAAAAAAAAAGAGTGAATGAATGGCTGATTTCTTATTCATCCTTCAAGACTCCCATTGCCCAAGACTTCCCTCCCTCCCTACTTCTTCAGTTTGGACTAACACCTCTCCCTACTTTCGGTTCCCATAACATACTGTGTTTATCCTGATCATAGTACTTCCCACAGGATTTAAAAAGTTCATCTTTGATTCGGCACAGTCCTTTGCACACAGAAAAATGCTTAATGTTAAAATGAACTATTTGCAACATTCATACCAAATGTAGGGGCAGTGGGAAGATGTTAAATAGGAAGGAGTGAGGAACTTGTCAACTTCCTGTTTTATTATGAGAATTTCCTTCCTCTTTCAAAGAAATCCAGATTTGATTCTAACCCCTAGCCCCTGGGGGGCCAGAACATAACTGCCAGAAAACTTTTGACCAAATGCTGTTGTATAGCGTTCCAATCCTTTTAGAAGAAAATACTGGGATTTAAAAAAAAATAAATTTATTTATTTATTTTTGGCTGCATTGGGTCTTCGTTGCTGCGCGTGGGCTTTCTCTAGTTGCGGCGGGCGGGGGCTACTCTTCGCGGCAGTGCGCGGGCTTCTCATCACCGTGGCTTGCCTTGTTGTGGAGCACGGGCTCTAGGTGCACAGGCTTCAGTAGTGTGGCTCGATTCTTAACCACTGCGCCACCAGGGAAGCCCAATACTGGGACTTTAAACGATGTTAGTTTTTGGATCAGTAACATCAAACAAACGTTTCACCTAAACCTACAATCACAACTTACACATACTGTATAGCTAGCTTCACCTCCTAACTCCTAAAAATCATTTAAGACTCCAATGATTTACTCCATCCTCACTTCCACTGTAAACCCCTGAGTTTTCAAAGTATAGCGCAATTACTATTAAAAACTGATATGTAGGGCTTCCCTGGTGGCGCAGTGGTTGGGAGTCCGCCTGCCGACGCGGGGGACGCGGGTTCGTGCCCCGGTCCGGGAGGATCCCACATGCCGCGGAGTGGCTGGGCCCGTGAGCCATGGCCGCTGGGCCTGCGCGTCCGGAGCCTGTGCTCCGCGGCGGGAGAGGCCGCAGCGGTGAGAGGCCCGAGTATCGCAAAAAAAAAAAAAAAAAAAAAAAAAAAAAAAAAAAAACTGATATGTAGGCAGGCGCATCTCTGTATCAGAATTTTTGAGTATCAGACTTTATTTTTTTGAGCAGTTTTAGGTTCACAGCAGAATTAAGCAGAAGGTACAGAGATTTCCCACTTACCCCCTGCCACCACACATGCATAGACTCCTCCATCAAAATAATAGTTATTGATCAAAAGGAAGCCTCAAGAGATGGAGGACAGTTAGACAAACAGCAAACTGGGAGTTCAGTAAAAGGTGGGAAACAGAATAGAAACATTGCATTAATTAGCCATGTGAGAAAAAAAACTCAGCCTGAACTAAAAATAAAAACAGATTTGAGGACTTCGATGGTGGCGCACAGGTTGGAGCCCTGGTCCGGGAAGATCCCACATGCAGCAGAGCAACTAAGCCCGTGCACCACAACTACTGAGACTGTAAGCCACAACTACTGAAGCCCGCGTGCCTAGAGCCTGTGCTCCGCAACAAGAGAAGCCACTGCAATGAGAAGCCCACGCACCGCAATGAAGAGTAGCCGCAACTAGAGAGAGCCCACACACAGCAACAAAGCCCCAGCACAGCCAAAAACAAATAAATAAATTAATTAAAAAAACGAACAAACAACCCCCCAAAAGACCAGATCTGAGCTGGCAAGAGAATATACATTTCAAGAGATAGTAAGATCATAGAATTTAAGACCTGAGAAAAGCCTGAGTTTAAATTGCTCATCTACTAGATGAAGAAATCAAAGTCAAAGGTACATTTGGCATTTCTCAGATATCTAAGAAAGCATATTAGACTGATAAGCTGGACTTTGGATGACTTGACAAAGCTATTTAGAACCTAGAAACTGAAGTAAGGTATATCCTATCTGTTCAGAGCTGGATTCTGTATTATTCTATGTTTTAATTGCTGTGTGGAATTCAATTAATGGACTTATTCTCAAACTTGTAGTTCCAATTTTGCTGGAAAAGACTGGCCTAAGAGTACAATGAAATTGCCATATCGGAAGGAATTAGGAGATCAGAGGAGGACTAAAAGGAAGCTGATTGATTTTTCAGTAGCTGACAAGAAAAAGCAGCCACTGATGGTCCTGTCCTTAAGACCCATTGCCTAACATTTGTAAACTATTAATTTAAAAAAGACACAAATACAAGTTAATTGCAGGTGGGGTAGAGGAGGGCAACAGAGGAGCATTATAAAGGCAAAACATCTACTCACAGGTTCAGTGGGTAGTGTAAAATGTTTGCCAAGCATGGACTGTGGTTAAGACAGAAGAAAACTTCTAAAGTAGGTCTAAGTTAAAGGCCCTCACTCTGAATGTTGTACTTCTTTCCCATTCTTAGTTTTAGCTTAGGTATCTTGTGAGTTGGAAGCTCTTAGGGGATGGGCCCTGTTGAAATCTTGCCAATTTTAGGCACCTTTTTTAAAAAAAATTATTTATTTATTCATTTATTTAATTTTTGGCTGCATTGGGTCTTCACTGCTGCACGCAGGTTTTTCTCTAGTTGCTGAGAGCAGGGGCTACTCTTTGTTGCGGTGTGCGGGCATCTCATTGTGGCGGCTTCTCTTGTTGCAGAGCACGGGCTCTAGGCTCGCGGGCTTCAGTAGTTGTGGCGCACCGGCTTAGTTGCTCCGCAGCATGTGAGATCTTCCCGGCCCAGGGCTCGAACCCATGTCTCCTGCATTGGCAGGTGGATTCTTAACCACTGTGCCACCAGGGAAGCCCCTAGGCACCTTTTTAAGAATGATAAATAGGAAAGAGAAACATCTCTAATTGCTGATTAGAGAATGACATCTCTTTAGTCATTCTTCAAATACTTTGTCCAGGTTTAAAATGAAAATGAATTTCATGTCTAGAAAAGCGGGGGTTCAATTCTTTGTTCATAGGATTTGTAATAGGTAAACAATAATAACAAAAATCAGCTTAACTTGATATTAATGTTAGCAAGGGTGAGGGGAAACTGGCTTTCTCAGATACTCTTGATTAGAATGTAAATTTTATTTTTATTTTAGTTTTTTAGATTAGAATGTAAATTGATCCAACTTTTTAGGCAGGCAATTTGGCAACATCTATTAAAACTTAAAAGGTGCATATTCCCAGACTCTGCTATTCCACTTCTGGAAATTCCATCTACAGATACACTCACATATGTAAAGAAGGATATATATACTAGGATGTTTATTGCAACAGTATTTGTAATACTGAAACACTTGAAACAATCTAGTGTTCATCAATAGGTAATTGGTCAATTACACATTAAATACAGTATACTATGCTTCTGTTAAAAAGAATAAGATAGATCTGTATGCTGAGATGAAAAGCAGTCTGGGATATTCTATTAAGTGAAGAAAGAAACTGCAGATCAGTGGGTAGACTGAAAAATATGTCTAAAAATAAAGGGAGTATAGATGCATATCTTATATTCATGAAAAATATGGTGGGTATAGTCACAGAAAAGTGGAAAGATACACACTCCTAAGGAATGAGACTGGGTGAAGCAGGGAGTGTGATCTTTTGTTTTAGATACAGTTTTGTACTGATGGAAAAATTTTTTTACAATGAGTGGTATTATTTTCATTAAAAAATAGCTTATGGGACTTCCCTGGTGGCACAGTGGTTAGGAATCTCCCTGCCAATGCAGGAGACACAGGTTCGATCCCTGGTCAGGGAAGATCCCATATGCCGCGGAGCGACTAAGCCCATGTGCCACAACTGCTGAGCCTGTGCTCTAGAGCTCGTGAGCCACAACTACTGAGTGCGTGTGCCACAGTTGTTGAGGCCTGCGTGCCTAGAGTCCATGCTCCATAACAAGAGAAGCCACGGCAATGAGAAGCCCACACACCACAACGAAGAGTGGCCCCCGCTCGCTGCAACTAGAGGAAGCCCGCGCACAGAAACGAAGACCCAACACAGCCAAAAATAAATTAATAAATTTATTTTAAAAAAAAACCAAAAACCTTAAAATGCTTTAAATAAAAATATAATACAAGTAGGGAATTCCCTGGCAGTCCAGTGGTTAGGATTTGGTGCTTTCACTGACGTGGCCCTGGGGAACTAAGATCCTGCAAGCCATGAAACACGGCCCCCCAAAAAATGTATATATGGTGACCACAACTTCACATTGTGTCACCATAAGGTAACAAGTCCCTAATTCTGGAAAATCAGTTCTCTTATTGTAGAGTCATACTTCCTACAGTGTTGGCCTCACTTTGTGGCAATCCAATTATACAAAAGTCAGGTGCTGCTCTGCCCCTTCTTTGTTGTAGTGACCTCCCTGTCTGTGACTTAAGTTTCTTTGGTAAGTACTAAAATGACTCTATCCTATTCCTATGTCAATTCTCTGGGAATATAACCTGAGGAACACTGTCATTTGGATTGCCCAACTGGAAGTAGAAATTACATACCAATCTCCCATGCTTTACATCTTCATATGGATAGCTCTTTCACAGACATGTAATCATAGTTAAAGCAATGGTTGCCCAAGTGCGACCTAAAGCTTAAAGTCAGGGGGCTGGTCAACTCTTCAATGGATGAAGTGAAAGATGATGAAACTGAACAAATGAAATGATTAATAGAATTCCTTTCAGCATGACAGGTAGGCTTTAGATTTTCTACATCATCAAACTTAAGTGCTATACCAATTTTAAGTTATAGAGGGATGTTTAACATTTGACTGCCTGATACCGTGTAATACAAACCAAAAGGCAGGTTTTAATCCCAGCTTAACATTTAAAATTCTCATCAGACATAACTATCTGCTTCACTGCCTTCAAAAATATGCTTAATTTAACTTAGACAAGGGAGAAAGAGTATTTCCTAGTTTTCTACCTCAACCCATAATTTTGAGTTGTACTTAATTAATCCATGGTAAACTCTGTGACGGGGTGAATTTTTTTATGGCTCTAGGGGAAGCTGGGCCTAAAACCAAGGAGGAAATCTTAAAAGTTCCTGTGTATTAGTACTGCTCTTAAATCTTTCATTATATAGTTTATCTTCTATTCTTTCCTGAGTATTTTGTAATGATTTACTATTTCATGAGATAGATTAATTCCAACCCAATCCCACCTTTCAAGCGGGCAAGTACTACAAAGAGATAAAACAATTTGCTTCCAATTCTACTGTAAATCAAGAGGGTAGATCATCACCCAGGTCTGTCCTTCGTACAGCAAGGTCGCCTTTAGGTACTGATTATTTAGGACAGTAATAATGCCAAGGCATTTTGCAATTAAACTCTTGAGGGTCCTTTCTCCACAGCTGGGCCCTTTCTTAAGATTCACTTCCCATTAATTACTATACTCTAACTGCAGGCTGAAGATGACTGAGTTGTTTTGTCTGGAGACTTATGTCTATGCCAAATTAATCACCTGGAAATTAAAGGCTTTGAAGTACATTCCCAACCCCCTTATTCATGGCCTTTTAGTAGTGAAACTAATCTGAGGCCTTAAAATTAACTACCTCACTGTGAACTGGAAAGGGCAGCACTGTGACTAATGCCACGCTGCTGATCTAGTCTGCCAGGAAAGATGAGTAGAGAAAAGAGTTATTACCTTCTCTCTCTAGCAGGACATATAGTTGGCTTTAGGACATATGTTGGCTTTAGGAACTAAAAATCCTTTTGCTGCCCCTCAATTACCTAAGTAGCACCCTGAGTCTAATCTAATCCACATGCTTATTTTTCAAATAAATGGTTGTGTTTCCTTATCCAGAAGTTTGATGCTGTGGCTTTCAGGGTGAAGACTAATGAAAGCAAACTGAATTAAAAAAAGCAAGGAACTGAATGTATTCCATTGTACGCATATACTGTATTTATTTATTCATCTGTCGATGGATGAACTGCTTCTACCTTTTGGTTACTGTGAATCATATTCTATCAACACAGATGTATAAATATCTGTTCCTGTCCCTGTTTTCAATTCTTTTGGGTATAATTTCACAAGTGGAATTGCTGGGTCATATGGTAAACCTGGGAAATTCTGATACTGTGCTGCAACACGGACAAAACTTGAGGACATTATGCTAAGTGAAATAAGCCATTCACAAAAAGGGAAGTACTGTGTAATTCTGCTCTTGAGATATTTAAAAATGGTTGGCATGGCCAATTCTCTTGTACCTTACCACAATTAAAAAAATAATAATTTAAAAAAGCGTAAGAAACGCTGTTATCAGTCTTGTAACTCCCACATTTCTGGCAGGGAGCAACTCTTGCAGATTAGCAAGCTAAGCCTTTTCATTAACAGCTTCCAAAGCCTGTGTACACGAAGCAGGCTCAGAGCAGGAGGTGCGCCCAGGACAGGCTGGCTGGGCGTATGTGAAAGGAAATCTAGCGTCAACTGGGATGGGGGATGGGGTAACGCGAAAAGGAAGATCTCAACTTTGTCACAACATTCACTTTCCTTAAGGATCGCCCCACTAGGATAAAGAATTCTCTGGTGACATGAAATCCTTGAGAGTCTCCTTTCCTTTCACAGCTCCCTCCCAATCAAAAATGTCCTTAACGTTAGGAATGCACCGTCTGCCCGCTCCTTTCTCTCACGAACCGCACCGCTAGGACCTCGGCACCCTAAGATTCCATTTCTCTTTTAAGATGCATCTGGGCCCAGGCAAGGGCTCCGACCCCTCCCAGCGAGCGCCAGAACGTGTGGGCGGGAGGACTGCCTCGAGCGCCCCGGAAGTCACTGCCCCCCAGGCGGGCGGAGGCTCCTGGGCCTCGCGGCTTCGGATTGGCCGGAAGGTGGCGATGATGCGTTACGCGCGAGGTCTGGCTCCGCCCCTACGCCCCTGCGCGCGGCGGGGCGGGGTGGGTGGTCCCTGGCGGCCATTACCCGGAACAATCCCCGGCCATTGGGTCAGGTGACCCTCGGCGGGGCAGGCGGGAGGCGGGGGAGGGAAGAGGGCGTGAGGAGGGAAGGGAAGGGAGGGGAGGAGAGAGGAGAAGGGCGGAGTGAGAGGGAGGGGAAGGGGGCGGGGTGGGAGCGGGTCACGTGATTCGGCATGGAGGCGGTGGCGGCGGCCGGGAGGAGCCGCCGGGGCAGAAGCCGCACTTGTTAGTGTGGGGGGAGGAGGAGGCCGGGGGACGCCAACACCGTCTGCCCGGGACGCCGAGGAGAAGGCGGGAGGGGGGTGGGGGCGAGATCGGGCTCCGACCCCCAGCCGAGGGGATGAGGGGAGCATGGGCGCCAAGGAGTCACGGATCGGATTCCTCAGCTACGAGGAGGCGCTGAGGAGAGGTGAGGGGGGAGGGGTCTGGGCGAGCTGCCGGGGAGGCCGGCGACGGGCTGCCCTGAGGGTGGGTGACCGGGGAAGGGGAGGGGAGCTTGAGGGCGTGGGGCCTGAGGCGGAAGGGAAAGGAGGCCACGATGGGGATACCGTGGGGGAGAAGGGTCGGGTGGGAGCAGTGTTTGGGGATTCGGATCGTGTGGACGGGGGCGAAGCTTTCCCGGAGAGAGGGGTGTCAGGCGCTAGCAGGGCACTGCCCTTGCTCTATGGTGGCGTTGTTATCCTGGATGTGTCCAGGGAAGTCCCTCCTCCCACCTTTTCTTGGGTGGCACCAGCCCTTCCAGCCCCCCTCATCCTTTACTGCCATTTTCTCCTATCACTCCTTCATAAACCCTCCAGCAACATCCTAACCTCTTACCTAACAACCCCGGCTGGAAAGGGAGAGGGGAGGCGGCTGCGAAGCCCTCCTTTTGCGAAGTAGAAGCCCCTTCAAGCCCCTTACAATTGTAGTGTCTCTGCCTTTTCCAAGGGCTTTTGGCAGTCTCTTGGGGGCTGTCACCATCCCCTGCCTGCCACCCCCTCACCCTTTGAGCAGCTGACTTTGATAAGAACGACCTGAAATTGAGTTAGTTGTGTTTGAGGTGAGATGAGACTGGACAGCTGGTGTTGCCAGAAGACCCAGTCTTCGGTTTCATCGCCTCAAACATTGGTCAGAGCCTTTCATTGCACTTGATCCCCAGTTCTCATCCCCTCCTTCCCCATAAAATGGCATTCGGAAATCCAGCATTCTGATATTGTGTTATAGCTCCCTTTAGAGACCGGCCTTGCTGTCAGCCCTAGCCTGCTGCTTATTGGCTCTGATGCACTGTATGTTGTCAACCACCTCCAACCCCCTATCACTTACTCTGATACCGCTGTCCGTGATCACTAAGGCACACGCTAACTCGAAGTGTCTATTGCACGGTTTATGGCCAGAATGTGACTTAATTTTTCATGACTGGGATTTCTGTGTGTGTGTGTGTGTGTGTGCGCGCGCGCGTGCGCGCGCGCTTGTATTTATGTCTTTTCGACATTTAATGGATTTTCTTGGTAAGAAGTGAAAAACATTAAGCAGCTTAGGTGCTAGGCATTATTGGTAACAGGTTTCTAAGTCAGGAAACCAGCCGTGCTCCAGGTGATGGTTTTAGTAGCTAAAGATATAAAATAAAAAATCTAGATTACAAGACAGGCATTCAAAATGAGAATTTAATAGTGAACTCTTGTTCATGTGTAGGAAGGAAAGGGGTAAGTTCAGTGGGCCATCACCTGAAAATAGATACAGAATTTTGATATATTCTTGTGGACTGACCAGGATAACAAAAATATGCTTTTTAGGTCTTTTTTTTTTTTTTCCATGTGGAACAGTATGCTGATTGTTCTTAGGGACAATCTCACTTGAACTTTTTTCCTTTCTTCAATATGAGAAATATTCCAAATTCTTGATGTGTTTCCAGCTCTAGAAGGCTAGTCATTTCTGGGATGCTGTTGAACCTGACAGGTCTGGCCTCAATTAGACAATGGCTTACATGGCGTGAAAGAGGACATCAGTCAAACTGATTTCAGCTTCAAGGTTTAGAAGTGTTTAGTTTCTTAAGTTTGAGAGTGTTTTAGCTGACATTAAGGAATTCTGAAATTAAACTTTTATCCAACTCTAGCCTGCCTACTTTCATGTAAAACTAATATTCTACCTTTGTAAATATAAACGAAATTAATAGTTGGTGTATTTTAAAGTGATTTGACCGAAGGTATTTGTTCAATTTGTTAGGAAGTGTCTGCTTGTTGAATTTTAAAGCATATATTTGAAGAGGTAGCAAAATATTTGTTAAAACCTTATTTAACTGTTGTTTGAATGAATTTGTTTTATCATTTTTGCTGCAGAGGAAAACTAACGCAAGAAAGAGAAGCAAGTTGATAACATAGCATTTCTAAATGTAAACCAGCAGCTTTTTCTTTTATAAAGTGGGTAGTTCTTTTGAATATGATACTGTTTACGCTAGTAAATGTCAGATTTTGATATAGAATTTTTTTTAGTAAGGTTATAGAAGGAATTTATAAAGCTTTTGATAGAGCTAGAAAATAGTTTGAGAACTTTTTTGGGGCATGTGAATAATGTAAATAGGTACTGAAACTTCCATCCTTAGTCTTAGCTGCTTGCTTATATTGTATAAGGTGAATGGGAAGGAGCAAAGGATTGGACAAATACACATTGTGTGTTATATGAATCATTGTACAAGTAAAACGCAAGCTTGATAAACTACTGACATACCTACTTGCTTGAAATACCTACTTAAAAGTACTGAAGTATACCTACTTAAATACCTGCTTAAGAAATACCTACTTAAAAGTACTTAAAAATACTGAAATACCTACTTAAAAGTACTGAGCACTAAATAATGCCTAACCGCAATTAGACAGTATTAAAAAAATATCAAGTACATATTGCCACCTACAAATATGGAGTTACAAGCAGTTTATCTTGCAAAATGGGGCCTTGGAAATGGAGTGTTATGTGACAGATAACTCCTACTGAAAGGGCAGGCTAGTGACTTCTCATTTACATTTCAGAAGCTCTAGAAATTAGAAAGATTGGTTTTGCATACTATTTTAGCTACACTGTATATCAGTTTAATAAAAATAATTTCCTTAAAATATACCTTAACTTTTTTTTTTTTTCTTTAAGGGAGATGTATTAGTGGTAGCTTTTACTTTTGGCTTGTATCTATCTTTCTTAAATAGGACACAAGCTTTCCTTTGAAGGCTTGACTCTGGTTCAATTGCATGTATTTTCTAAAGTACAGTATTACTGTACTTTATGGATAGTGAGAATTTTAGCATCTAAGTTCTTCATCTCTTTACTTCATTTCCTTATTGCATCTTAAGTTTGTGGCTGTGTATTTCTAAAAATGTATTCTAAGTGCTTGGAACATAGCAATAAAAAAACATTGAATGAAAGAAATTGCAGTTTAGAGCATTTCAGAACTCTCAAGAAACCTTAGAAAATCTTCTCCAGTTCTTTAATTCTTTCTTCCTGCGCCTCTCTTCCTTCCTTGCATCATTCTGGAAAGAGAATTATAAGGCTTTTTTTTTTAAATTAAGAATTGGCTGAATTAAAATTGTCCTTAGCTTTTAAATTGTAGTAATAAAATACAGTAGGTAAATTTCTTTTAATCCCTTTCTTTAAGTAGAATTTGGCACTTGTATTAGACTAAGCAGCTGGCTGATGTCAAAAAGTTATGTTGTGGATTCACTTTTTCAAGTGTCTGTTTGCTCATACATTCAGCAAATTTTTACTGAGCTGTCTATGACTTAGACACTGAAGAAACAGAGATGACTAAGACCCCTCTCCTATAGCCTGGGTCAATGATCTCCACCAAAGTGTACAGTATATATTGTAAGGTGTGTGTAGGACTGTCCATGGCAAGTGGGAATAAAATATTAGAACTTCTATGTTAAGATTCTTTTTTTGTGTTTTTTTGATTAATGGGCATAATATTTTCAAAATGTAGTATATATGTATTTAATTTATAAATGATTAACATGCAGTATATTAAGTGCTCCAGTGCTATAGAAGGGAGTGCTGTAGGAATGCGGAGTGTGTGTGGGAATATTTGGTGATCTGGAAGTGCCCTATCACCATACTTATTTCATAGTATGTGCTCAATTAATTGTTTATTAAAGAATTTAATTTCCTAGTCGCTTAAAGGTTGTTGTGTTTGCTAGTGGAATAATTAGGCATGTAATAGTTGAGGATTTCAGAACTTTTCATTTTGCTTATCCACCAACCCTAACATGCTCTAAAACATTGACTCCCCAACCAAGATTTTATTCTCCATGTTTTGTAGTATTAATATTAAAATTTCATTAGTATTATACTACCTATGATGTGATGTTAGCTGGTTTAGTATAAAATATCATTGTATAAATGGAAATTGAATTTCACAATTGGTACCTTCTGGGATGCACTATTCTCTTTTATTAAAGCACTAATTTGCCTTCATCTAAATTTGCTAAATTTACCAGTGAACGCTCTAGCATTAGTGTGGAATGGTAGGTTTGGGTCAAGCCTTTTGCAAGTATGCCTCACCAGCTGTTATTATATGTAAAGGAGGAAAACAGGGCAATTTTAAATTAGTCTGCTTATATGTAGTCACCTAAGTAGTTACAAAGGTTCTATTCTTCATAATCTCCAGTTTGACACTCCATATGAAGTGTCAGTGACAAAGAGGAGATAAATACACCAATGAACCCTGGATATGGGGGGGAATGAGCAGAATGAGGTGACATCACTTGATGGTTAATGGCCTCCCCATTTACCAAACTGGACAGCTGTTGTTTGTTGTTCATTGTTTGTCTTTGTGCTTGGTTAGTGAGACTTCACAGTGACAGCATTCAGGGTTGCCTTCCAGAAAGATGTGTAAGTCACTTAGACTTGGGAATGTGGTGACCAACCAACAGCCAGGTGTTTTCTCAGGAGACAGGGAAGAATTTTGGCACTTGATTTTATGATAGGTCCCAGGAAAAGTTAGGGAAGTGATTATTATTGTTGCTGTGGCTATAGAAAATCTGTTTTTGGAGCACTAGAGATTAATGCTGAGAGTTTAGAAGCTCCAATGTTAAACAGTTGCAGAGGTGAAGAGGTTTTTATTTATAAATTAAAAGTTGGTGGTTTGATAGTAGTACTGAGAAGGCTAAGATGGGACTGACAGTTGTTTTTTTTTTTAATATCTTTAAACTTTAAAAAAATTATTAAAAAATTTTTATTTTCTATTGGAGTATAGTTGATTTACAATGTGTTAGTTTCAGGTGTACAGCAAAGTGATTCAGTTATACATATACAGATATCTGTTCTTTTTCAGATTCTTTTCCCATTAAGGTTATTACAGAATATTGAGTAGAGTTCCCTGTGCTATACAGTAGGTCCTTGTTGATGACAGTTCTTTCCATACTGTTTCCAGAAAGCATTGCTTCTCTTCAGGGCTTGTTTATGCTTTTACCTTTTGGGCTTCATGATATTTATGTTTAAATTGAGCCACCCACTCAGCCTCTTTCCTTTCTTCTAATAATAAAGAGCTCTTGGAGGTCAGAGGTGGATAGTTAATTACTGACCCAAAAGCCTGATAAAACTAGCTTTATGGTATTTACTGTTATAGTCAGAGACCTGTCTGTTAGAAGACCCATCTATTCAAAGATAAAGGCTTTCCCTTGTCACCCCTTTTCGTTAGGGATTTAATATTAACATAAGGTTCTTTTTACTTTAGAGGAATCCCAAGTTCATCACTATCTTGTGAACAAGGTTCAGGAAAATTGATGGTTGTTGGAGTCCTTGATACTGGACTGCATTAAGAGCAAATCTATGCTAAAATGAGGTTTTACTATACTATCTTTGCTAAAATGAAGTTCTCCTCTTTCATTACTGTAAAGTTAGAATGTCTTAGTATCTTACCCCTTGCAGAAAAAACTTTCAAGGTTTGCTGTGGTGTCTTGCCTTTTCCTAATGACTTGTAAAAGAGTTTATAGAGATTGCATCGTGAAAAGGCCCTTCTATCAAGGTAGGCCTCTCCTAGTCTTTCCCGTGACAGTAAATGGCACCACTATTCCAACACAGTGGATAAAGCCAAAAATCTATAGACATCCTTAGTTCCTCTCTTTCACAATCTGACCTAACCTCTTATCCCCAGTTTGACTCTGTTGCCTAGTCATGTAGTTTGGTATCCAGTCCAGTCTGTTGACTTCTCATCTTCACTGCTACTACTCTAGTCCCAACTGCCATCATCTCTTGCTAGGATACCATGCAGTGGTTTCCCAGTTTCACACAGCGGCCAGTGTAATCTTAGAATTCAAATCAGATCCTGTCATTCCTTTCTTCTCAGGCTGTTTTCCTCTCAGTCGGGAAAGGCTGTTTACAAATTTTCACATGTCTGGCTCATTCTTCATACCTGAAGTCCTAAGTCTGGTTGCCTCAGCTTGGCCTTTTCTTATCATCTTATATGAAGTGGTCTTCTGTCAGTATTGCACTATTCTGTATAGTTCATAATTTGTGATTATTATGTTTTTCGTCAGTCATGATGCTGAATCCCCAGTGCCAAGATAGGTTCAGTGCCTGGTGTATTTTGTGCTCAGCAAATATTGCATGACTGGGTGAATATACAAATGATGGAGAGAAGATTTGGAGAACTGCATAATGTTTGTGAGGTTGGAGGGTAAAGAGTGGAGTATTGACAGGGATTGAGTATACTGAGCAGTCCATCTCAGAATTTCTTTTCCTTTCATCAGCTTTGAAAATCTTTGAAAAAAATTGCTAAAGGTTTTGAATCATAGTTAAGAACCTGGGAGCCTTAAAAGTAATAGGTAATTTTGTCTGTTTAGTTCAGATATTTAAGTTTATACCTAATAATGTAAAGTCCTGAGTAGTCATTGAGAGACTAGTATGGAGGTAAGTATTATGCTTATGAACTCTTAAGAATGTCTTTTAGGGCTTCCCTGGTGGCGCAGTGGTTGAGAGTCCGCCTGCCGATGCAGGCGATGCAGGCGATACAGGTTCGTACCCTGGTCCGGGAGGATCCCACATGCCGCGGAGCGGCTGGGCCCGTGAGCCATGGCCGCTGAGCCTGCGCGTCCGGAGCCTGTGCTCCGCAGAGGGAGAGGCCACAACAGTGAGAGGCCCGCGTACCGCAAAAAAAAAAAAAAAAAAAAAAAAAAAAAAAAAAAAAAAAGAATGTCTTTTAGTAATATATAATATTTAATAATTTTGCTCATGAAGTGATTTTTTTGAAGCAATTTATTTTTTTAAAAATTAAAAAATTTATTTATTTTGGGCTGCATTGGGTCTTCGTTGCTGCACGTGGGCTTTCTCTAGTTGCGACGAGCGGGGGCTATTCTTCGTTGCTGTGCGTGGGCTTCTCATTGTCGTGGCTTCTCTTGTTGAGGAGCATGGGCTCTAGACACGTGGGCTTCAGTGGTTATGGCACGCAGGCTCAGTAGTTGTGTCTCGTGGGCTCTAGGTTGAGGGCTCAGCAGTTGTGGTGCAGGGGCTTAGTTGCTCAGGGGCTTAGTTGCTCCGCGGCATGTGGGATCTTCCTGGCCCAGGGCTCGAACCCATGTCTCCTGCATTGGCAGGTGGATTCTTAGCCACTGCACCGCCAGGGAAGTCCCTAACTTTATTAATTTGGTCTTTATGTCTTGAAATTATATGCTTGTATTGCTACTTTTTTTTCCATTTAAGGAAGTATTTATTGTGTTCCCACTATTAAAGATGAGGACTTGGCTCTTTTTCTATACTGCTACCAGTCCTCAAAGGACACACGTGCTCCTATCCTCCCATTTCCTTATCTTAGTATATGCATATTTTAATTTTGGTTACGGATCATTGTTCGCTATTTACATAATTAGGCCTTTGTAAATGCTGTTCACAGCTAAGCAATTTAATATACTAGGATTACTTTTCCTTTCCTGTACACTTGATTTCCTCTTAAATATTTCCTTTAATAATTGCTTTTTATATTATTTGCTTAGGTTTCTATTTACTATAATTCAACCGCCAAAGTTACCAACAAATGTTAAATCTACTCCATATGTTTTGTTTTTTTAAAAAATAATTTACTGGGCTTTCCTGGTGGCGCAGCGGTTGAGAGTCCGCCTGCCGATGCAGGGGACGTGGGTTCGTGCCCCGGTCCGGGAAGATCCCACGTGCCGCAGGCGGCTGGGCCCGTGAGCCATGGCCGCTGAGCCTGTGCGTCCGGAGCCTGTGCTCCGCAACGGGAGAGGCCACAACAGTGAGAGGCCCGCGACCGCAAAAAAAAAATAATAATAATATTTATTTATTTATTTAGTTTTGGCTGTGTTGGGTCTTTGTTGCTGCACGCGGGCTTTCTCTAGTTGCCGTGCACAGCCTTCTCACAGCAGTGGCTTCTCTTGTTGCGGAGCACAGGCTCTAGGAGCATGGGCTTCAGTAGTTGTGGCACATGGGCTTAGTTGCTCTGCGGCATGTGGGATCTTCCCAGACCAGGAATCGAAACTGTGTCGCCTGCATTGGCAGGTGGATTCTCAACCACTGCGCCACCAGGGAAGTCCCTACTCCATATGTTAATATACATCAGGTGTTCACTCAGTTCACCATATTAGAAAAAACTTTTCCTGGAACTTTCTGGCCTGCTCCAATCTGTACCTTTTGCCTTTGTGCTTAAAGCATGGCTGCCATCCTGGGATCTTCCTCACCATTATTCTGGGGATTTCCTTCGCTGTCCTGTGTTGGATCCTGTTGTCTGTATTCTTTGTTTCCTCTTTCTTGATTTACTCTTCCATTTTGGTGGGACACCACAGTGCAGCTTGCGGGATCTTGGTTCCCTGACCAGGGATCGAACCCGCCTGCCGGGCAGTGGACAGGGATCGAACCTGTGCCCCCTGCAGTGGAAGCACAGAGTCTTAACCACTGGACCGCCAGGGAAGTCCCCAGTCTGGTGCTTTTTTAAAAATAATTCTTATATCTCTACTTTTTAATTTCCGAGAGGCCTTCTATGTTTTTACCAACTAATTATTTTGAAGTTCCTTTTTATTAATCCTTATACTTAATTTAAGGCTCAGGGCACATTCACTGCAGTGTTCACTTAGAGACTGGGGTAGGAGGAAGACATTGCCCCAGAATACAGTTTTCATGATCATATACCACTAGGGTATAAAACTCCATGAGGGTGGGGGCGTGTCTTACTCACTGCTGTATTCCTAGCACTTGCACAGTGCCTGTCACACATTAGCTAATCAATACATATTTGTTGAATGAGTGAATTACATATCAAAGCAATCTTTTCTAAAAACCAGATTGAATTTTTAGAGGAAAATTGGTTTGGATATGTGTGTGTGCTCATGTGTGTGTGCCCAGAGGCTTAAAACTCATGTTTTCTTATCTGTAGTATATATGTATTTAAATGCATCTTTTGCTTTTAAAAAGTTAGTTGTATTAGGCATGTTATTATGTCATTTTTGGCTCTGCTTTAAAGTTGGTTTTGGAATCTGTTGGTGAATAGCTGTGGTAGGAAGCTGTGGTGGGTTTGGAACAGTTGTTTGATTAATAAATTTGGTTTAGAGATTCTTTAGTTTATGTAAGCATCTATAAATGAAATCTTTCACTGTATAGAATTTTATAGATCAGAAGTTATTCATTTTGTCAGAGATGCTGACTTGAGAATACCTCTTTACAGCTGATTATGGAGGGACAAATTGCTTATTCTTTGTAGGCTTAGAGGTGTA
The DNA here is from genome assembly GCF_963924675.1 of Phocoena phocoena. Taxonomy (NCBI): domain Eukaryota; kingdom Metazoa; phylum Chordata; class Mammalia; order Artiodactyla; family Phocoenidae; genus Phocoena; species Phocoena phocoena. The sequence goes on along the minus strand of NC_089237.1, from coordinate 27,327,395 downwards.
GTAAGGAGCAATTACCTAATGGTGGAAACATTTTATATTGTCACATCGCTGGTACCATGGAGATTCAAACTGAAGTTGACAGATGATTGCCAAGCAAATATATTTATTTAAAAAAAATTTTATTTATAGCTGTGTTGGGTCTTCGTTGCTGCGCATGGGTCCTCTCTAGTTGTGGCAAGTGGGGGCTAGTGTGCGGGCTTCTCGTTGCGCTGGCCTCTCCCGTTGCGGAGCACGGGCTCTAGGTGCATGGACCTCAGTAGTTGTGGCTCTTAGGCTTCAGAGTGCAGGCTCAGTAGTTGTGGTGCACGGGCTTAGTTGCTCCGCGGCATGTGGGATCTTCCAGGACCAGTGCTTGAACCCGTGTCCCCTGCATTGGCAGGCAGATTTCTAACCACTGCGCCACCCAGGGAAGTCCCAAGCAAATATATTTAAATAATAAAGGAAAATAGGACATCAACTGAATGAACACTTGGCAATGAATAACATCTCATAGAAAAATGTTCCATTTTGAGTGGAGCATGTTTCTTACATTATTTCAGTAGAGTCCAAAACTAAATGCAACTTCGGGCCCAAGCCAGAAACCTAGTCATCAGTTGAGACTCTTTCTTTCCTCTGTTCACATTTAATCAGTCACAGTGTCCTTTTGGTGCTACCTTCTTATTATCTTCTGTTTCTTCTCCACCTTTAAAGTCATTGCTTTAGAAAAGGGCTTCATCTGTTCCCTGGACTATTAGTCTCATACCCCTCCAATCCATTATACATCTGGAATAGTCTTTCTGAAATGTACATCTGATCATTTTACTCAAGTGCCTTTCAGTGGAAGGTACACATGGTTTGAAGTCAGTCTTTTTAGCATGGCAAGCCCTGGTAGTTTCTGTGATTTGGTCCTTGTCTGAATACTCTGTGCCTTTGAAAATGCTGCTTCCTAGATCTGGGAATGCCTCCCTTCATTACTTACATACACCAAAATCTCACTGTACAGCTTGATGAAATTTTAGGTATGTACCCAAGTAACCACCATGCAAAACCAAGATAAAGAACATTCCCACCGCCCCAGTAGGTTCCCTCCTAACCTCTCCCAGCTGATACTGCCCTTCAGAGGTAACCATTGTTTTGACTTCTATCACTGTAGATTAGTTTTGCTTATTTTTGAGTCTCGTATGAATAGAATCATGCAATATTTACTTTTTTGTGCACAGTGAACTCATTAAAAAAAATTGAGTGTGAACTCATTTTTAAGACCAAATTTTAAGCCTTTTCTCTATGAAGTAAATTCTTGAGAAGATTACTAGTATCTTGAATTAGCGTCAATGTATTATTTTCATTTCTAGAAGCTGACATAGAGGCTGGCATGAAGTACATGCTCATCAATGAATTTACATGCATCTTTTTCCCTGAACTATCTGCCTTACTAGATCCTCATCCATCAAAACTAAACGCAGGCATCAAGTCCTTTTAGAAGCCTTCCCTGATATTGCTCCTACTTTCTCTCCTGCTGTAATATACTTTTATTATAGTAGTTATCCTGCTGCATTATAGCTGCTGGTTTAATTGGCTGTCTCCTCTACTTTATGTTGAGTTCTGAAATCCTTCAGAATGAGAACTCTGGGGTCTAGAAGGTGCCTGGTAGGGCTTATTAAAATGTTGACTGAATGAATGGGACAACTTAGTGCCTTTTGAATAAAGGAGAAAGCTCACAGAATAAAGCTAGTAGCAATAATCTGGTAAATTGTATTTTTACAGGATAAATTATGGTTGTTTCATGACATTTATGCAACTATTTAAATGTTCCAGGAATATAAACATTTAAAATTGGGTTAAAAACTGGCCTAAACTAACATTACATGAATCCACAAAGCACTCCGTAGAAGATACGAAGGAAAACAGAAACATGACCTTATATGCAAGGACTAGTAGATTTCTTTTAAAAATATTTATTTATTTATTTAATTTATTCGGTTGCGCCAGGTCTTAGTTGTGGCAGGTGGCTCATTCGTTGCGGCTTACGGGCTCCTTGGTTGCGGTTCGCTGGTTCCTTAGTGGGGGCTCGTGGGCTCCTTAGTTGTGGCTTGCCAGCTCCTTAGTTGTGGCATGTGAACTTCTTTTTTTTTAATTTTCTAAAAAATCTTTATTGGAGTATAATTGCTTTACAATGGTGTGTTAGTTTCTGCTTCATAACAAAGTGAATCAGCTAAATATATATATACATATATCCCCATATCTCCTCCCTCTTGCATCTCCCTCCCACCCTCCCTATCCCACCCCTCTAGGTGGTCACAAAACACCAAGCTGATCTCCCTGTGCTGTGCGGCTGGTTCCCAAGAGCTATCTATTTTACATTTGGTAGTGTATATACGTCCATGCCACTCTCTCACTTCATCCCAGCTTACCCTTGCCCCTCCCTGTGTCCTCAAGTCCATTCTCTACATCTGTGTCTTTATTCCTGTCCCGACCCTAGGTTCATCAGAACCTTTTTGTTTGTTTGTTTTTTAGGTTCCATATATATGTGTTGGCATATGGTATTTGTTTTTCTCTTTCTGACTTACTTCACTCTGTATGACAGACTCTAGGTCCATCCACCTCACTACAAATAACTCAATTTCGTTTCTTTATGGTTGAGTAATATTCCATTGTATATATGTGCCACATCTTCTTTATCCATTCATCTGTCGATGGACACTTAGGTTGCTTCACTGTCCTGGCTGTTGTAAATAGAGCTGCAATGAACATTGTGGTCCATGTCTCTTTCTGAATTATGGTTTTCTCAGGGTATATGCCCAGTAGTGGGATTGCTGGGTTGTATGGTAGTTCTATTTTTAGTTTTTTCAGGAACCTCCATACTGTTCTCCATAGTGGCTATATCAATTTACATTCCCACCAACAGTGCAAGAGGGTTCCCTTTTCTCCACACCCTCTCCAGCATTTATTGTTTGTAGATTTTTTGATGATGGCCATTCTGACCGGTGTGAGATGATATCTCATTGTAGTTTTGATTTGCATTTCTCTAATAATTAATGATGTTGAGCATTCTTTCATGTGTTTGTTGGCAATCTGTATATCTTCTTTGGAGAAATGTCTATTTAGGTCTTCTGCCCATTTTTGGATTGGGTTGTTTCTTTTTTTGATATTGAGCTGCATGAATTGCTTGTATGTTTTGGAGATTAATACTTTGTCACTTGCTTAATTTGCAAATATTTTTTCCCATTCTGAGGGTTTTCTTTCATCTTGTTTATGGTTTCCATGTTTATTTTTATTTCCATTTCTCTAGGAGGTGGGTCAAAAAGGATCTTGCTGTGATTTATGTCATAGAGTGTTCTACCTATGTTTTCCTCTAAAAGCTTTATAGTGTCTGGCCTAACATTTAGGTCTTTAATCCATTTTGAGTTTATTTTTGTGTATGGTGTTAGGGAGTGTTCTAATTTCATTCTTTTACATGTAGCTGTTCAGTTTTCCCAGCACTACTTATTGAAGAGGCTGTCTTTGCTCCATTGTATATTCTTGCCTCCTTTATCAAAAATAAGGTGACCATATGTGTGTGGGTTTATCTCTGGGCTTTCTATCCTGTTCCATTGATCTATATTTCTGATTTTGTTGCAGTACCATACTGTCTTGATTACTGTAGCTTTGTAGTATAGTCAGAAGTCCGGGAGCCTGATTCCTCCAGCTCTGTTTTTCTTTCTCAAGATTGCTTTGGCTCTTCGGAATCTTTTGTGTGTCCATACAAATTGTGAAATTTTTTGTTGTAGTTCTGTAATAAATGCCATTGGTAGTTTGATAGGGATTGCATTGAATCTGTAGTTTGCTTTGGGTGGTATAGTCATTTTCACAATGTTGATTCTTCCAATCCAAGAACATGGTATATCTCTCCATCTGTTTATATTATCTTTAATTTCTTTCATTAGTGTCTTATAGTTTTCTGCATACAGGTCTTTTGTCTCCTTAGGTAGGTTTATTCCTAGGTGTTTTATTCTTTTTGTTGCAATGGTAAATGGGAGTGTTTTCTTAATTTCTCTCAGATTTTTCATCATTATAGCAATGCAAGAGATTTCTGTGCATTAATTTTGTATCCTGCTACTTTACCAAATTCGTTGATTAGCTGTAGTAGTTTTCTGGTAGCATCTTTAGGATTCTCTGTGTATATTATCATGTCATCTGCAAACAGTGACAGCTTTACTTCTTCTTTTCTAATGTGGATTCCTTTTATTTCTTTTTCTTTTCTGATTGCTGTGGCTAAAACTTCCAACTATGTTGAATAATAGTGGTGAGAGTGGACAACCTTGTCTTGTTCCTGATCTTAGTGGAAATGGTTTCAGTTTTTCACCATTGAGGATGATGTTGGCTGTGGGTTTGTCATATATGGCCTTTATTATGCTGAGGTAAGTTCCCTCTATGCCTACTTTCTGGAGGGTTTTTATCATAAATGGGTGTTGAATTTTGTCGAAAGCTTTTTCTGCATCTATTGTTATGATCATATGGTTTTTCTCCTTCAGTTTGTTAATATGGTTTACCACATTGATTGATTTGTGTATATTGAATAATCCTTGCATTCCTGGGATAAACCCCACTTGATCATGGTGTATGATCCTTTTAATGTGCTGTTGGGTTCTGTTTGCTAGTATTTTGTTGAGGATTTTTGCATCTATGTTCATCAGTGATATTGGCCTTTAGTTTTCTTTCTTTGTGACATCTTTGTCTGGTTTTGGTATCAGGGTGATGGTGGCCTTATAGAATGAGTTTGGGAGTGTTCCTCCCTCTGCTATATTTTGGAAGAGTTTGAGAAGGATAGGTGTTAGCTCTTCTCTACATATTTGATAGAAATCGCCTGTGAAGCCGTCTGGTCCTGGACTTCTGTTTGTTGAAAGATTTTAAATCACAGTTTCTATTTCATTAGTTGTGATTGGTCTGTTCATATTTTCTGTTTCTTCCTGGTTCAGTCTTGGCAGGTTGTGCATTTCTAAGAATTTGTCCATTTCTTCCAGGTTGTCCATTTTATTGGCATAGAGTTGCTTGTAGTAATCTCTCATGATCCTTTGTATTTCTGCATTGTCAGTTGTTACTTCTCCTTTTTCATTTCTAATTCTATTGATTTGAGTCTTCCCCCTTTTTTTCTTGTTGTGTCTGGCTAATGGTTTATCAATTTTTTTTTATCTTCTCAAAGATTCAGCTTTTAGTTTTTTTGATCTTTGCTATTGTTTCCTCATTCCTTTTTCATTTATATCTGATCTGATCTTTATGATTTCTTTCCTTCTGCTAACTTTGGGGTATTTTTGTTCTTCTTTCTCTAATTGCATTAGGTGTAAGGTTAGGTTTTTTATTTGAGTTGTTTCTTGTTTCTTGAGGTAGGATTGTATTGCTATAAACTTCTCTCTTAGAACTGCTTTTGCTGCATCCCATAGGTTTTGGGTCGTTGTGTTTCATTGTCATTTGGTTCTAGGTGTATTTTGATTTCCTGTTTGATTTCTTCAGTGGTGTTTTGGTTATTTAGTAGTGTATTGTTTAGCCTCCCTGTGTTGGTATTTTTTTTACAGATTTTTTTCCTGTAATTGATATCTAGTCTCATAGCGTTGTGGTCACAAAAGATACTTGATACGATTTCAATTTTCTTAAATTTACTAAGGCTTGTTTTGTGACCCAAGATATGATCTGTCCTGGAGAATGTTCCATGAGCACTTGAGAAGAAAGTGTGTTTTGGGATTTTTTGGATGGAATGTCCTATAAATATCAATTAAGTCCATCTTGTTTAATGTATCATTTAAAGCTTGTGTTTCCTTATTTATTTTAATTTTGGATGATCTGTCCATTGGTGAAAGTGACGTGTTAAAGTCCTCTACTGTGATTGTGTTACTGTCGATTTCCCCTTTTATGGCTGTTAGCACTTGCCTTATGTATTGAGGTGCTCCTATGTTGGGTGCGTAAATATTTACAACTGTTATATCTTCCTCTTGGATTGATCCCTTGATCATTATGTAGGGTCCTTCTTTGTCTCTTTTAACAGTCTTTATTTTAAAGTCTATTTTGTCTGATATGAGAAGTGCTGCTCCAGCTTTCTTTTGATTTCCATTTGCATGGAATATCTCTTTCCATCCTCTCACTTTCAGTCTGTATGTGTCCCTAGGTAGAAATGGGTCTCTTGTAGGCAGCATATATATGGGTCTTGTTTTTGTATCCATTCAGCCAGTCTGTGTCTTTTGGTTGGAGCATTTAATCCATTTATATTTAAGGTAATTGTCGACATGTATGTTCCTGTTACCATTTTCTTAATTGTTTAGGGTTTGTTATTGCAGATCTTTTCCTTCTCTTGTGTTTCCTGCCTAGAGAAATTCCTTTAGCATTTGTTGTAAAGCTGCTTTGGTGGTACTGAATTCTCTTAGCTTTTGCTTGTCTGTAAAGGTTTTAATTTCTCCAGTGAATTTGAATGAGATCCTTGCTGGGTAGAGTAATCTTGGTTGTAGGTTTTTCCCTTTCATCACTTTAAATATGTCCTGCCACTCCCTTCTGGCTTGCAGAGTTTATGTTATTTGTTGTTTTTCCCTTACTGCTTTTAATATTTTTTCTTTGTATTTAATTTTTGATAGTTTGATTAATATTTGTCTTGGCGTATTTCTCCTTGGATTTATCCTGTATGGGACTCTCTGTGCTTCCTGGACTTGATTAACTCTTTCCTTTCCCATATTAGGGAAGTTTTCAACTATAATCTCTTCAAATATTTTCTCAGTCCCTTTCTTTTTCTCTTCTTCTTCTGGGACCCATATAATTCGAATGTTGGTGCGTTTAATGTTGTCCCAGAGGTCTCTGAGACTGTGCTCAATTCTTTTCATTCTTTTTTCTTTATTCTGTTCTGCTGTAGTTATATCCAGTATTTTATCTTCCAGGTCACTTATCCGTTCTTCTGCCTCAGTTATTCTGCTATTGATTCCTTCTAGAGAATTTTAATTTCATTTATTGTGTTGTTGATCATTGTTTGTTTTCTCTTTAGTTCTTCTAGGTCCTTGTTAAACATTTCTTGTGTTTTCTCCTTTCTATTTCCAAGATTTTGGATCATCTTTACTATCATTATTCTGAATTCTTTTTCAGGTAGACTGCCTATTTCCTCTTCATTTGTTTGGTCTGGTGGGTTTTTACCTTGCTCCTTCATCTGCTGTGTGTTTCTCTGTCTTCTCATTTTGCTTCACTCACTGTGTTTGGGGTCTCCTTTTCACAGGCTGCAGGTTCATAGTTCCTGTTGTTTTTGGTATCTGACCCCAGTGGCTAAGGTTGGTTCAGGGGGTTGTGTAGGCTTCCTGGTGGAGAGGACTAGTGCCTGTGTTCTGGTGGGTGAGGCTGGATCTTGTCCTTCTGGTGGGCAGGACTGTGTTAAGTAGTATGTTTTGGGGTGTCTGTGAACTTATTATGATTTTAGGCAGCCTCTCTGCTAATAGGTGGGGTTGTGTTCCTGTCTTGCTAGTTGTTTGGCATCGGGTGTCCAGCACAGTAGCTTACTGGTCGTTGAGTGGAGCTGGGTCTTAGCATTGAAATGGAGATCTCTAGGAGAGCTTTCGCCATTTGATATTACATGGAGCCAGGAGCTCTCTGCTGGACCAATGTCCTGAACTCGGCTCTCCCACCTCAGAGGCACAGGCCTGACACCTGGCCAGAGCAACAAGACCCTGTCAGCCACACGGCTCAGAAGAAAAGGGAGAAAAAAAGGAAGAAAGAAATAAAATAAAATAAAATAAAGTTATTAAAATAAAAAATAATTATTAAAAATAAAAAAATTAAAAAGTAAGAAAAAAAAGAAAGAAGAGAGCAACCAAACCAAAAAACAAATCCACCAGTGGTAACAAGCGCTAAAACTATAGTAAAAAAAACAAAAAAAACGGACAGACAAAACCCTAGGACAAATGGTAAAAGCAAAGCTATACAGACAGAATCACAGAAAGAAACATACACACTCACAAAAAGAGAAAAATAAAAAAATATATATCTATATATAAAAAAAAAGGAGGAAGAGAGCAACCAAATCAATAAATCTACCAATGATAATAAACTCTAAATACTAAACTAAGATGAACATTAAGCCAGGAACAATTAGATGCAGAAAGCAGACCCCAAGTCTACAGTTGCTCGCAAGGTCCACTGCCTCAATTTTGGGATGATTCGTTGTCTATTCAGGTATTCCACAGATGCAGGGTACATCAAGTTGATTGTGGAGATTTAATCCACTGCTCTCGAGGCTGCTGGGAGAGATTTCCCTTTCTCTTCTTTGTTCCCGGAGTTCCTGGGGTTCAGCTTTGGATTTGGCCCCGCCTCTGCATGTAGGTTGCCTTAGGGCAACTGTTCTTCACTGAGACGGGATGGGGTTAAAGGAGCAGCTGATTCGGGGGCTCTGGCTCACTCAGGCCAGGGGGAGGGAGGGGTACGGACTGCGGGGCGAGCCTGCAGCGGCAGAGGCAGACATGACATTGCAACAGCCTGAGGTGTGCCGTGTGTTCTCCCAGGGAAGTTGTCTGTGGATCACGGGACCCTGGCAGTGGCGGGCTGCGCGGGCTGCACAGGCTTCCTGGAGGGGAGGTGTGGATAGTGACCTGTGCTTGCACACTGGCTTCTTGGTGGTTGCAGGAGCAGCCTTAGCATTTCATGCCCGTCTCTGGGGTCTGCGCTGATAGCCGCGGTTTGTGCCCGTCTCTGGAGCTCATTTAGGCATTACTCTGAATCCCCTCTCTTCACTCTCCCCAAAACAATGATCTCTTGCCCCTTAGGCAGGTCCAGACTTTTTCCTGGACTCCCTCCCGGCTAGCTGTGGCGCACTATCCCCCTTCAGGCTGTGTACACGCAGCCAACTCCAGTCCTCTCCCTGGGATCTGACCTCCGAAGCCAGAGCCTCAGCTCCCAGCCCCCACCCGCCCCGGAGCGTAAGCAGACAAGCCTCTCAGGCTGGTGAGTGCTGGTCCTGGTCGGCACGGATCCTCTGTGCGGGAATCTCTCCACTTTGCCCTCTGAACCTCTGTTGTTGAGCTCTCCTCCGTGGCTCTGAAGCTTGCCCTTCCCCTCCCGCCACCCACCGTCTCCGCCAGTGAAGGGGCTTCCTAGTGTGTGGAAACTTTTCCTCCTTCACAGCTACCTCCCAGAGGTGCAGGTCCCGTCCCTATTCTTTTGTCTCTGGTTTTTCTTTTTTCCTTTGCCCTACCCAGGTACGTGGGGAATTTCTTGCCTTTTGGGAAGTCTGAGGTCTTCTGCTAGCGTTCAGTAGGTGTTCTGTAGGGGTTGTTCTACATGTAGATGTATTTCTGATGTATTTGTGGGGAGGAAGGTGATCTCCAGGTCTTACTCCTCTGCCATCTTGAAGGTCTTGGCATGCGAACTCTTAGTTGCGGCATGCCTGTGGGATCTAGTTTCCTGACCAGGGATTGAATCCCGACCCCCTGCATTGGGATCTCAGAGTCTTTTTGTTTGTTTGTTTTTTTAATTTATTTTTTTGGCTTCGTTGCTCTGCTAGGCCTTTCTTTAGTTGCGGCACGTGTGGGCTATCCTTCGTTGTGGTGTGTGGGCTTCTCATTGCAGTGGCTTCTCTTGTTGTGGAGCATGGGCTCTAGGTGTGTGGGCTTCAGTAGTTGCAGCATGTGGACTCAGTAGTTGTGGCACATGGGCCCTAGAGCACGCGGGCATCAGTAGTTGCGGCGCATGGGCTCAGTAGTTGAGGCTCACGGGCCCTAGGGCACACAAGCTTCAGTAGTTGGGCCGTGTGGGCTCAGTATGTGGCGCACAGGCTCAGTAGCTGTGGTGCATGGACTTAGTTGCTCCGCAGCTTGTGGGATCTTCCCGGACCAGGGCTCGAACCTGTGTCCCCTGCATTGGCAGGCAGATTCTTAACCACTGCACCACCAGGGAAGTCCCAGGACTAGTAGATTTCTAATTTGTGTTATAATTAGTACCTTTGATTAAGTTTGAGTGCCCACTTTTTTCAGATGAGCATTGGTTTGATTGGTTCTGAGACACGTTTCTCATAAACAGTAAATACTTACTGATATGAATAGAAAATAAGGGAAAGTCATGTCAAAAGTCCATGCAATTTTTGGAAACTTTTTTTCATATAATTTACCACACTTTTTACCTAGTTAAAAAAATTTAACTTCTCTACAGTATGCATTATGTGGGCTAATTGGTTGGTACTCCTCATTTCATATTTCTGTCATTTGTCTGGGTGACATTTTCTCTGCTTTCATTTATTCTAATAATTTTATATTGTACAGAGTGTTGGACAGGCAAGATGAGGCTAGAATATGAAGGGTTTGTTCTCATTTGATTCTACCCATCTTTCTGGACTTCTAGACTTTGCCTAAATTGTACCTTCTTCTCTGGAATGTTCCTGGACTATCCAGCACTTACCACTTTTGAATTCCTGTGACTCTTAATTTGTATCCTTGTTATTTTAATATTTTTACATACATATGGTATTGTTTTATATTTATTAATTTAATCTTCCCGCTAGATTGCAAATTTCTTGAGGAGGAATTTTTTTTTTTTTGCTGTACGTGGACTTCTCACTGCTGTGGCCTCTCCCGCTGCGGAGCACAAGCTCCGGACGCGCAGGCTCAGCGGCCACGCCTCACGGGCCCAGCTGCTCCGCGGCACGTGGGATCCTCCCGGACCAGGGCATGAACCCGTGTCCCCTGCATCAGCAGGCAGACTCTCAACCACTGTGCCACCAGGGAAGCCCAGGAGGAATCTTTAAAAAAATAAAACATTGGGGGGTTGGGATGAATTGGGAGATCGGGATTGATATATATACACTGATATGTATAAAATAGATAATTAATGAGAACCTGCTTTATAGCACAGGAAACTCTATTTCACTCACTATATAGTAGAAACTAACACAACATTGTGAAACAACTGTACCCCAATAAAAAACAACAACAACAAAAACCCACTTTATACTGTTTTAAGCACAGATAGATGTTCAGCATTTGTTTGGTGATCAAGAGAAGCAGATGGTTACAGTCATTGGTGTCTTTATATGATGATGTGTTGCATTTTAAAATCAGTAGTTATTTCTTATTTAGTTTTATCTTAAGATATACGGTTGGTCCTCTGTCCTCCTTGGGTTTTGCATCTGCAGATAAGGAGGGCTGACTGTATTCATTGTACTGCACCATTTAATGTAAAGGACTTGAGCATCTGTGGATTTTGGTATCCACAGGGGCTCCTGGAACTAGTCCCCCACAGATACCAAGGGACAACTGCACCTTGTAAATTTCATTTCCATGTCTTCATCTGAATGTTTAAATAACATGTGGCTCATACCTCAAACTCCCAATTTGCAAGTTTATAGAAATGTGACTGAAGGTTACAATTATAGGTCCAAGAGAACTGCACTGTATGGCAGTTCTGTATGTGTTAGAAGAATTTATTAGAAGATAGACAATTGTAGGTTGCACTGCGATTTAGAAGACTTTTCTCATCTTATATATTTGTGTCAGTTTGAGGATTTGAAAATGCACCCAAAATGTCTACTTCTCACCAGTGCCTTTGTGATCCTGGCAGGGGTAAGCTAAGTTGAAAGGGTAGATTTTTATATTTATCTTAGTATCCTGAGTCCTTATACCTGGAATGATAGATGTTTACATATTTCCCTATGCAAGTGGAAACACTGCAAGTGGATTTTTCAGCCTTTTAAAGTTTTCACATTTATTAAGTCCTTCACAGGTATTTCCAATAGTTAAAAAAAAAATCTAATTTGACATTTGCACTTCTGTAAAACCCTTTCTAAAAGCTGTGTGTGTATTCCTAACATTAACAAGTAAAATAATATACTTTTCTCATACATATGAGATAGAAAGCAAAAATTATACTCAGTTATGTAATTGCAGTAGGAACATAGCCTTTTTTTTTTTTTTTTTTCGCGGTACGCGGACCTCTCACTGTCGCGACCTCTCTTGCTGCGGAGCACAAGCTACAGACGCGCAGGCTCAGTAGTTGTGTCTCACGGACCTAGCCGCTCCGCGGCATGTGGGATCTTCCTGGTCCGGGGCACGAACCCATGTCCCCTGCATTGGCAGGCGGACTCTCAACCGCTGCGCCACCAGGGAAGCCTGGAACATAGCCTTTTGACCAGTATTTTATTTTCAACTGTCTTAGCATTGTTGTAAGGGACTTCTGAAATGTTTCATGTGAATTTTTGTCTCATCTTCACAGACTCAGGTATGTACATAATTTTGGTTTTTTTCTGACTTCAGTCATTTATTATTACTATGGTAAACTATACATAATATTAACTTTACTCTTTGAACCATTTAAAAATGCATAATTCACTGGTATTAAGTACATTCATAATGTTGTGCAACCATCACCAGTATCTATTTCTAGAACTTATTCATCATCCCAAACAGAAACTCTATAATTATTAAATAATAACCCCTCCTCCACCACCCCCTAGCCCCTGGTAATTACCTCTGTTCTACTTTCTGTCTCTGAATTTGCGTGTTCTAGGTACCTCTAATAAGTGGAATCATGCAGTGTTTATCCTTTCATGTCTTATTTCACTTAATATTTTCAGGGTTCATCCATGTTGTAGCATGTAGCAGATTTCATTCCTTTTTATGGCTGAATAATATGTATATTATTAATAATAATGAATATACTACATTTTGTTTATCCATTCATCTGGACATTTGAATTGTTTCTACCTTTTTGTTATTGTGAATAATGCTGCTATGAACATGGGTGTACAAAGGTCTGTTGGAGTCCCTGCTTTCAGTTCTTTTGAGTATATACCTAGGAGTGGAATTTCTGGGTCATATGGTACCTCGATACTTAACAGTTTGAGGAACTGCCAATCTGTTTTCCAAAGTGGCTGCACTATTTTACACTCCCACCAGCAAGGTATGAGGGTTACGGTTTTTCCACATCCTTGTCTACACTTGTTATCTGTCTTATTTTAGTCATCCTAGTGGATGTGAAGTAGTATCTCCTTGTAGTTTTTTTTTTTTTAAGATTTAATTTTATTTATTTTTGGCTGTGTTGGGTCTTCATTGCTGCAGGCAGGCTTTCTCTAGTTGTGGAGAACAGGGGCTACTCTTTGTTAAGGTGCATGGGCTTCTCGTTGCGGGGGCTTCTCTTGTTGCGGAGCGCGGGCTCTAGGCCGTGGACTTCAGTAGTTGTGGCATGCGGGCTCAGTAATTGTAGCACTTGGGCTCTAGAGCGCAGGCTCAGTAGTCATGGCGCACAGGCTTAGTTGCTCCATGACATGTGGGATCTTCCTGGACCAGGGCTCGAACCCATGTCCCCTGCCTTGGCAGGTAGATTCTTAACCACTGTGCCACCAGGGAAGTCCCAAATTTTCTTCATTTTAAAAAAGTTGTTCCTTTTCATAAAATTAAAAATCAGAGTATAATTGGCAAAAAAACTGAGTGATAACGAAAATGCAGTGCATATTCTGAGTTACTGCTTTTTGATTATGTATGTTGGAAGATGTGAATTATCCTTTCTTTCCGAATTAGTTTAGAAGTTAAAGATTTGTTGGGAAAATTAAAAATGACAGGTCAAAATTATTATTTACTTTTTTCACTTTCCTCCTACTGTCATTTTTGTGCTTAGAATTCACATCTCAATTCTGATTGTCATGTTAGACTTACTTCTGCAGCTTTCTGTCAGATTACCTCTACCAGTGTTGATGGGATAAGGGTAATCATAACTCTGGCCTTATACATGGAATGTACTCAGCTCTACTGCATTTAAAATAGGAAAAGGAAAAACAGTATTAACCAAAGACATAATTTAGTATGTGTTATTTATACACTTTATGGGTGTGTATATATGTGTTTGGTCCTAGAATGTAAATTCTGGCATTGGGCTGTATAATTTATGGTGCATTATAGATATTTCTTTAAATGCTCAATAATACTGTTTATTTAGTACACTATAACTTAAATGATCAGAACTTTAAAAAATTTCTTTGTAAAAAACCTATCAGGAGTAGTTTCAAGCTTCCTTCTTGTTGTATAACTTAAAATATGGAGTGGGCATCTTTTCTTTGATGAATTGTCATAGTCCTTTCTAAGTATGGGTTACTTCCAACACTTTTTCTCTTTTCAATGTTGTGAAAGTACCTCTGAGGGTTACTTAAAAGTTTTTTTGTTTTTGTTTTTTTGCCAGTGCTGCTTCCTCTGGGACATCTTCATCCTTTTCAACACAACTACTTTCCTTATTTACCTTTCACTAAGTTCCTCTAAATGCATATCTAGTGTCTCTTGAAAGGTAGCAATGTCAGTATTTCCAGGGTCAGCTGTTTCTTCTAAATCTCCATTTATGTTCAATTTGAATTTAGCATTATCAGTTCATTTATTTTCTACATTTTAATCTTTGTTGGAGAGTTCCCTCTTTTGATTCTCCATTTTCATAAACTATAATGTGGATTTATTACGTAACTACCTTTGCTCTCCACATGAGAACTAAATAACAGATGCTGAGTGACCAGTTATGGACAGACATTTAAAGAAGTGACACTGTTGGTCACTGATCATGATGTCTATCTTTTGTTTACATAGGGATTTGTGCACTGAGGAGATAGCAGTGAAATTTGTGCTTTATGCAATTATTTATAGTTAATATAATGTAATGACTGAAATTTGAGCTGTGTTTTGGGGGGACTCGGGTTATTCAGCTAAGCTGTAGTAACTGAAATTCATGCGTGTGGAATTTCTTTGATTTCTCAAGAAAGGAATAAATGTGTATGCGGTTTGTAGAGAAAAGGACGTGAGGCTTACCTATATAACCTCAGTCTTTTCTTACACTTAAAAATTCTACGAGCTTACTGCCTTTTTAAAAAATTAATTTATTTTTGGCTGTGCTGGGTCTTTGTAGATGCGCGCAGGCTTTCTCTAGTTGTGGCCAGCAGGGGCTGTTCGTCGCAGTGCGCAGGCTTCTCATTGCTGTGGCTTTTCTTGTTGCAGAGCATGGGCTCTAGGCGTGCGGGCTTCAGTAGTTGCAGCATGCGGGCTCTAGAGTGTGCGGGCTTCAGTACTTGTGGTTTGCGGGCTCAGTAGTTGTGGCGTGCGGGCTCTAGAGCACAGGCTCAGTAGTTGTGGCGCACGGGCTTAGTTGCACCATGGCATGTGGGATCTTCCCAGACTAGGGATCAAACCCGTGTCCCCTGCATTGGCAGGCGGATTCTTAACCACTGGACCACCAGGGAAGTCCCAAGCTTACTGCTTTTAATGTAGACAGTGTATGATGTGCTTACGTTCTGTGGGTAGTTTTTTAGATGCTTTTCATTTCTTACCTACCTTGTGGAACTGATTAACAAAGATATTCTTTTTTCACCAAAAAGATTTAGTAATAATTATTTGTTTTAGATTGTTAATAATTAAAAAAGAATTATGGGGGCTTCCCTGGTGGCGCAGTGGTTGAGAGTCCGCCTGCCGATGCAGGGGACACGAGTTCGTGTCCCGGACTGGGAAGATCCCACATGCCGCGGAGTGGCTAGGCCCGTGAGCCATGGCGGCTGAGCCTGCGCGTCCGGAGCCTGTGCTCCGCAACGGGAGAGGTCACAACAGTGAGAGGCCCGCATACCAAAAAAAAAAAAAAAAAATTATGAACAGCTTAAGTATCCACCAGTAGATTAGAATTATGTTATATCCACACAATGAATATCATATGCCCATTAAAACTGATACTGTAGAAGAATACTTAATAACATGGAATGCTGTTCACAGTATGGTATAGTGAGGAAAACATGAAGTAATATAATGTATGATCTCATTTTTGTAAAAATTATATACATGTAAAAGAAAACAAATTTGAAGAATATATTGCAAAACATTAACAGATTGACAGGTTATCACTGT
Organism: Phocoena phocoena; assembly: GCF_963924675.1. Taxonomy (NCBI): domain Eukaryota; kingdom Metazoa; phylum Chordata; class Mammalia; order Artiodactyla; family Phocoenidae; genus Phocoena; species Phocoena phocoena. Next base: position 27,311,571 of record NC_089237.1, on the reverse strand, counting down.
GCTGTGAGGTTGAAGGTGATTTTTATTGTCTCTTTGTATATCTGTGTTTTTCAAAAAAGTTTAAGTTGTATTTTAAAAATTATTTTTCTTATTACCAAAAAAAAAAAGAAAAAAAAAAGACAGCATCACGTTTTAGGCCACTTCATAAGTGACCTATGTTTGTTTCATATTTAGCTGTAATAAGGAGTTCCATTTCTTTTGGTATTCCAATGGGATTAAAGTCCCGTTGTAAAGTTTTTTGTGACTTTTTTAAGGTTAAATTTTCAGGTTAATATGTAAATGATTTTTGTGTGTTTTCTAGCCAGTTGTTTCATAAAAATAGATTTGTGTTTTATGAAGCTTTCAACAGCTCTTATTAATTTATATCCTTTGCCATTAATAGCTTTTTAAAGTTTTTTGTGTAGCAGAAAAATTGAGGCTATTTGTTGGCATCACCATTCAACGTGTTTGTGTTGAGAGAATCTGATCAGGTTAAGAGCTTGTTGTTGATCAATATAATTGAAAAAAAATTTCTAAAACATATAATACATTGTCTTCAACATCAAAGTTTAGAGAATCATCTGATATCTGCCTCTTTCATTAGCTTATGAAGAATTTAAGACGTTTTGAGTTTATCCTTAAGGTGATCTAGGTAAGTTCCTATTAAAGATTTGAATAATACTTTGTCAACCTGAGTTATATAGAGAAGTAAAAGGTAGATTATTTTTAAAATGTTAAAGTAGAAAAAATGAAATTTAATAGTAAGAAATTATATTTCCCTTTTAAAAGTCTCTTCTGTGTGTAATTTTTTAGCTCCTTTTTTAAAAATTTTATGGTCTGTTTGATTTGACAAAAGCACTTAGATTTCTTATTGAAATAAATAAATAATTGAATGATTATTTATTGAATGCCTGCAAACTGTTCTAGGCTCTGTGCTGAGTGCTAGGTGTATCAAGACAAGACATGATACAACCTTCAGGAGCTTATTATTCATACAAGATAAAGCAGGGTCATGAAGGAGAGAGTAGTTTGGGGATGAAAGGAAAGAGGAAGGTGATGTTTTAACTAAGTCACAAAAGATGATTAGGCGTTCAGGTGTCATTGTAAAAAGTAGGGTAGTATCTATAGAGAAGGATGGAGCATTGTAAATAAAGGCAAACAGGGATGTCACCTAACAGCCAATAGCACTTTTGTAAAATTTGCTTAAAAATTTTAAAAGCAATACAGTAGTATTACTGAAAGACTGGACAAGGGAGAGAATTTCACTAATGGTCCTGTCACCTAACACAGCTAATTATTTGCTTTTACTCTTTTTTCAAATAAATGTTTTATATTATTTAAATCATAACACATGCAGTTTTATATCTTTTAGTTTTTTCTGAGATGTCTATTTTTATCGGTGCTATACATGCATATAGCTTAAAGTGTTAAGTAGTTTGCATAAGATTTGTTGAATAATAAGCAGTTGCCTAATCTTCCTTGGTATTTTCTTCTCAGAAGAGACTACTTTATATTCTAGGCATTATCTATTGACTTCCCGCTTCGGAGCATGTGAATTTAGCTTTCTTCCCCCGTTCCCCCTTAGTCACTTCCTCTTCACCTCTCCCTATTACTTCATCCTACACTACAGCTATATGGCAGTCTTGGTTAGATAAATATTCAGTGTTTACCTTATGACCACGTACGTATGATGCACAGCCGAAGTCATGTAGTGAGCTATGATTACTTTTCTAGCACAATTTTTTGTTTTCCCTAGAGCTAATAATTGTGGTTTTATTTATGTTTGTTTAGTATTCTAAGTATCACTAATTCAACCCTACACTCACCTCTCAAGATTATCAAATGTTTTCAGTTGCTTCTAATGTTTTTTGTGTAGCCTTTGGACTGGCTTCAAACTAGATTGGCTACTCTTTTTTTTTCTTTTGCGGAGCGCAGGCTCTGGACGCGCAGGCTCAGCGGCCATGGCTCATGGGCCTAGCCGCTCCGCGGCATGTCGGATCTTCCCGGACCAGGGCACGAACCCGTGTCCCCTGCATAAGCAGGCGGACTCTCAACCACTGCGCCACCAGGGAAGCCCTAGATTGGCTACTCTTTGAACCTGGTCCATGGTTATGATCCTGGCAACTCCATTCACCCTTATCCTGGGGTTTCTCCTGTACTACTAGATCTTTGTTACTTCTTTCCCATATCTTCTGCTTTTTGGATTTTTTCTTGTTTTGGTTTTCTCCAGGAACTTTTTGAGCAACAGTTTATTAGAGGTAAATTATTAAAATTTGTAAATCTGAAAATATCTTAAATCTGTCCCCATACTTAAAGTTTGTCTGAGTTAGAATTCTAAGTTAGAAATCATTTTTCTTTCTTTTTTTCTTTAATGTTTAATTATTTGCCTGTGCTGGGTCTTAGTTGTGGCATGCAGGATCTTCGTTGCAGTGTGTGGGATCTTTTAGTTGCAGCACTTGGGATCTTTAGTTGTGCCATGTGGGCTCTTAGTTGCAGCATGCAGGATCTAGTTCCCTGACCAGGGATCAAACCCTGGCCCCTTGCACTGGGAGTGCAGAGTCCCAACTGCTGGACCACCAAGGAAGTCCCTGGAAATCATTTTCCTTCAGAATTTTGAAAAAGTATTGCTTCATTTTTAGCCGGGCTTCCCATTTGCTGTTGAGATATCCAGTGCCATTCTAATTCTTGTACCGTTGTATTTGTTTCTGTTTCTGGGAGATTATAGGATTTTTATCTAAAATATTCTGAATTTTCAGAGTGATATCCTTTAATATGGCTCTGTTTTCACCTATTTATTGCTAAAAATGGGCTCCTTTAATCTGAAGGCTAATCTCTTTCAGTTCTGGGAAATGAAAAAAATTATCTCATAGATGATTTCCTCTCTTAGATTTTCTTTCTTCTTGCAACTCTTATTTGGATATTGGACCTCCTGGACTGATCCTCTAATTTTCTTAGCTTTTTCCATCTTTGTCTTTTTAGTGCTTTGGGGGAGATTTCTTTAAACTTACCTTACAGTTTTTCTATTGATCTTTGTCTTTCTGCTCTCATTTTTTGAAAATTTTAATTAATTTTGTTTATTTCATTTTTGGCTGCGTTGGGGCTTTTGTTGTGTGCGGGCTTTCTCTAGTTGTGGCGGGCGGGGGCTACTCTTCGTTGCGTAATGTGGGCTTCTCATTGCGGTGACTTCTCTTGTTGCAGAGCATGGGCTCTAGGTGCGTGGGCTTCAGTAGTTGTGGCACGTGGGCTCAGTAGTTGTGGCTCGCAGGCTCTAGAGCGCAAGCTTAGTAGTTGTGATGCATGGGCTTAGTTGCTCCGTGGCATGTGGAATCTTCCCGGACCAGAGCTCGAACCCGTGTCCCCTTCATTGGCAGGCACCACCAGGAAAGCCCTCATTTTTTAATTTTTAAGAGCTCTCAAATTTTTTCTTTACTGAAAATTTTCATTTGATAAAATTATATGTGGTAAAATGCACAAATCTTAAGTGTACACTTCAAAGAGTTTGAAAAACATGCACTCATGTAATCTACATTCCTAGCAAGATATAGATCTTAAATGTTTAGTTCAGTGATTTCTGACAAATGCTTTACAATTATGTTATTACCCAATTCAAGATATGGAATATTTCCATCACCCCAGAAAGGCGTTTCATGCCTCTTTCCAATCAATCATTCTCTACCCACCAGAGGCATCCACTTTTCTGATTTCTATCATGATATATTAGTTTTGTTTGTTTTTACACTTAATATAAATGGCATCGTATAGTATCCTTTTGCATCTGGCTTTTTTTTTTTTTTGCTCAAAAAATGTCTGAGAGATGTGATATTCATCCAAGTTGTTGCTGAGTAGTATTCTACTGTATGAATTGAACATAATCATTTATTCTTCAGTTGGAAATTTGAGTTTCCTAGTTTTGGCTATTATGAATAAAACTGCTGTAAACATTTTTGTGCAAGTCTTTCTGGACATAAGCTTTCATATATCTTATATACCTAGGAGCATAGTGGAATGGTTGAGACATAGAGTAGGTATATGTTTAGCTTTATTAGAAACCATCAAATAGTTTTTCAAAGTGGTTATACAGTTTTTTTACTTTCACTAGGTTTAGTTGCTCTGCCTCCTTACCAATGCGTGGTATTGTGAGTCTTCTTAATTTTCACACATTCAGATTAGTGGAAAGTAGTATCTCAGTGTGGTTTTAATTTGTATTTCCTTAAAGTCTAAGAATATTGAACATTTTTAATTGTGCATGTTGGCCCTTTGTATGTCCTTAAGAGCCCTTTTTTGTTCTATGAATTTTGTTTAAATAGTATCTTGTTCTTTTTTTTTCATCTTTTATCTCTTTGAAGATATTAATGGTACTTTTTTTTAGTAGATCTTTATTGGAGTATAATTGCTTCACAATACTGTGTTAGTTTCTGTTGCACAACAAAGCAAATCAGACATATGCATACACATGTCCCCATATCCCCCTCCCTCTTAAGCCTCCCTCCCATCCTCCCTATCCCACCCTTCTAGGTCATCGCAAAGCACTGAGCCAATCTCCCTGTGCTATGCTGCTGCTTCCTACCAGCCAACTATTTTACATTCGGTAGTGTATATATGTCGATGTTACTCTCACTTCGCCCCAGCTTTGCCCTCCCACCCCATGTCCTCACGTCCATTGTCTGTGTCTACCTCTTTATTCCTGCCCTGCAACTAGGTTCATCAGTACCATTTTTTCTTTTTAGATTCCATATGTATGTGTTAGCATATGGTATTTGTTTTTCTGACTTACTTCACTCTGTATGACAGACTCTAGGTCCATCCACCTCACTACAAATAACTGAATTTCATTTCTTTTTATGGCTGAGTGATATTCCATTGTATATATGTGCCACATCTTCTTTATCCATTCATCCGTCTCTCGATGGACATTTAGGTTGGTTCCATGTCCTGGCTATTGTAAATAGTGCTGCAGTGAACACTGGGGTACGTGTCTCTTTTTGAATTATGGTTTTCTCAGGGTATATGCCCAGCAGTGGGATTGCTGGGTAATATGGTAGTTCTATTTTTAGTTTTTTAAGGAACCTCCATACTGTTTTCCATAGTGGTTGTATCAATTTACATTGCCACCAACAGTGTAGGAGGGTTCACTTTTCACCACACCCTTTCCAGCATTTATTGTTTCTAGATTTTTTGATAATGGCCATTCTGACTGGTGTGAGGTGATACGTCATTGTAGTTTTTTTTGTTTGTTTTTTCTGCAGTACGCGGGCCTCTCACTGTTGTGGCCTCTCCTGTTGCGGAGCACAGGCTCCGGACATGCAGGCTCAGGGGCCATGGCTCATGGGCCCAGCCGCTCTGCGGCATGTGGGATCTTTCCGGATCAGGGCACGAATCCATGTCCCCTGCATCAGCAGGTGGACTCTCAACCACTGCACCACCAGGGAAGCCCTCACTGTAGTTTTGATTTGCATTTCTCTAATAATTAGTGATGTTGAGCATCTTTTCATGTGCTTCTTGGCCACCTGTATGTCTTCCTTGGTGAAATGTCTATTTAGGTCTTCTGCCCATTTTTTAACTGGATAATTTGTTTTTTTGATATTGAGCTCCATGAGCTGTTTGTATATTTTGGAGATTAATCCTTTGTCTGTTGTTTCATTGGCAAATATTTTCTCCCTTTCTGAGGGTTGTCTTTTTGTCTTGTTTATGGTTTCCTTTGCTGTGCAAAAGCTTTTAAGTTTAATTAAGTCCCATTTGTTTATTTTTGTTTTTATTTGTATTGCTTTAGGAGGTGGGTCAAAAAAGATCTTGCTGTGGTTTATGTCAAAGAGTGTTTTTCCTATGTTTTCCTCTAAGAGTTTTATAGTGTCTGGTCTTCCATTTAAGTCTTTAATCCATTTGGAGTTTATTTTTGTGTATGGTGTTAGGTAGTGTTCTAATTTCATTCTTTTACGTGTAGCTGTCCAGTTTTCCCAGCACCACTTATTGAAGAGGCTGTCGTTTCTGCATTGTATGTTCTTGCCTCCTGTGGCATAAATTAGCTGCCCATATGTGCATAGGTTTATCTCTGGACATTCTATGTTGTACCACTGATCTATATTTCTGTCTTTGTGCCAGTCTCATACTGTCTTGATTACTGTAGCTTTGTGGTATAGTTTGAAGTCAGGGAGCCTGATTCCTCCAGCTCCGTTTTTCTTTCTCAAGATTGCTTTGGCTATTCGGGGTCTTTTGTTTCCATACAAATTGTAAAATTTTTTGTTCTATTTCTGTGAAGAATGCCATTGGTAGTTTGATAGGGATTGCACTGAATTTGTAGATTGCTTTGGGTAGTATAGTCATTTTTACAATATTGATTCTTCCAATCCAAGAACATGGTATATTTCTCCATCTGTCTATGTCATCTTTGATTTCTTTCATCAGTGTTTTATAGTTTTCTGAGTACAAGTCTTTCACCTCTTTAGGCAGGTTTATTCCTAGGTATTTTATTCTTTTTGTTGCAGTGGTAAATGGGAGTGTTTCCTTAATTTCTCTTTCTGATTTTTCATTGTTGGTATATAGGAATGCCAGAGATTTCTGTGCATTAATGTTGTATCCTGCAACCCTACCAAATTCACTGATTAGTTCTAATAGTTTTCTGGTGGCATCTTTAGGATTTTCTATGTATAGTATCATGTCATCGGCAAACAGTGGCAGTTTTATTTCTTCTTTTCCAATTCATATTCCTTTTATTTCTTTTTCTTCTGATTGCTGTGGGTAGGACTTCCAAAGCTATGTTGAATAAGAGTGGTGAGAGTGGGCATCCTTGTGTTCTTCCTGATCTTAGTGGAAATGCTTTCAGTTTTTCACCATTGAGTATGATGCTTGCTTTGGGCTTGTCATATATGGCCTTTATTATGTTGAGGTAGGTTCCCTCTGTGCCCATTTTCTGGAGAGTTTTTAATCATAAATGTGTGTTGAATTTTGTCAAAAGCTCTTTCTGCATCTATTGAGATGATCATATGGTTTTTATTCCTTAATTTGTTAATGGGGTGTATCACATTGATTGATTTGCGTATATTGAAGAATCTTTGCATCCCTGGGATAAATCCCACGTGATCATGGTTTATGATCCTTTTAATATGCTGTTGGATTCTGTTTGCTACTATTTCGTTCAGGATTTTTGCATCTATGTTCATCAGTGATACTGGTGTATAATTTTCTTTTTTTGTGATATCTTTTTATGGTTTTGGTGTCAGGGTGATGGTGGCTTCATAGAATGAATTTGGGAGTGTTTCTCCCTCTGCAGTTTTTTGGAAGAGTTTGAGAAGGATAGGTGTTAGGTCTTCTCTAAATGTTTGATAGAATTCACCTGTGAAGCCATCTGGTCCTGGACTTTTGTTTGTTGGAAGATTTTAAATTATGGTTTCAATTTCATTACTTGTGATAGGTCTGTTTATATTTTCTAATTCTTCTGGTTCAGTCTTGGAAATTTGTACCTTTCTAAGAATTTGTCCGTTTCTTCCAGGTTGTCCATTTTATTGGCATATAGTTGTTTGTAGTAGTCTCTTATAGTCCTCTGTTTTTCTGCAGTGTCAGTTGTGATTTCTCCTTTTTCATTTCTAATTTTATTGATTTGCATCCTCTCCCTTTTTTTCTTGATGAGTCTGGCTAAGGTTTTATCAATTTTCTTTATCTTCTCCAAGAACCAGCTTTTAGTTTTATTGATCTTTGCTATTGTTTTCTTTGTTTCTATTTCATTTACTTCTGCTCTGATCTTTATGATTTCTTTCCTTCTACTGACTTTGGGTTTTCTTTGTTCTTCTTTCTCTAGTTTTTTAAATTTAATTTTTTTTTAAATTTGATTTTATTATTATTATTTTTAACATCTTTATTGGAGTATAATTTCTTTACAATGGTGTGTTAGTTTCTCTCTAGATGTTTTAAGTGTAGGGGTTAGATTGTTTATTTGATATTCTTTTTGTTTCTTGAGGTGAGACTGTATAAGTCAGTATATTTAGGTCTTTACTCAGAGAAGTTCTCTCAAGTCTTCTGTCTGGAGGGTGAATGTCTGATTGCCAGACTCCGGAAGCTCAGAAGAGGAAGAGGGGAGATATCTCTATATTCCCATTCATGTGTTTATTTAATACCTGTGTTTTTAGAATGGCTTATCTAACTTCATTTTTGTCTGATGTCCATAAAAGTGTTTCATATCTTCTAGACAATAAACTTCTAGTCTTTTGCCATAGTTGGGGAAGCTTAGTGGCTAGGCTTGTGAAATGGAGTTGGGTATCTCTGTAATGTCACTGTTTCTTAGTTAGCTTTGAGCCAATAGCACAACTACCTTCTTTACTCCCACCTTTTAGAGGTACCCTGGTCCCACTAATTCTGAGCCTTTATAGGATTCTGCATATAAAAAGCTCACCTTCTCCTATTGTTGGCTTAGGGATTCAGCTTTATTATATCTACTAAGTCCTGTATTTAATATTGAATATACATCCTTCTGCTTTACAGCTTCCAAAACTTTCTTAATTTTATCTCCAACCTGATTTCTTTGTCTTTGGGTTTATGCATTTAAAGAAGCAAACAGTCCCTTTATTGAGTTTTAGTGGGCTTTAAGAAGGGAGTGAAATTAAATGTATTTCAATCCAGTGTTCTTTTATTAGAATTCTGTATTTTTTGTTACATAGTGTATCCTATCTTATTTTTTTCAAATTGTTATATTTTCATAATTATAATGATTCTTGGTTGCTTGATATTGCATTGCCTAGATTGCCCATAATTTACTGTTGCCTTATTACTAGATATTTAAGTTTCTTCCAGAATTACACTTATTACATTATGCTGAAGTGAACATCTTCATTAATTTAAGATTCCCCCAAATTTAGGATTATTCCCTTAGAATAGAATTCGAGAAATAACATCTTTTTGAATTTTATTTCTTTTTTTAAAATTAATTTTATTGAAGTATAGCTGATTTACAATGTTGTGTTTTTCTGCTGTATAGAAAAGTGATTCATTTATACATATATATTCTTTTTCATTACATTTATTACAGGATATTGAATATAGTTCCTTGTGCTATATAGTAAGACCTTGTTATTTTGTAATCATTTTCTGAAAGTGATATATGAGTGTTGATTTTACTAAACATTTATCAGAATTTGGTATTATAATTTGCCAAAAAAATTATTTGCTAATTGAATAGTCTAAAATGGCAGCTTGTTTTAATTTGTATTTTTTTGTATTAGTTGTCAAGGTAGAAACTTTCCCCACGTTTTTGATAGTTGTATTTACTCACTATCTTTTTGTCCTTTGTTCTTATCAACATTTTTAGTTCCTAAAACATAAAAAAAATCAATTTGAGAACCTCTTTATAATAAATGCCTTAAATGTAAACTGTCAGACAGATTTGCTATAAATATTTTCTGTAGTTGGTTTACCATTTTTTGATTTTTTTTGCTATTTTTTAATGTGCGTGAGTTTAAAATTTGTATATAGTCAAACCTGTGAACAGTTGTATTTTGTATCATTTTTGAAGTTTCACATTTTTACTCAAACAGATCTCTGAAAAATAATCGATTCTAATTTATGACTTTATATTTTTAGTATTGAACTTAAAAAGAAATTACCTGAAATTTATTTTCGAGTGTAGTAAAAGTTAGTATATAAATTTATGTTTTGTTTTTGCTTTTGTTTTTAAAGCTGCTAATCCAATATGAGCCAGGGAATCATTTCCATTCTTAGTTTTTAAAAAATCTTTAAACAAAGAATTTGAATATGTGTAGTAACTCCTATTTTACCTCATAAATTCTGTTCTAATTATTCCTCCATATAGTTTTGCATCAGAAACTTGTGTATTCCCTCACAGAAACTTGCATTGCATCATGTGTAATCTAGACTTCCTTATTTTAAATTAAGTTGTTCTGCTTTGGTTGTTTGGGAAGTGTTGGTACACTTTTGCTTTTATGTAATAAAACTTCAGAATGTTGCCATCTTGAGGTTGTTTATAAAGCCATGTATGGTTATCAGGAAATTGCTGACAATTATGAAGTGCTTATTGTGTGCAATAGGGAAAAGAAACTCCTAGACATATTTTATGTTTATTTTTTGATGGCCAGATTCAATTCTTGGTTTTAATAGTTTGTTTTGTTTTTGTTTTTTAACTAGGGCCTTAGTTTAGAATATATTTTCCCTATAGCGTTTTTCCCCCCACTACAACTAGTAGTTGGCCCTACAACTAGTAGCCTTGTTTCTTTTGAACCAGGGCTGTTAGGTGAAAAGATTTTCTTCTAGTAGCAAAGATCCTTTAGATCTTTATATCAGGATTTCTTATTAATAATAGAACTTCTCTTTTCCTTGATTACTAGAAAGTAAAAAAATGGCAAAAAACCCACTACATATTGAAATGAAATTTAGTGTTTATATAACTCTGTCAAATTAAAAAAATTTTTACATTAAAATAAATAAACAGCAAGTGGAACACTATCCAGTGCTGTAGTACAGCATGAAATGCTTCATTATCTCTAAATACTTTATTTTTCTTGCAGCAGGAAGGATGAAATTGTTTTTTATGAAATAGGGTGAACTTGGTTATATGGAATTTTTACTTCCTGTCCACATTTTCTTTTTATTTATTTGTTGGTTTGTTTGTTTATTGCCTGTTAGCTTATATGGCTCTTTGAGTTATATGGGTTTCTTTTAAAAAGTGGGCTTAACAGGGAGATCAGCTCGGTGCTTTGTGACCACCTAGAGTGGTGGGATAGGGTGAGTGGGAGGGAGATGAGACGCAAGAGGGAGGCGATATGGGGATATAGATATATGTATAGCTGATTCACTTTGTTATAAAGCAGAAACTAGCACACCATTGTAAAGCAATTATACTCCAATAAAGATGTTAAAAAATAAAAATTGGGCTTAAGATTCTTATCCACTTTAATAATAGCAGTGTGTTTCTGTTTCTGGGAGAAAAAAACAGCACCACAATTTTCAAAAATAAACTTAAATTAGAATATTTTTAGAATTATAAAAGTCAAGAATCAATAGCAAACTCTTACCAAATCTAATTATAGTCATTTTTCCTAAAAGTGCAGTGAAATATTCATTTCAGTTTTAAATGTCAGAGTAGTAAAACTATTACTATAAATATATGAGTTAATTTCCTCAAAAGGCAGAAGTTTGTATTCAAGGCCAAACTCTCTTTGGTACTTTTGTTTTAATTTTTCCTCTTATATATTTATTCTGTGGCATTATTTTTGATATTTTAATAAAATTACATATAAAATTTTATTTGTAAAAATGCCTTCTCTGAATGAATCCTTTTAGTAATTACTTTGTTTCCTGACAACTTAATAACCACTGCCATGAAGTCACAGTGTAATGAAAAAAATAATAAAATTTTTGTACATAACTAGGGCAGGAATTCCTTGGGGAAATATTGAGTGAATGATTACAGGAAAGGTAATTCTTTAGTTACAGATTGTCTTGAAAGTTAAATTCAACTTTAAAACAGAGTCATTTTTAAAGCAATAAACTTATTTATGAAACTAGATTAACTGAATAATTAGAGCTTGGTTGACAAGAAAAACTGGAAAACAATGACCATTTTCTTCATTTAAACAAAATTAACTTTCACTAGTTGAAATAACTTTCTTTTTATTTTTCTTCAAACCATAAACTGGTAATACTGTTGTCTGTTCCTCTACCTGAATGTTTAATAGAACAGTAATGATTTTTCCCTCCAATGCTTGTTGGTAATCATTGCTGTAGAAAATCTGAGATAAGAGAACTGGTAACGGACAATATCTAAAATGCTCATGAAAATTAAGTATCTATGGTACATGAATTCTTTCTATAAAAATTTGAAGCTGTTAGATTTTCTTATAATTTTAATTAAAAATTTTCAGATTAAAACATTTGTCATTACCAGGTTGGTATGCACCTTCTTATTATAAAGTATGGGTAAACACTGTCGAGAAAATATAAAGTAAGAACTCAGTTTGACAATGTAAATATGTGAATTTCTTTAAAGAATTCAGAATTATCCACATCTGACTCTTATCCATTTAAATAATTTTGTTCTGAATTGCTTTTGGTAACAGAAGGAATAACATGTGAAGGTTTTCAGATGTTATATGTTGTTATCATCAGTAGTACTGAAAATGACATTTTTTCCTGTCACTTATTAGGTGTAGTGGCTGCCAAGGCATCAGTTGATTTTCAGCAGTTCTTCCTAAATGATAGCAGAGGCACTATATGTGTTCTTTTTCACCAGTTTGTCAGGAAAGATGTTAAAAATTTAGTAATTTCCACTCTGTATGGAAAGTAGAAGAACAGTTCCAAATTTCATTAATGTTTTCTTCTGACTAATACATTGTGCTTTTTTTTGTTTCCAAATTTCATTAATTTGTTCTCTTCTAAGGTGTTTTGTTTTTTTTTTTTTTTTTTGGTAACGCGGGCCTCTCACTGTTGTGGCCTCTCCCGTTGCGGAGCACAGGCTCCTGATATGCAGGCTCAGTGGCCATGGCTCACGGGCCCAGCCGCTCCGCAGCATGTGGGATCTTCCCGGACCTGGGCACGAACCCATGTCCCCGGCATCAGCAGGCGGACTCTTAACCACTGCGCCACCAGGGAAGCCCTAAGGTGTTTTTTTTTATAGTGCCTTTCAGCAAGGATCTTAATGACACATAAGGATGAGTGAATTCTCATAGAATTGTGGGACATTTTTCTTGGTTTCTTAATTGAAAGGTATAAGAAAATGACTTCCAAGTTGAATATTATGGATTTAGCTAGTTCTAGTAGTAGAATGTAGAATATCTGACTTAATTCTGTAATCATTTGATAAAGATGTACACCTGTGTTGTTACTTGTGGCTTTCTTTACAAATGGGAGCCTAAAATATAAAATTTGACTGTTACTTGGAAGGTGAATCTTACTGGAGGATTGAGCTTTCTTTTCTTTGCAGCCATCATAGTGAATAATAAAGTTTCTGGAAAGGGGAGATTTAGGGTATATTATGTTATAAAAGACTGCTCTTAAAGGGAAAGAGAATGGAAGTAATAACTAATTTTAAATTCATGGATATTAAATGTGATTGGCTTAGCAGGTTTTGGGGGATGGCGGTGAATGAAACATCATTGGTTTTCTTAGGGAACCTGAAAACTTGTATGTGTGTGGGCTGGCCTTCTTTTCCTCCCATCTCCCCATCCTTCCTCCTTGCCCTCCTCCCTTCTTCCCTCCCTCCCTTCCTTTTTTCTTGCCTTTCTGCCTCCCTCCCTCCCCTCCCTCCTTGCCTTCAGTCTTTTTCTCTTTCTCTCCTCTCTTCAATACAAAAGAACCAGTACAGAGAACTATGTTATCCTTATCTGATGAGACTATTGCAAAAAAATTTTTTTTTGGCCACAATGTGCGGCTTTCGGGATCTTAGTTCCCGGACCAGGGATTGAATCCAGGCCCTTGGCAGTGGAAGTTCAGAGTCCTAAGCACTGGACCGCCAGGGAATTCCCCCTTTTTTTCTTTTTTTAAAGAATCTTATGAGATAGTGTCTTTGAGTGTGCTTTTTAAAGAGTAAAATGCTAGGTTAGAAATAACACTTATTATTAATCTTTTTTTTTTTTAAGGTTAAAGGCACTAATGACAACTTGTCATTACATTTTGGTTAGACTTGCAGAGGGATTTGGGCTACTAGATGTCTTTTGACTACGTTTTTTTCCTCTCTGGGGGAAAGGAGGGTACTTGGAAACATACATTTTAATGTAGTTGAACTGATGAGTGCCATGTTGCTGATAGCTCAGAAGTTTATGAACCAGGAGAATGATAAATTGTGTGTTTGATTTGAGAAACTGCTGGAAGCAAGTGAATGAGCTAGAAAACTTGTCATCAACATATGTTAAATAGTCATTTTGTTTTATTATGAAGAATAAAAAAAGCCAAGGAATACTTAAAGGCATTCTTTCCATGACTTTTTTTTTTTTTTTTTGCGGTACGTGGGCCTCTCACTGTTGTGGCCTCTCCCGTTGCGGAGCGCAGGCTCCGGATGCGCAGGCTCAGCGGCCATGGCTCATGGGCCCAGCCGCTCCGTGGCATGTGGGATCTTCCTGGACCGGGGCACGAACCCGTGTCCCCTGCATCGGCAGGCGGACTCTCAACCACTGCGCCACCAGGGAAGCCCTCCGTGACGTTTTTAAGACTCTCCTGCAGCGTTTAAGTATACAACAGATTTCCTGTGACCATAAACTAAGTGGTGTCCTTTTTGATTTATGTTCTTATGGGCAGTTTCCAAAGACATATTCGTCCCCAGAAATTATTTGAATTTGTTAACTGTAAAGTGGCATATTTGACATGTTTCAGAATGTGAGCTGCTATTCTTAGTAGAAGAAAGCTTGTACAACTTGCCTATTTCCCCATTTGTGCTCTAGGCTGATAAGTTGTTACTGGTTCATTCATTGATAAACTAGCTTAGCTGTCCAGCACACATATTCTATTCTATATTATTTTTCCTTCACATTTTTATGCTTGTTAATAGAAACTAATAGAAAGGAAGGAGCGGAATTTTCTCTTAGACTACTGCAATTTTTTATGCAGTGCAACAAAGCTCAGGGATGCTGGGGAACAGAAGTAGTGGCAGATGGTCCAACTTGATGCTCTGCAAAGATAGGGTGGTTCCTTTTGATTACAGACACTGGCAGTCTGTGAAGTGAAGATATGGAGCCACAGTCTGTTTTACAGCATGCACTAACCATGTGTGTTGTGGTAAAGCCAAGAACAACTTTGTATGGGCATAGTAGAAGAGATGACTGCATTCACTTCTAGTTTCCACACACCCACACATAACAATACTGTCAACCTTGTATCTTTGAGCGCTAAGGCTAAATGATATATACATTGCCACACTGTTTTCTACTTTGAATTACAGATGATGTGCTCAGGGATAAAACTAGGACATAATAGCAGGGAGCTAGATTTATACCTTCTCAATAACAAGAGAAGTGGAGATTTATTTTCTTCATTATTTAAACAGCTACCCATACAGGGCCATACAGGATAGATTCTTTTAGAAATTTTTGTTCGTTTGAATTACAGGGACTGTATAAACAACAGTGAATAAAAGGCTAGGAAAAGCACAATTGTAGGAATGTAAATTGGTAGAGCCACTTGGAAGTTTGGTGGTATTTATTAAATGAAAAAAATGTGAATGGCCTAGTTCTTACTAGAGAAGCATATATTTTTTTTTTCCTAAGGAGACATGGACATGATTTTTCATGGCAATTGTATGAAAGAAAAAATGAGAAACAGGCTAAATGTCAACAATAAGTGACATCTAGATGATCTATAGGATTGTTATGTGATGGAATATACTAATACTATGCAAAGGAATGAGCTACATTTCTATGGGTACTTCATATGAAAGCATGCAAAAAGATCTGAAAGGAGGTAGACCAAACATGATTATCTCTTGGGGAAGGGTGAGGGATCAAGACCACTGGGAGTCAGTGACTAGGGTTTAATAGTGGTGATGCCTTTAGCCTTATCTGTATGCACTGTTTGACCTTAAAAGAATACTTTTACTTATTACTTGTGTAACAAAAAATTAATCAAAAAATGATCCCAAAGTACCAACCAATACAACAACCACTTTTTTGTGTAATGTCATTCATTTTTGTGTATATTCTGTACACTTTTAATAATTTTTGGTTAATTTATTATATTACAAACATGTTTTCATGTTTCTATAAAATCTTTTACCGTCTTTTCTGAGACTCTTAAATTATTCGTTTAAATGAAATTCCCAGGAATGAACCACATGATAGAAGGATATGAACATTTCCTGCTCTTAAGTATTGCCATATTACTTTACAAAAGGATTTTGCCAGTGTATAATGCTACCAGCAATGGTGAAGTGCACTAACTTCATGACCTCAGTGTTCAAATTTCTTTTTTTTTAATTAATTAATTTTTGGCTTGTTGAGTCTTCGTTGCTGCACACGGGCTTTCTCTAGTTGTGGCGAGCGGGGGCTTCTCCCTGTGGTGGCTTCTCTTGTTGCGGAGCACAGGTTCTAGGCACGCAGGCTTCAGTAGTTGTGGCATGCGGGCTCAGTAGCTGTGGCTCACAGGCTCTAGAGCGCAGGCTCAGTAGTTGTGGCGCATGGGCTTAGTTGCTCTGCGGCATGTGGGATCTTCCTGGACCAGGACTCGAACCTGGGTCCCCAGCACTGGCAGATGGATTCTTAACCACTGTGCCTCCAGGGAAGCCCTTAAGTTTCTTCTTAAAAGCATAATGTAGAGATTAAGAGTATGGACCCTGGAAACTGAGTCCTTGGGTGCAAATCATGCTTCTGTCACTCAACTGTGTGCCCTTGGGCAAGTGACTTACCTTTTGTGCTTCAATTTCCTCATTTATAAAATGGGAATAATAGTGTCTACTTTGTAGGGAAATTACAAGGACTATATGAAATAATATTTGTAAAACACCTGGAATACCTTACATAGGTCAAATGTTAGATAAAAAATTTAAAAAAAAAGATAGTTTGGAGGTGCTTTGGAGCAAGACTGGGTCATGTCCAGTTTGTATCTTATCTGCCTTGTTTGATATTGTGTGATTATTTTTCTTCTAAAATTTGTCACTTTTTATCTTTTGAAGGAGGAACATACCACAAAAATGTATAAATAGTAATTTTTCAGTACATGGTATTGTAAGGTCGGATCTTAACAAACGGCACTGCGAAACAGGAAAGCTTCAAGTGAGCTTTATTAGGGAGCGCTCCCGGGCGAGGTTCACTGGTTCGAGAGAAAGGAGCCAGAGAAGTCGCACCGGGGCGAGGGTTGGGCAAGATTTTATAGGGGAAGAAGGGAAAGGGGTGTGGTGAATCTGGGAGGGCGCGGGGTATTCCTTATT
The DNA here is from genome assembly GCF_963924675.1 of Phocoena phocoena. Classification (NCBI taxonomy): domain Eukaryota; kingdom Metazoa; phylum Chordata; class Mammalia; order Artiodactyla; family Phocoenidae; genus Phocoena; species Phocoena phocoena. The sequence continues at coordinate 27,294,740 of NC_089237.1, read as the reverse complement.
TGGTGGTCTTTTCGGGTATCCTGGGGGACCGTTAGTCCCGCCCCTCGAAAGACGGGAAGGCTGGGCCGAGTGCAAAGTCCCCAGGTCAGTTCCTGGAACTGGGTGGTCTGGAATGTCTCCAGGTCAGTTTCTGGAACTGGGTGGTCCGGAGAGTTTCGGTCTGATGCAACCTGTGAAACTGATTGTATTCCCCTGCCTCGGGCCAGTTGGCCTTACAGGTTATCTGTTTTAATGATAAGGAAAAAGATGCATTTATCAGAGTTAAGAGATTTTGAGTCATTATTTGATTTTCTGCCTTTGCGCAGGTAAATGTCTAAATTATACCTATTCCACAGCACTTTTAGAATTAACGTACTATATTTCCCACCTGGGTTTCATTCAGTAGGTTACTAAATGAACTCGATTGAAAACTGGTTTTAGGCTGAGGAAAGATGTGAGCAGGAGATGCATTTAGTGATGACAAACATCAGGTACAAGATAATGAAAAAACATTTTTATTGAGCCCTTACTGTGAGTCAGTACAGTTTTAGATGCTGTGGTTCAGTAATAAGTGAAAGGCTGTGAATAGAAGAACAGGTAGGACATTCATTTGATCATCAAAAAATCTATATCTTTATCCAAAAATTTATTGAACATCAGTAGTATTTAAGGTTCTTTCATAGGTGTTGGGATACAGATTAGTAAGACCATTTCTTTGCTCTCAATTAAATTAACAAATACAGTATAAGTTGTGTTATTTAAAGGTTAAAGCATCGAAAGTTTGATACTGAGTGAATGGTGGTAAGGAAGGCCATTCTATGGGAGGGACACCTACCTTTAGGTAATGGGGCATGGAAGCCTTTAGAATATGCTTCAAAAAAAAAGTAAAAGAGAGACATTAAGCCTTGAAGGATGTTGGGCCAATTGGAGTAATTGGGGATAAGAGGCAGAGGACAGTGCAAGGATGATGGCAGTGAGTATTAATATCATTAGGGAAAGGTAAGTACAGTTGACTCTTAACTCAGGTTTGAACTGTGCAGGTCCACTTGTACTCAGATTTTTTTCAATAGTAAATACATATAGTACTGTATGATCGTGGTTGGATAAGTCTGAGGATATGGACCTGAGGATACAGGGGAACCATGGATATGGAAGAACTGCAGATATGGAGGACCAACTATAAGTTATATGTGGATTTTTAGACTGCATGGAGGGTTGACACTCCTAGCCCCCTGCATTATTCAAGGGTCAACTATAGTTTGGGATAGTTGGAGGCTTTGTATCTCTACTTCTCATTCTAAGGTTTACAATTAAATTTTTCAAAAAAAAAAAAAGAAAGCAGACTTCCCTGGTGGTCCAGTGGTTGGGACTCTATGCTTCCACTTCAGGGGGCAGAGTTTCAATCCTTGGTCTGGGAACTAGGATCCCACATGCCGTGCAGCCAAAAAAAAAAAAAAAGATAAAAATTTTCATTTATTTATTGCATGCTAGAACATTTTAGATCTTTTTGTTCTAAGACAAGGATCCTCATCATCAATATTCTGGTCTTGGCTAGTTTCTCCAAATTTGATCTATAATAAACTCTATCTGTAAAAATTACTTTCATTTTAAATCTAATTTTTAGATGTAAAAACTCTTGCTTGGGACTCCTGTTTTCAAAGTGGTCTTTTATATTCTTGATGTACAGAGTAACATTATCTTTATTAAACCTTGCCTTTACTGGTTTTCTGATCCTTTGAATTTTGCATTATCTACATTTTTCTAGTACTATTTCTCAGTTGTGAGGTTCTGACCTATAGTAGATTTGTTTCTGATTGCCCCCTTATACATTTTATATATTCAAGTAGCCATTAATTGTATTTAATATGCTCTCCTTATTGTATTAGATATCAAGGTCTACTTCAGAAGTTGTTCTTTTCTACTAGGTTAATGTATGTCGTAGTTACCTTTGCAATCTATTCGTGCCAGGCATAATTTATTCATCACTAGTTTGCTTTTTGCGATTTTTCCACGTCATATTTGTAGAAATTTCTTTGTTTCTATTGTGGGATTTCTTCTATATTACTTCTGCTTTTATGTTTAGTTAACCATTTATATATTGTCGTTCTTTTCCTCTCTAATAGATACTTTGAAAACATTGAAGGAATGGTTATTTTGGCTTTTCCTTCAAAATGCTATATTTCTGTTTTAGATTAGAGTCATAAAACAAAGTACTGTGAATGCTTAAAGGGAGTTGTGAAAATTTATTTTGGTAGGCATGTTAACCACCAAAAATTAGATTTGTACTATTGAGTGATTTAATGATGTTAGAGAAACATATTGAATTACCTGAGCTATTGAAATGTGTTTTTTTAATCTAAGAGAGAGTACGCTAGTTTTAAAGTACTCTATACATTGACTTCCAAAAGTTTATTTGGAATTTAAAATTTATTTCTCCATAGAAACAGTGTTATAAATGATGATTAGATTCATAGGGTGGTGACTTACAGAAATTTAAGTCACTATGTAGCTGAAATACTGTACATTTGCAATAAAAACATAACAGAAACAATTCTGCGGGAATACTAGATGAAGCACAATAACAATAAAATTGAAAAGTCATTTAAAAACGTATCTAAATGCTAATATTTGAAGATGTGGAATACTGTTCCCTGCTAGGTCAGTGAGTCTTTTTCAGATGCAACTTCAGAGTGTTTATCAACTACTGTTAGTCACATAGAGGGATAAGAGTATTCTTAGGGAATTTTTGTCCATTCGTAAGTAGCTGGGGAGTTGTCAGTACATCAGGTATTTGTATTTGTAGGACTGTTCCTATGCATCTGGGATAGGTTTATTAGTTTTTCACATAAGTAGAATCTACTCTTTTTTTATCAGCCTTCTTTTGTTCAGTGTAATAACTGTGAGCTTCATCCATGTTACTTGGTTGAGTAGCTTTTGCCTCTTCAGTGCTGAATAGTATTCTATAATATTAATATATCATAATTTTTGTTAACTTGTTCAATGAACATTTGGGTCGTTTCCAGTTTTTTGCTATTATCAATGAAGTTACTGTGAACATTTTGTACAAGTCTTCTGGGATCATCATATGTTTTTATTTCTATTAGGTAAATACTTAGTGAAATTGCTAGGTCATAGGATAGGTATGTGATAACTTAATAAGAAACTGGTAAGCCTTTTCACAAAGTAGATATACCATTTTATTATATTCCCACTAGCAATGAGTAAGAGTTTCAGTTCCTCTATATCCTTGCCAACATTTGGTGTTCTCAGGCTTTTAAATTATAGCCATTTTAATGGTTGTGTAGTAGTATCTCATCATGGTTTTAATTTGTATTTCCTTGATAGCTAATGAAATTGAACACCTTTTCTAATGTTCTAATGAATACCTTAGCTATCCTCTTTTACGAAATGCTCATTTAAGTCTTTTCTTCCAACTTTCAGTTGGGCTCTCTGTCCTTCTAATGTTTGTTTTAAAGGAAGGTAATAAAACGAGTCTGATAGTTAAAAGATCATTCCCTGTGACATGAAGTTGTAGATATTCAGAAGCAGTGTAGTTAATACTCCTAAATCTGGCGATGACTGTTTTCTGGGTTGATGAGGGGTCTTGGCATTGGACTTTTAATGATCTCATTTGCGTTCTGTATTTTGATAGATGGAATTCAGAATAAGTAGAAAGCTTATTAATTTAGACTGTAATAATAGAGTTTATACTTTGGGTTCACAGGTACAGCCATAACTGCCATGATCTGCCACAGAAACAGTTTGTATAAGCATTGTTGTAACTCCTATGAGCCATTACTTTTTTTGAGGGCAATATTGCTTAGAGATCAAAATCAGCACTTATAGTTTTAGCATTGTCCTTGATTAGCCAAATCAATCTTTTTTTTGCCTCACTTATAAAAATTGGGAACTTTTTTCCTGTCTTATGGTGGTATTGTGGAAAATCGTGACACTCAGAAGTCCTTTAATCTTTTTAGAAGAATAAATACATAATCATTAAAATTAGTTTTTTATATTATCTTATTTAGAGCTGATTTCCTGTATCAAAACGAATTGATCATTTATATTAGAAACTCTAGTTTACAGAACAAATGTTAGGCCAGTTTCAGAATTTCTAATTTTTTTCCACTTGATTAAAGATTATGAATATGTGTGTGAGTTTAATCATTCAGCCTTGCTTTGCCCCTTTTTAATTTAATTTTATTTGTTTATTTTTTTAAAATATTTATTTGGTTGCATTGGGTCTTAGTTGCAGCAGGCGGGCTCCTTAGTTGTGGCATGCAAACTCTTAGCTGCGGCATGCATGTGGGATCTAGTTCCCTGATGAGGGATCGAACCCGGGCCTCCTGCATTGGGAGCATGGAGTCTTAACCACTGTGCCACCAGGGAAGTCCCTGCCCCTTCTTATGAGGGAAAAAACTCTTATGACACCATTCAGCCCTAGATATGTTCTGAAACTCTGGTTCTCTGAAGTCACTAGTGGCAAAAAACGTGCTGGTTGTGGGCTGCCTCTTACCTGAGATGTTCCATTTAGGTTGGCCTTTATTGTCTACTTGAAGTGGCTTTGCAATAGTTTTTGCTATAGGTAGTCTGCTAGAGAGACTTTTAGTAGGTAAATTCATTTCAGATCAGCTGCACCAAGCACATTTATAATTTAATATTGGTTGTGATTTCTTTGCTACGCTGGGCATTTTCCTTCTTCTGTATTTGGAAATTCTTACTCTAGTTTGGCAGTGAAAGGCATATTTCCCAGTGTTTGTTTACTTCTGTGGTTATCTTCTGATTCAGATGTTGTTAAATTTTCATCCATGCCTTTGGAACTAAACTGTTAAAACAGCAATTCCTATCTTTCAGCAAAAATCTGAATGCATGACAAGCTTTGGCTCTATGAGAAAGATGAAGAAATAGATTACTTGGTCCCTGCTTTCCAGAGACTTAAAATCTACTTGGAGAGATAAGACTTAACCATTACCTTTGAAAAAAAGTTGTGATATAAGGCAGTATATAATAGGAGTATAGAACACCAATATTGTGGTCTAATGTGAAATATTTTATAACCATGTAATGAGTAATAGTGAAGTACTGAACTTTGTTTAAAAAAAAGCTTACCTTTACAAAAGTGGATTAAAGTTCATATACTTCACATATGTATATGATTTATTTATTTTTTAAAAATTATTTATTTATTTGGCTGCACCAGGTCTTAGTTGCGGCATGCGGGATCTTTAGTTGCGACATGTGAACTCTTAGTTGTGGCATGTGGGATCTAGTTCCCTGACCAGGGCCCGGGCCCCCCACATTGGGAGTGCAGAATCTTAGCCACTGATCCACCAGGGAAGTCCCCTATTGATTTAAATGGAAGTAAAAAGACTGTTGTTACAGCTAGAGTTCAGGGAATGCATGTGGAAATGAAAACATCCATCCTGCGTCATTGCAGAAAAAGTTTGATAACTACTGGTATAGATAAAAAAATTTTTAAGAGTTTAGAGATGAGCATTGTGCTGTTCTTTCTTTCACACTGAGGTTTTTTTGGTGAGATCACTAAAGTACAGACTTTTATTTTCCTTTCAAAGACAGTGAGTTCTAATCCCTTCCTCTGATCCTACAAAAGCCATTTAAATAGCTTTTTAATCTAAATTAGAAAAGAGGAGTCGGCCTATTTATTATTGATACTGTAAATATTGTATTGCTCTGCTGTAACAAAATACCATAGACTAGGTGGCTTAAAAAAGAGAAACTAATTTTCTCACATTTATGGAAGCTGAAAAGTCCAAGATCAAGGTTCTGGCAGGGTTTGGTTTCTGGTGATGGCTCTTTTCCTGGCTTGCAGATGGCTGCCTTATCTCCGTGCCTTCAAGTGGCTTTTCTCCTGTGTGCTTGAAGGGAGAGAAAGAGAGTTCTCAAGCTCTCTGGTGCTAATCTTATTTTTAAACAATCAGGACCCCACCCTTCTGACCTCATTTGACCTTAATTACTTTCCAGTCTAAATATAGCTACACTGGGGTTTAGGGTTTCAACATATGAATTTTGGGGGACATATCAGTTTATAACATTCTGCCCGCTGGCCCCCCCAAATTAATGTCCTCCTTGCATTGAAAATACATTCATTCCATCCCAGCAGCCTGCAAAGTCTTAACTCATTCCAGCATGAACTGTAAAGTCTGAAGTCTATAGTCTCATCTGAATATCATCTAAATCCAGGTGTGGATGAGACTGGAGATAAGCTTGCAAAAATACAATGCTGGGACAGAATAGGATATACATTCTCATTCCAAAAGGGAGAAGTCCAAAGAAGAAAGGAGTGACAGTTCTCAAGCAAGTCTGAAATTTACAAAGGGAAATTCCATTAGATTTTTAAAAAAAATATTTATTTATTTGGTTGCACTGGGTCTTAGTTGTGGCAGGTGGGCCTCTTGATTGCAGCTTGCCGGCTCCTTAGTTGCGGCGCGTGGGCTTCTTAGTTGTGGCATGTGAACTCTTAGTTGTGGCATGCATGTGGGATCTAGTTCCCTGACCAGGGATTGAACCCGCGCCCCCGAATTGGGAACACAGAGTCTTAACCACTGCGCTACCAGGGAAGTCCCTCCCTCCGTTAGATGTTAAGACTTGAATAATCCTCTTTGGTTTCATGCACTGCCCTCCAGGTGCATTGGGGAAGCAGCGTCACCCCCAAGGCTCTGTGGGGAAGCCTTGCCCCCAGCCCCTGGGCCATGACCTTGCTCTTGAGGCACTGGGTGGTGGCATCTTGGTCCCCCACCCGCAAACCAAGGAGGCCACACCTTTTGAAGATGAGGAAGAGCCAGCACTACACCCTGGACCAGTGGTGGGAGTGGCAGCCCTGCCCTCTCAGAATCGCCTTTGGGGTCAGTCTTCCCTTTTCTTGAAGGATGATGCATGTTTGTAGCTGGTAACTATTGTTCCATCCTGTAGAATCCCAGACAGCCTTGTTTCATTCTGTCCCATTTGTTTTCTATTCCTTTTAGTCCCAGCTAGCAGTGTTTCTGCTCCTATAATCCCATCTTTATTCCTGACTTCTGCTGAAGTGGTTGATTAAGTTTGTGGTTCACCTCCTTATCAAATAGATGTTAGCCACATCTATTGTTAGTATTCTCTTCAGATCAAGGCTTTATCATTTTTTGCGGCAGTATGGATAGGCTGAGAATTTTCCAAACCTTCAAGTTCTGAGTCCTTTTTGTTTAACAATTCCTTCAATTTATCTCTTTCCTCACATTTTACTAAAAAGAAGTATGAGAAAAACAAGTCTTCAACACTTTGCTTAGAAATCTCTTCACCCAAATATCCAATTTCATCACTTGAAAGTTCTGTATTCTACAGAACACTAGAACACGACAACAGTTCAGCCAAGTTCTTTGTCACTTTTTAGCAAGGATCACCTCTCCTCCAGTTTTTTGTTCCTCATTTCTGTCTGAGATCTTTTTTTTTTAATTTTTATTTATTTTTGGCTGTGTTGGGTCTTTGTTGCGGCGAGTGGGTGCTACTCTTCGTTGCGGTGCGCAGGCTTCTCACTGCGGTGGCTTCTCTTGTTGTGGAGTACAGGCTCTAGGTGCGCAGGCTTCAGTAATTGTGGCACACAGGCTCAGTAGTTGTGGCTTGCAGGCTCTAGAGCACAGGCTCAGTAGTTGTGGTGCAAGGGCTTAGTTGCTCTGGGGCATGTGGGATCTTCCCAGACCAGGGCTCAAAACTGTGTCCCCTGTGTTGGCAGGTGGATTCTTAACCACTGCGCCACCAGGGAAGTCCCTAAGATCTTTTTACCCAACTGAACTTGGGTTCACTTGCCCATCACGCAGTAAAGCCAATCTACTGACACCGGATTGTGGTGAAAGAAAGTATGGCCTTTATTTGTAGGTCACCAAGCAAGGAGAGTGGGCAGCTAATGATCAAAAAACCTGAACTCCCCCGTGGCTTTCAGGCAGGGGTTTTAAAAGGCAGCACTAGGGATGAGGGTCACAGAGTACATGATCAGCTAGTGGACATTTTTCTGATTGGTTGGTGGTAATGTTCAGGAATCTTAATCAACAACTTTCTGGTTCCAACCAGTTTAGGGTCTATGTGCTTATGGTCATGCTTGTGGTCAGCTTGTAGTTACCATCCTCCACTGGGTTGTGGGGGTCTTAGTTTCAGCAGAACAACTGAAAGATACACGTCAGACTGTTATCTGTATCCCTTCAGTGACTTAGTCCTGTGACTCCATTGTTCAAGCTATTATTACTTCTCTTGCTTGACTGCTTTCCTTTGTTTCTGCATTTTCCACTTCTCTAATCATTAACTGCTTGAGTCTGCTCTTTGGCCAAACAAGTGGGGGACACAGAGGGCCTAGTACCCAAGAAGGCTCTGCAGGGTCCCACTTGGTTTCAGTCCACCCTTTTCTTTGATATTCCTCAATCCTGAGGGGAAAGGGGTGGGACAAGAAAGGAAATAAATTTTGGATAGAGAGGTTAATCATAAACTCTGCAGGGGAACTTGGCTTTAGGGGGACTTGGTTTCAGTCTCACCAGAATGGCCTTAAGCATTCATATTCCTAACCTACATTCTGTTCATGATGTGTTCTTTAAGATGACAGAGACTCTCTCCATAGCCCTCCTCTTTCTAAACTCTCCCCAGAATTGCCTTTGATGTCCATATTTTTGCCCACAGTTCCTTAACAGCAGTCTAAGCCTTTTCTACCAAGTGCCTCAAAACTCCCCCCGCCTCTACCCATTACCCAGTTCCAAAGCTGCTTCCACATTTTTAGGCATTTGTTATAGCAGCAGCTCACTTCTCAATACCAAATTCTGTATTAATCAGCTTGGGCTACCATAACAAATATCACAGACTGGGTGGCTTAAACAAAAATTTATTTTTTGTTTTCTCACAGTTCTGGAGGCTGGAAAATCTAAGATCAGGGTTCTGGCAGGATTTGGTTTCTGATGGGGACTCTGGTGGCTTGCAGATGGCTGCCTTCTCTCTGGCTTCTCACATGGCCTTTTGTGTGTATGTGGGGAGCTGGGGGAGAGGTGGTGAGTGCAAGCACTCTGGTGTTTCTTCTTAGGTGGACACTAATCCAATGGCCCCACCCTTATAATCTCATTTAACAGTAGTTACTTCTTAACTCCAAATGCAGCCACACTGGGGGTCAGGGCTTCAGCATATGAATTTTGTTAGTGACATTCATTTAGTCCATAACAGAAATGTAAATACAGTTGACCTTTGAATAACCATAGTTGAAAATCTATGTATGATTTACAGTTGGCCTTCTGTATACAACGTTCCTCCATATCTGTGGTTCTGCATCTGAGGGTTCAACCAACCTCAGATGGCGGATGGCATAGTCCTCTGTGTTTACTTTTGGAAAAAAATCTGCGTATAAGTGTACCTGAGTAGTTTAAACCCACATTGTTCAAAGGTCGTCTGTACAATGTGAAATATTCAAGTTTTTCTATAGCCTTGGTCTTCATCAAGTCTGAGTATAACTTAGAACCAAGCAGACATCTAGAAATCACCATAGATCCTTTTTTCTTTCTTGTTTTTTTCACAGCTAATTATTCATTGAACTCTGTTCAGTCAACTCTCATATCTCTTGAATCTGCCTTACCTTACCTCCCTTTTATAGTTTAAGTCCTCAACTCTTGTCTGAACTAACACAGTAACCTCTCAACTGCTCTTTATGCTGCTTACCTGGTCTTTTCCCAGTCTTTTAAACACATTAATATGAGTGTGAATATAAATCTGATTGTTATTTCTTTGTTTAAAACTCAGGAATAGCTTAGATTGTCCTTTCATGCAGTTGCATCTGATATCTCTATCTATCTAGGATTAAGTTTGGATGAATTTAAACAGAAAATATGTGATATAGTTCTTTATTTTTCTTATACGTAAATCTGGAGATAGAATATCCAGAGGTTGTATGACAATTCCATGGTTGTTTAGCTTTTTCTGTCTCTTTGACTTCACCATCTTTAGTGTATGGTTTTTAACTTGAAGTTCACTTACAGGGTAAAATGGCTTCTGGAGAGGCAGCCATCCCATCTTGAGATCCAGGTGGGAAGAAGAGATAATAGCAAAAGGACATTGCTAGCTATCTGGAGCTTTTAAGGTGTCTTCTTGGAGCAATTTCTATTACATTTCATTGGCTATTTCTAGTTCCATAGCAAGGGAAGCTGGAAAGTATAGTCTTTTACCTGGGAACATTATCACCTTGAAAAAAGGATTCTGTTTATCTGCCAGTTATCATTCCAACCTCATTTCCTGCGGCTCTGTTTCTTGTACCCTGTACTTCATTTATATCAAACTACCTGCAATCCCCTGATTATCCATGCTACTTTATTCTTTTATATATGTTTTCCTTACATGGATTACACTTCTGCCCTTTTTGGCCATGTGAACTCCTATCCTGCAAGGGTCAACATCTCTTGGAAGCCTTTCTTAATTACCAGCTGGGACAATTAATCACTGGCTATTTAGGGACTCCATTTTAATACCTCCTCTTTAACATTTCCTGTCTGGCATTGCAGTTATTTTGGTTGTGCCTTTTTTCCCTACTAAATTTTGAAGTATTAGAATGCAGGGACTATGTCTTATTCATTTTGACTGTGCCTGACACATAGTAGATCATTTAATAAGTGGTTGTTGAAAAAAATCAGCTAAAAGTACAATTTAATAACAGCTAGGTGGAATGTTATTCTTGTAGGCCACATGCAATTAGGAACTGCCTCTAAGAACTACAGATAATGAATATATAGGGTATGTGGGCTATAACATTAAAATGATGGAATTAGAGAAAGTTCTGAAATCCCTGGTTGAATGATTTGAACATACTTATTGCTTAAAACAAGGTGAAATAGAATTAGTGTTGATAGCTCTGCTTTGTAAATGAATTTTTTTTGGCAGATTATGCTTCCCCCTCCTCTTTTAAAACAGTTATAACAAACTAACAGTTATAACAAACTAGGTCTGTTTCATCTTTGATTTTCTTTCCCAAGGACAGTGTGTCCATTGCCTTGCTAAGTTGTACTTCATTATACAAGTCAAGTTGACTATGAGAAAAGAGAAAATATTCATTTAAACTTTCAGGAAGGAAGGCTCTCAATGGTCTTACAACCTCAGATCAGGAAGTAAAGCTAACCTAATTTTTTTTATCCTTTTGACTTGGAATATATTTTCCCTCCCTCCCTTCCTTCCTTCCCCCCACCACCCTTCTTTCTACAGATTTTAGATACCAAAGTTCTTTGTGAAGAAATAGATCACAGTCTTCTCTCCCTGCCTCCCCTTTTTTTCTCTAAGGCTAGGTTACTCCTAATTTCTGAAATGGTGCCCTTAGATGTAGTACAGATGGGATTTTGATCTCTCCCAATGGGGTTGAAAGTTTAAATCTTCAGTTTAGCTCTCTTTGGCTAGAGGTAATGGTTTAGTATTCCTGAAGGAGAGTTGTATGGTTGACTATTTTAGGGCCAACTTCATTAGTAACACTTTTGATGGAAGTACCATTTTCTTTAGTACTTACGTATCTAACTTGTGTTACAGAGATTTGTAAATATTTAGAAGAGTAGTATAATATGTGAAATTCTTCAGATGCCTATGAAGAAAAGAAAACCAGTACAGATGTAATACTTAGTATTCGTGTTTATGGCAGATTATATTTTCAAAAGATAACTATGACAAATATCTCCCATCCCACAAGCTGGTTACAATGTGACTTTGACACATTGGAATCTGTGGTTGCTTGCCTTGAACCTGGGCAGGTTTATGACTGCAGCAGAAGTGACAGTCTTGTTATTTCAGCTTTTAAAATTTGGGATACCAGTGGAATGTATGTTGATTTCCTGTTCCTCTTTGTCTAATATTTTCTCTCTAATCTTTCTGTTTTCACTTTGTTAACTTTCTTGTGATATTTCTTCTTTTCCTTAATCTTGTTCTCTTTCTGTTTCCTGCATCATTTCTTTCTTTGGCCAGGGAGCAAATGATGGGCATTTTGGTAGACATTTTTCCATAATACTGGAGATCTCAAACCGAGGCCGAGTGGCCCTTCTTCCTTCTTCTCTGTTATCAGAAAATGAAATAAAACGAGGGATGGATTTGTATGAGGGCTGATGTATGTCTCTCTGGCTTTCTTTTTCAAATTGTACACTTTTTCAGTGTGGAATATGTTGTGTCTATATGAACACTGAGCACTTAATAGAAGTCTTAGATTTAGTTTTTCATTAGCTTCTAGATTTGCATTCCTAATTTAAAAAATTTACGCCTTATTATGTACTTCTTTCACACTCTTACCAGAATAACTCCTGAAAAAGTAAAAACTCATTAGCATATTTATCACCCTAGATATTCCTTCCACTTCTCTTGCCATACTTTTCTGTTTTGCAGTCCCCACACTTTACATTCCAGCCTCTCAAACTGTCCTGTAAACATTCCTAACATCTTCTGACTTCTGTGTCATTGCTCACTCCCTTCCTGATACTCGACATATTCTTCCTGTCTCCCTGTCTTGTACTCATTCTTAACTTTCTAGTATGGGAACTGACCCCCTTTTATGAAACTTTCCTAGATTCCTCCCTTGTAATCTTTTCTTCTGTACTTCAGTATCACTTGTTTATACCCTTTAGGGTATTTATTACAGTCTACTTTGTGTTATTGGTATGTTACTTATGTATTCATTAATTTAGCAAACATTTGAATCCCTGGGTCCTACTTCTGGAGACTTCAATTTATTGGTTTGGGATGGAGCCTGGGCATCAGAATTCTTTAAATGCTCCTCAGTTGATTCCAGGATTAAGAACTAATAGAATAAAGACATAACACAGTGCCCACCTGGCCTGTGATAAACACTCAAATATTTGTTGACAGATTTTAAGCTTTTAAATCCAAGGACCATAGTTTATTTTTGTATCCCCCATAGCACCCAACACACTATTGCCTACTATTGTATACAGGTTTTCCTTATTATCTGAAAGTAGAGCATTCCTGTGAAACCTTTTGTAAGCTGAAATGGCATAAAGCAAAGAGGCAGTCACCTTAGGACACATCTTGCTAACAATGTACAAAATAAATTGAGATAAAACATAAATGCTCACAGACATAGTTCAGAGCTATGGCAGCTTGATGCTGAGATTCTAGTGTAGTTCCCAGGGAAGGAGCTTGGCAATGCCACTCTTGCTGCTTGGGGTGCATGATGCCTCTATAATAGCTCTCTGCAAAACAAATGCTAAAAGCTATTTTCGCCTTCTTTTGTAAAAGCAAAAATCCTCTTTAGATTTCTTTTGATTAGCGAAAACAGGTGCTAACGTAGGTTTATCATAAAAGCAAAGAGGCATAAAGTGAACTTTTGAAAAGTGGGGGATACCTGTATATAATTAGGTGAAATACATAGTTCTTTTCAGTTTTCATGATATTTCATGTTGTTGCAGGGGCCATTCAGAATATGCTTGGATTACTATGTAACTAGAAACTGCTAGACAACCGTAAAATGTTTTTTCTGCTCTTTGGCTGTGCCTGCGGGGCAAGTGGGATCTTAGTTCCCCAACCAGGGATTGAACCTGCGCCCCCTGCATTGGAAGTGCGGAGTCTTAAGGATCTACAGGGAAGTCCCTGTTTTTTCTGCTCTTGTTTGTATTTTTAAAATAAATTTTAAAATACCCTCTAGAGAAGTCTTGGATTTACTGAACTCTAAACTAGTCTTGTGTTTGATCTATGGGTTAAATATAGAATATGAGCTCCATTCTTTAATCTGATACAGCGTAGTCTTCATAAAATGTGACTTTAGTTCAAGTATGTTTAGGAGCCTTTATAGATAAATATAGTAAATATAGCAAATGAATGTACCCATGCTTCGAGTAAATATAATATTTAGCCCAACCTATAGCCAGTGCATGCAGCAGAATTGTCAAGATTGAACCTTTGACCTATTCAGACCATATGGCTCCTGACTTGCGTCTTTTATGTGATGTTGATAGCAAAATTTGTTTCACAAAGGGAGGTTTTATTTTGTTCATAATTTGTGGGAATGTTAATAACCTTTTAATTAAAAGTGCTTATGATACTTATGTGACTAACCTGGCTTTGAGTAAGACAGCACTCAGGGTCAAATCTAATGCAGTTGGCCCTCTGTATCCACAGGTTCCTCATCTGTGGATTCAACCAAGTGTGGATCAAAAATATTTGGGGGAAAAAATTCCAGAAAGTTCCAAAAAGCAAAACTTCAATTTGCCACTCCTGCTACACACAGACAACTATTTATACAGCGTTTACATTGTATTTACAACAATTTATTGATACTTAGCATTTACACTGTATTATTAGGTATTATAAGGAATATAGAGATGATTTAAAGTATAGAGGAGGACTTTTGTAGGTTACATGCAAATACTACACCATTTTATATAAGGGACTTTGATCGTCTGTGGATTTTGGTATCAGGGTGGGGGTGGGGTGGGTTTGCTTGTCCTGGAACCAATGCCCGGAAGTTACTAAGGGTTGACTTGACTACGTTCTTTACAATTAATGACAATACTTTCTGTATGCTTGTCTGTCAAACCTACAGAAATTGCCTTCCTCTTCTTGATATCTCCCTTCCTCTTCTGCTTGCTCTCTTTTCCTTCCCTCCCCTTTGTTCCAGTGTTAGGTGGCAGCTGGATCTGCTGGGATGGTAACATTAGTCTATAGGTAAGGAGGAAAAGGATAGGGGAAGAAAAATTTGTTGTTGTTTGTTGGACTTTTACCTCCTTTCTCCAGTCCTCATTTTCACAACTTTCCTCCAGAGTCAGGAGTAGAAAGTAAACAGGGGCTGCTCTCATTACTGCTAGAAATCTCCTCCTCCCCACAGACTATCATTATTGGGCATCCATTGTTTTTCTGTCTTTGTTTTATACATATATATATATATATATATATATATATATATATATATATATATGTAAGTGACCGTGTTGGATTCGAACATATATATATTTTGTTTGTGCCCTTAACCATTTGGCCAGAGGTTGCCAAACTTGGCAGCTGGTGGGCCATATTTAGACTGCATGTTGATTAATTTTTTTTTTAATATTAGCTGCTAACACTTTTAATATGGAGAGATTTCACAAAAAATTTATATTCCTGGTTTCCTCATTGCCACATTGCAGCATAGGCCTGGAACTTAGTAGCAGCTTCACGCTGTAGGAGGAATATGTGCTCTCTAGGGTTCCACAGACCCCACCTGGCCCACTTCATCATTTATAGTACCCTCCTGCTCCCTGTAGGTATTTCCATTTTTGAGGTTTGCATCATCAGTCTTTACTACCACCAGTAATTCCTTTTATGCTTGAACTTGTGTTCCAGAGCAGAGGAGCTACAGAATATTTTTATTCATACAGCTTTTCTTCCCAATGTGAGGTCTGAGAATAGTCAAGTGTAAGGGAGATGCCTTATGTTTCTGGCCTTTTGAGTTGGAATTACACATATATTTTCATTTATTTGGACAATATTTATTGATAGTGATGGTAAAGGATCAGATGAAATGTGGTTCAGAAATAGCAGAGAGTATTAAAGAAGCACAGGTTTCTTGTCGTCAGCGCCCATGGCCCTGAATATGTAGTCCTTCAGCGAGACATAGACGGCCTGGAGTGAATTCAGTGTCCTCGCCTTAGCTCACTGCAGTACACTGTTGCCTTTCACCCTGCTCCGAAAGCCAAGTGGTAAGAAAGGGTGGGAAAGTCTTGGATGAGAAGGTGTCCAGGAAGCACTAATTCGTAGCTACAATGAACTCAAATCAGCCATGTTAGTCACAGTTATATCAACTGATATAACCTGTAAATCTTACTTAGCTTGGAAGACTACCATTTTCTCTTAAAAACTGGTGATTAGGTTGTTTATGCTGATAAATTGCTATATTAGGTTTATTATAGATCAAATAGGTCTTGAGAATGTCATGCTATAGATGATCAAATGTAAAAAGAATTCACAAGGAGATCTTTATAGAAAGTATATATGCAAATAATCACTAGATGCACCTAGCTATCTGTTTTGCTCTAACTTGTGCTTAGTAATGTAGTTTTAGAGCACTCTTCCCCCTTTTTAGATGTTCTTCCTCTGTGCACAACTATGTCTTTTATGTTTGCTATATTGTCATTGTTTATTCATGAATCTGTCTCTTAGCTGTGAGTTCCTTGAAAGCAGACTTGGAGGTCTTATTAGTTTTGTGTTCCTCATGGCCTAGCACAGTGTTTGGGCATATATATGATCAGTAAGGGCACAGTAGCCTTTAATTAATTAATGATTTGTTGATTGATTGATTGCATTTCAGGAACGTCTTACTGGAAGGATTCTGTTTCTGTGGTGAGAACCATAATCTTTGTTTTATCTCTGTTTCAGTATTTGCCCTTTCTGTGTAATTGCTTTTACTTTTGTGCTATAATCATTACGTGATTATCAACTACTTTCTTTTTCTTACCATATCTTGGTATTTGATTGTGAGTTGCTAATTCTCACTAATGGAATATTTTGAAAACTGAGATGTCTTGAAATCACCAAGGCTTTTTGTTGGATGAGATTTGTGTTAAATTTTCTTGAAAATCTGTTTTGATATGAGAAAAGAAATCTTTCTCCCTTTGTTCTTTGCCTTGGGTGTTCCCTTGTCTTTCATTCACACTTACTTCCTGTTTGAGGAAGGATTTTAGTTCTGTTTCTGTAGTTTCCAATAAGATTCTGGTTAGTTTCTTGACTCTTATGATGGTGTTATAGGTGGACTTGAAATGTTTCTACAGTTCCTTAGATTAAGAAAAACCTAAAGTAAAACCAGCCCTTGAGATTTATTTTTTGAAGGTGAAATACCTCTTTAAGCTATTCCCATTGTGGTCAAATATATTAGTTTACTGTCCAAATGTATTAGTTTCGTGTCATGCTTTCCTCTTTTATTCTGGAGTCCTTCATTTCTAATCTAGTCTTGTTCTCTAGGCTTATGCATAGCTGTCCTGCTGGGATATCATATCATAATCATCTTAGAAATTCCCTTTACCTCTCTTATGCTACAGTCAGTGTTTCCTGGATCCCTTTTCTTTCCTTTGTTTACCCCCTCATTTTGTTGTAGGACATTCTCCTGTAGCTTTCTGGAAAAGGTACAGGAGAGATTGTTTGTACTTTTTCCTTGTTATATTTTTCTAGTACCCTATTCTTATTTGGATGCAATTTTCTTTTTCTCCTTTTCTGAGAATATTTGGAGGTTTTCATATTTTTTTCTTCTTTCTTCATTATTTCTGTTCACCCCTCCCCCTTCCCCCATTTGTTTGTTTTGGTACCTTTCTTTTTGGAATCTTCCTCAGTTTTTGGTGTTCCTTGGCAGTTCATTCATTTTTTCAGTCTACTCTTGATATATAATTTATATACAATAAAATGCACAGATTTTAAGTATTCAGTTTAGTAAGTTTTGACAATCATATTCGCTTTTGTAGCCACCACCCCAATCAAATATATAAGACATTTCCATCAACTCAGAAGAGTTCCCTCCTATCTCTCTGCAGTGTCTGTTCCCTGCAATTCCAGCCACATACTCCCCACTTCACCACCTGTCAACCACTGTCTTTGACATCACAGCTAGTTTTGCCTCTTTAAGTCTTTTATATAATGCAGTCGTATGGTATATGTTTTTTTGTGTCTGGCTTATTTTGCTCAGCATAGTTTTTGAGATCCACTTATGTTGGTGCATGAATCAGTGGTTTCTTCATTTTTATTGCAGAATACTATTCCATTGTATGGATATACCACATTTATTTATTCATCTGTTCAAGGATCAAGGGGTCGTTGTTTCTAGTGTTTTTGCTATTGTTAATAAAGCTCCTTTGTATGTTTCTGTACAGTATTTTCTTGGGTAAATAGCAAGGAGTGGAATTATTGGGTCATAAGGTAAAGTATATGCTTAACTTTATAATAACTGCCAAACTGCCTTTTTATTTTAAAGAGTGATGCATTAGAAGATTGACTGGAAGACTTACATGTTTGAGTATATCACTTGTTGACTTGTGGATTTTCCTTTTGGGAACCCAGCCATTTCTAAAGGGGGAATGGAGACATTCCCCTCACCCCATGTCAGTAACAGTAGCTCTTTGTTCTAGAATCATTTACTTTCTTCAGAGAAGAATCCTCATTGATTCTGCCCAGGTGATATATATGTGAGAATAGGGCAAGGGAGGACAGCTGGATGCAAATGCTCACTTAATCTTCACCTTTTTTCATACCTCATTGTCCTTCCTATAGCTCTTAGCTAAATCTGGTGTTTCCATGTATGGAGCCTTTCTGTGTCAGTGTCTCCAGAGAATGTATCTCTGTTTTTTGATATATATCTACATCTAAAAGTGATGTGCGGGGGTGGGTAGATTGGTAGATTGGTGCGTGACTGTGTTGTGCTGCAAGGGACCCGAGAGTCTAAGCACTCCTCATATAATTTTCAACCAATTTCTCTTCAGTCCCACCTTTTACCCTCACCCCTTTTTTTTTGTGGTAACTGGTACAATGAATTTGAGTCTTTTTTGGGTGCCCTAGACAGAGTAAGTTAGTTCACTTTCTTGTTCACATTTCTCAACTGCTGGTGCTTAGGTTTCAATTTTATTTTATCTGCTCAGGTCAGTCACTCCTCCAGACACTAATGTTCCCCAGAAAAAATTGACTGCCTCTTAGATCCTCAGTTCTTTTTTCTCCTATTCTCTTTGTCCTTGTGAGTTTATGTCCTTTTTTATTCTTGCTGTAATTTTAGTGAAGTCTTTGGAGAGAGAGGAGATAGAAAAACCACATGTGTTCAGTTTTCTATTTTTTCCAGAAATTGCTTTTTCTTTCTAAAACTAAAATAACTGCATGTTATTTATGTTTTCCTACCCTAAAATTTTACTAGGCTTGATTCTCTTTTGTTTTCCATCTTGCCTGAATCTTTATTTTTAAAGTTTTCAAAGTTTCACTTGTACAATGAATGCTTTTATGTATTCCTTATCTACAGATGAACTAACTGTTAGCTTGTTTATTTTGAATAAAAATACTATTTATTTTCAGTAAATATGGATCTCTGGCAGTATTTTAGTGTCTGATAGTTTCTTTTGTGCATATACAATAACTTACTCAATCTGTCTTCTGCTGATGGACATTGTTTGCTTTTACAAATGCTTTAAAAAGCTTATATGTACATTTTCTCCTGTTATTAGGGAATAAATTCATTAATCATCTGGTTGCTATTTTTTTTTTTTTTTTTTTGCGGTATGTGGGCCTCTCACTGTTGTGGCCTCTCCCGTTGCGGAGCACAGGCTCCGGATGCACAGGCTCAACGGCCATGGCTCACGGGCCCAGCCGCTCCGCGGCACGTGGGATCTTCCCGGATGGGGCACGAACCTGTGTCCCCTGCATCAGCAGGTGGACTCTCAACCACTGCGCCACCAGGGAAGCCCTGGTTGCTATTTTTTTAACATATTACCAAACAGTCCTTCAAATATCTATAACCAACAGTGTATAAGATTATCATTTTATATCACAATGATTGATTTTTCTTGTCTCCTCCACTAGACTATGAGCATCCTAATTTGTTAGTAAAACCATTAATGAAAATTAGGCATATTGAAGAAATAGGTATTCTGGTAGCTGAAGTAATTTCTTCTTTTTTATTGTAATTTATAAAATGAGCTTTGTTCTGTTTCTCACTTTTGCATTCTAAAAAGGAAAAAAAATTAGGAACTTGGGGCTATTAATATTATGAATTCATTTTAAATGAATTAAGCATCTAGAGTTCATACTTTTTCTAGCTACTTATTCAAGTATTAGTTCTTATTGTTTTATCATTGCCCTACAGGTTGTTGAACTCATGAACTTTCCCTCCCTACCACAGACTTTCATTGAATGATAATCTATGTGCCAGGGCACTCTTTAGTCTTTATCTTGCTGGCCCTTTCTGCCTTACTTGAGACTGTAAACCAGCCCTTTTTCTTGTCCTTTGGAGACTACACTCTTGTTTTTCCTGTTCTAACTATTCCTTGTCAATCTTGTTTGAGTATTTTTTCTTTCTCCACAGGTACTGTAAGCTTTGGTTTCTCCCAGTTTTGTCTGTCTCATTTGCACTCTTCATTCATGACTTTAATTGCTGCCTATAGGTTGATGACTCTCATCAAACCTCTCCTAAGCTTTACACTCATAATTGTAAAAACCCAATGGATCTCCCCAAGGTTCCTCATTTTCAGTATGTCCTTATCAGAATTTGTCATTGTTTTTCTTCCTCACGATTTTTTAAAAAAAATATTTTAAAAATTTATTTATTTGGCTCTGCTGGGTGTTAGTTGTGGCATGCAGGGTCTTTGTTGCTGTGTGCGGGATCTTCGTTGCGGCATGCAGAATCTTTAGTTGTAGCATGCAAACCCTTAGTTGCGGCATGTGGGCTCTAATCTAGTTCCCCGACTAGAGATTGAACCTAGGCCCCCTGCATTGGGAGTGTGGAGTCTTAGCCACTAGACCACCAGGGAAGTCCCCATTTCCTCACTTACTCTTTTTCATACATTCCCTTTCTACATGCTAATACCATCCTTCAAGTTTCCCAGGATAGAATCCTGAGTGTTATTCTAGATTGCTTCTACTTTTAGTCAAGCTTCAGATTCTACTGACTTTTCCTTCTAAATATTTCCCAGATTTAGCTCCTCCTTTTCTTCTCTTAGTAGCAGTCTATCTTTTGCTTCCACATTTGTTCCACTCTCTGTAGAACTGGTAAACTATCTGAATTTTATCTCACTGTGTCCTGTTTCCTGTCTGCTTGGAGTTTGTATCTGAATTGTGTCTGACGGAATCCCTTCCTTATTATGACAGAACCAAATTTCTCTGAATTGGTCAATGACTGCTTTAGGTTTATCACTTGCTACTCCCTGCCTTATTCATTTTGTTCTAGTAACATACAGTTCTCCATACGCTGTATACATCATGCTCTATGCATTATACTTTGAAACAAACTATTATGTCTGCCTGGCATGCCCTTGTCCATTTTGCCTGGGTTAGCCTTTAAAAGTCTAAGTAATCATCCTCTCTGTCCAGAAGTCTTGTCTTTCTTCTCTAGCATGGGATAAAGGTACTAATTCTGTGCCTCCATAGTGACGATTGTACTGACCACATAATACTAAAGAGTATTTATTTTTCTGTCCTTGTAGACAGAGATTGTTCTATTCAGTGGAAAAAAGGCTTCAATGCCTAAAATAAAGTAATGGCTCAGTAATTTATTTTATGAGAGTGGGTGTCTAAAAATTATAGTTTATTAGAATCATCTATTTATAGGTTGCTTTCTTTGTAGATGATGACACGGTCTAAACTAAACTTAGGGGGAGTCTTCTGCATGGATAGATACGTGCTCAAAGAGTAGAAATAATATAATTTTTATCCCAGAGGCAATTGCTGCTAAAAACATATTAATACCAGTGTCTAAGGCCATTTAGCTTACTTGCTAATTCGAAGTACTTGTTACCTCTTCCTTACCCCTGCCTAAAATTTGTATGCATAATTTAATGTTCTGTCATTTGAAAATAGTGGGTCAGGAATTTGCATATTTATTTTCTAGATTAGATTTGAAGATATTAGAATTATGAAAAATATCTTTGGGTTTATTTGACTTATTTGGAAAGAGAAATAATATTTGCCAATTTTTATTAGGAATTGGGTTGAAAAAATGTAAAGATTTTGAGAGATGACTTTTCTCCTCTAGTTTCTTACCCATCTTCTCTTTCTGAATTTCAGTTACAGATGTAGAGCTGAAACGACTGAAAGATGCCTTCAAGAGGACCTGTGGACTCTCATATTACATGGGCCAGCACTGCTTCATCAGAGAAGTGCTTGGGGATGGAGTGCCTCCAAAAGTTGCTGAGGTAATCTTTATGTTCTAGGTTTTCCTGTGAGATAGTTACCACCAGCCTGAATTCTTGAGGGTTCTTCTGGTCTTGACAGATGTAATCTTCCCTACAGTTATTTTTCTTGCTGAGTAGGTTAACAGATCTTGTGTTAGATGTCAATATGGCTGTGTTCTTAGAGGCCAAATGGGAGTACTGCAGAGCTGCAATTCTGCTTCTGTGTGCTTCTGAGCTTTAATAGCCACTGATTATTATCATGGGACCATTTATATGACTAGCTTCTTATTCTTATAAACTTCATCACCCTGACATATAATTTTTATGTTGGGAGTATTTTTATAAATTTTGAATTTAAAACCTTTCTATATAGTAAAACCTAATTAAATTAATTCTGTAAAATTAAATGTTGTACATGAAACACTAGCTTTTTGGAATTTGTAAAGGCTTATTTAAATTCTACTAAAAATTTTTAGGTAGAGATAAAATGAGCTAAGTTGATATAAATATCCCCTTTCTAACATTAAGTTCACTATTTTATAGGTATATACACAGATATGTATTATGTCATTCGAAAGGTGAAATGATAAAAAAATTAATACAACAGTGAAAATTATAATAAGAATTTTAAGCTTGGTGTATTTCATAAAACCTTGATTCACCATTCCTAATTAGTGACAGTTGATATTTCTAACCCGTGCTGTGTGCTTTTGAATCTTATGGTTTACATAATATAGAAATTACATTTATTGCTTTTTTGTGTGTTTTAATCTTTTTTTTTTTTTGGTGGGGATATATGTTGCATTAATTCTGTTACATGTATTCTTGTGTAAAATTATGTACTTTCTTGCTCTGTCATTATTTTGGATTTATGACAGGGTTAGTTTTTTTCCTGATACTATTTATTGGGTTCTCTTTTTCAGTATGAATTCATCTTCCTATTTTCTTGTGTTTTTTTTTTTTTTTTTTTTTTTTTTTTTGCGGTACACGGGCCTCTTACTGTTGTGGCCTCTCCCGTTGCGGAGCACAGGCTCCGGACGCGTAGACTCAGCGGCCATGGCTCACGGGCCCAGCCGTTCTGCGACATGTGGGATCTTCCCAGACCGGGGCATGAACCCATGTCCCCTGCATTGGCAGGTGGACTCTCAACCACTGCGCCACCAGGGAAGCCCTTCCTATTTTCTTTTAATTTATTTGTCTTAAATGCTAGTATAATATAAAAATTTGGAATTCAGAATTTTTCATTTTAGGATATAACCAGCAATTTAATGAGATAATATAACTTGCCCATTAGAGGAAGGGATTTAAACTGAATCCATAGTATTTAAAACAAGATGCTTCCAAATTCAAATGTATACTAACTTGAGCCTTTCTCTCCCTCAGCTTCATCCTTAAAGTCAAAACTGTCAGTCTCTGTAAATTCATGGTGCTGGGAAAACTTAGGTCAGAATATCTGATTTATCTCTTTGGATCATGTATAAAGATTTACTTGTGTACATCTACATACCTATAAACAGATGTCCATTCAGGTCCTTGTCCATTTTTAAATTGGCAAGCTCCTACTGCTTGCCACATGACAGCTCAATAAATTGAGAGACGTGTTGTGGGGGCAAGGAATAACGACTTTATTCCCAAAGCCAGCAGACCGAGAAGATGGTGGACTAGTGTCCCAAAGAACCATCTTCCCTGAGTTAGAATTCAGGCTTCTTTTATAGTAAAAGGGGAGAGGGTATGGCTGGTTGTTGCAGACTTCTTGGTGCCTTTGTTCTTGCAGCTGTCCACGGAGGTCTGATCACAATGTTCCTAGACCTCCTGCAAGACAAATCTTATTCTCTGTTCGACAACTTTTTATCTCTATATGAATGAAAAAGTGTTATACCTTTAAGAAGTCAGAGCCTTGAGAATGGGCTATCTTGAATATTTTAGGCTATAGGCAACATTCTTTTATGAAAGGTGCAAAGCCTGCATGACTAAGCACAGGCAACAGAGCACAAAGGTTAGAGCTAAAGGAATAGATTCAATATGGAGTCAGGTTTATTCTTCTGTGTTATAGTCTGAGCAACTGTTTCTTGAAAAGATTATTCTTTCCCATTGAATCATCTTATCACTGTTGTTGAAAATCAACTGATCATAAGCATAAGGTTTTACTTCTGGATTCTCAATTCTATTCCATTGCTTTCTGTGTCTATCCTTGCATCAGTATCATATTGTCTTGATTACTCTAGGTTTATAGTAAGTGTTGAAATCAGAAAGTGTCATTTCCCCATCTTTCTAATTTTTCAAGTTGTTGTGTCTATTCTGGGTCCCTTGCATTTACATATGAATTTTTGTATCAGTTTTTCAATTTCTGCAAAAGAAGCAGCTGAGATTTTGATAGGGGTTGCATTGAATCAGTAGATTGATTTGGGGTGTATTGCCATTTTAACAATATTTAAGTCTTCTGACTCACAAAATTAAAATGCCTTTCCATTGATTTAGATTTTTAATTTCTTTCAGCAGTGTTTTATAGTTTTCAGTGTACAAGTCAAATGTCCATCAATAGAACAAAATGTGGTATATCTAATCTATAGAATGGAATATTGTTAATAAAAAAGGAATGAAGTTTTCTGATACATGCATGGATGAACCTTCAAAACATTCTAAGTCAAAGAAGCCAAATACAAAACACCATGTATTTTTTTATTCTATTTGTATGAAATGGCCAGAATAGCCAAATGTATGGAGACAGGAAATAGATTAGTGGCACTTCATTAAAATTGTCGCTGATTTTTTTCTTACTCGCTTGCATGGTAGCTGCCTCTTCCTGCTGTTGTTTTGGAGGAATCTATCTTTCTTGAAATGTCAGATACAGGTTGCCCTGTTAACTCAGTTCTCCGATATGCTCAAGAAATGTAATATGATAGTTAAATGACTTTTTCTTGTTTCTAGGTTAGGAGTGACACTCAGGCTTTCTACATCTAAGGTGGAAGTTGAACTCCCTGGAGTGTCATTTTTATGTGAATATTTCGTAAATTTCATTTCACCCAAAATTATTTCAAGAGTTTCTGTCCTTTGGACTATCTTTTAAGAATCATCACTGGCTAGAATAATTAAAGTATTGAATAATTATTTTCCAAGAGTGATCTTAATTTTAAATTGTAAAATCCATAATGATAGTTTCAAATTTCAGTTTCATTGTAGTTAACACTTTTTTGTGTGTAAACTCTAGCACAGTATTAAGCACAAATAGAAATGTTATAAATGCTTTTAGTGATGATGGTGAACTTAATTTATCCAATTATTTACAGATCTAGGTTTATTTTAAGTGAGGAGTACTCTT